>NC_052017.1:119525952-119871952 GCF_015832195.1 Motacilla alba alba
TGTAATATTGAACATCCAATTCATATAAATACTCTTAAGATTAAACTGCTGCATTCCTAACTGATATGTTTACCCTGATTCCTTCCAGTTTTAACTGGGAATTCTTTGCACTGTCAAAGGTAGTGATAAAAATATATTTACTTTGCAACATTTAATAATTGAAGTTAGAACCAGATAAAATTTCAGGCCAATTTATGAGCCAAACCAAGCTCATATTTTTTTTCCTAAAGGCAATAATAATATTAACCAATAAATCAAAAAATAGATTACTATTTTGAATGATGACCAACAGCACAAAGGAGTGTGAATAGGTTAACATTTTTCCTTTTGAGATATAAGGTGCATATACCTTATATAGAGGACCCTGACCAGGGTCAGTCTATTTTTGTAAGATTAGTTCATACATGGTTGAAATGAAGTCTAAACAGCTTCTAAATATATAATGTGCTTTTTCATAGTAAGATTATCTTCTCTGTCATAGTGCTGTTTGATATTTTTTTTATATCATTGTAGTTAAAATAAATAGCCAGGCATCAGGATTTCCACATTGAACTAATTTTTACGTCTGTGCTTGAAAAAGTCCAGCCCACCAGGATATGCTTTACTAGATGTATTGGGATGGGAATTATCTGGGTAGAACAAGTTTTTAGAGCAGAGAATCCATACAAAAACCCTTTCAAATACAGATTTTTACATTTTGAGCTGACTAGCAGAATAATTTCTCCTAACATATCTCTGTATTTTTTTTTTTTGTCACAGAATAAACATGTGGAAGAAAGATGTGTTATTAAAGAGTGCAAATTTCTGACTTATACAATGAGTAAATGTTTCTCAGACTCGCCTCCAAGGATATTTACTGTGAAATCAGTGGAGTGCAACACAGAATGACGAACATCATGTACTTTAAAAAGAGTGTTTACAGGAGCCAAACATTCCCTTTGGAGTTTAGAACTATTAATTCTCTTACTAGTGCTAAAGGAATGGGAGTAAAAGTAGTGTAGGAGAAGTTTATTGTGACTCTGTTCATAAAGGCCAAACTTGAAAGTGCAGAGTTCATCCTGCACTGCTAAGTCAAAGCTTGAAAATGCAGGACCTCCCTCCTTTGCCAGTGCCTCTCACCCTCTCCCAGCAAAGGCAGATGACTGCTACTTCAGTAGAAGTAGCTTCAGTAGAAGTAGAAGCTACTTCAGTCCCTCAAACAAGATCTGTTGCAGCTAGATTAACAAGAGTCAGCATAATCATGTCCATGGCCAGAAATCAAACTCATCTTTAAGTATAACAATTGCTCTTATCAGTTTTGGTGGAAAGCATTCTCCTTCCCCCTGCTCTGATGGTTTCTGGTTTCTTTGTTTGGGCTGGGACTCTAGCTAAACCCATTCCCTGGAAAACCTGCCCTTCAACTCATTAATTCCCAGAGCTTCCATGCTGTATTCTCACAGACTGTTCCATCTTTCCATTATAAAAGTTCTTATTTTAAAGAACTTTTATTAGCAAAAGGTTAAAAATTGACTTACAAATGGACAAACTGGGAGAGTCATGTTTGTAGCAGTTATCTTCAAGTGACTGAAAAACGTCTTTCCTGGGACTTAGTTACCAGAAATTTGAGTACCCTGGCAGAGGCTGCAGCTGTTGTACTCTCAATTATTTCCCATCTTATCTCCCTGGTTATAACTGTGCATCTGCAGCAAAATCGAGTCTGAGTAATAAGAGGATGTGCAATGGGAGCATCCAACTCCTTGTGTCGAGTGTGAGGAGAACCAGACTCCTGTAAACCTCCCAACAGTCTGTGGCAAGGTTAAGGAGGGAGGGAGGCGCTTAGGGAAAATCATGCCCTTCTCCCTGACCCCTCTATTTACAGCAACTTGAAAAAAAAAAAGAATGTTCAGCTTGCTCCTGATTAGGTGAATTCTTGTTAAGGAGAAAAATAATGACACTTGTGTCCATGGCAGATATCTAAGGCTTCCTGTGTACACATCTTTGAGACAAGGACTGTCAAATACCCATCAGTGGAGTCCCTATGACTGTGTGTTTTTCCTTTAGGGATAAGGTTGTATCACAGTATTTTCAACTGCTCAGTTAAAATAAGCAGCAGAAAGGTGAGATTTTTTCGAATTGAGAAATTATATATTAAAATTATATTTTTCTCCGTCCTTTCTGATTTTATGATCCTAATTTATTTTTGTGCAAGTTTGTTTTCTAAGTATGAGTTACATTCTTGGATTTTAAAAAATAGAGTTTTGTTGAAAATGTTAATATTTGAAATGTTCATGTAGACAATAAACAACAGCTAGAGGTCTAATTATCTTCATTATGAGGAAAACACACTTCCAGACATAAGTGGACTTAGTGTGCACAGCCAAAGCTCTTTCCCCTCCCCCAGTATAGAAATTCCACAGTTATAAAAAGCTCGGATGTTTTGTCTAGGCCTACTTTTCCTTCAGGATTTTTAGAGAAAATAGTATGCTTCAGTTGTGTGAGATATGTGTCCACAGTGCAACACTTTATGAGGAAGTGAGTGGTGTTAGTGATACACATCCACAGTGTTCATTAGCCCAGTGACAAATACAGCCCTTTATCTGGGGAAAGATGCATTGATAAAAACCAGTTATATCACTCTGACACCTCTGAACAGCACTCACTTGTGTTTCTATATTTGGAAAATTTGCCCTGGATGTACACACAGAGGCACACACATATATATACACTCAAACACATATTTATGCATATATCTATTGAAGTTACAATTCCATTGATTTATTTGAAGCTAAAATAAGTTTCAGCATTGCTGAAACTGAAATTGACTTTCTTTCACTCTGACAATTAACCCCAAAAAAACATTTACTCCAGATACAGCAACACTTGTACAACCATTCACATGAATTTTATACCTTAGAGCTCTTCCATGAATCTCTAGTCAAATATTCTATCTACAGAAGCACAAAATATATAAGGAAATGAAAACAAAGTAAAAGCAGTTTTTATTTAAAAAAATCTGAATTTTATTTTAAATTTCTGAACCTGGAAATTCTGAAATTATCTTACAAATTCTCAACATACTTTTATGCATGCAGCTAAAGGTTAAAAAACTCCAAATCCACCTCTGATGTAAATCAGTGCCTGAACTTACTTACCCAGCTGCTAGCCACTTTGTCATCCTTCAGCGAAATATTTTCAATATTCTTCTTGCAATAGGTAATCTAATTAAGATGTATAACATAGCAGCCAGGACCATATCATTACTCTGTGTAAATATATATCCTCATTTCCAGGGGTGCTGAGATCTCATCATGCTTCCAATGGGATCATTTTTTATATTAAATTATATTAGTCTTATATTATCTCCTATCTCATTGCTCAAGTGCCACATTTCCTGACACAGCAGTGTGCATGGAGTTTGCTGCTGGCTCCCTGGAGTATCGTTGTGAGCTAAATGTGGCATTATTCTTTTAACAGGATACACTTATCAGTATTAATTTTTAATTGGTAGTATAAGAAGAGCTGATTTAATTTAACTAAGGTTTTGGTTATCTGTGTGAGGATTCTTCAACGTAAAAATAAAATCCCTGTTTCCAGAAATCCTTAACTTTGTGCTTTGCCTCTATTTAACAAGCCAGATTTCATCAACCAGCTCTGTACAGCAGCCAGTAAATTAGCAAGGGCAAATCTGGTTCAGATGACTCATTGTTGGGATTTTCATCCAGAGATGTTATGAGAAAGACAAAATCATCAGCTGCAATGTAGTCAAAGCTGAAGATTTAAACAATAAAATTTGGGAGCAAGCCTGGAAGTAAGTAAAGACAAGCATTCTTGGGAAAAGCAAATTTTTCCTGAAATGTCCAGATGAATGTAGAGAGCCTACAAAATGCAGGCTTACAGCTTAGTGCCTGCAGTGGAGAGCAAACTGCTGTTCTGCATGGGTAGGGAGGGGAAGAACACTATGAGGATACGAGCACATGGTCCGGGTGGAAGACAGCTAGAAACTCACTGGGATGAACAACCTTGTAAAAATAAAAAACCTTTAAAAAGTCATTTTTATGCGAGTTTTCCAGTCCAGGGACCAAGATGAGAATTTATTGTGAACCCATCCATCTGGTGCAGAAGTCGAGCAAGTGTGTGACAGTTCTGCTGCTGAGCAGATTATATTTTGGCTGACTGACATCATGGTAATGAGAAATTTCGGAAGAGTACTTATATCAACTGGCAAAAACCCCCAAAACCTTGGCAATGGAATGGATCTGTTAGGCCTTTGGATTCACCCTTCAAACTCAATGTCATGAAAAAAAAATGAGCTTGATCTTTTGCAGCTGTCTGGCAGCTGAGCTTTTGGTTGAAGCAGAACATAGTCTAGATAAGCTAGTAAAGCTTGGTATGGTCACTATTCTCCTGTAGAAGACCAGAAAGTTTTTTTTGTATTATAGAGATGGCTCATAATTCTGATGTTTCCCATTTAATCTCCCTGAAATATTTAAATCGAAGTGCCTTATCAGCATGTGCATTTTCTAATATTTCTATCTAAAAATGGTACAGTTTGTTTTCAAACCACTCATAATGAATACAGTCTATTATAAGAATCATGAAGGATTACCCTCACTGAATGCAAAGTGAACCTCCCTGACCTTATTCCCATTGATTTGATCTGGTGTTAGCAAAAACCTAAATCTCACACTGGAAATGTTTCCTTGTGGACATTCTCTGATATTTAATTCTCATTTGCCCAGTCTCACGCAGGTTTCATTTCTGATTTTAAGGCTTTTCCTCATTTTTAACAGCAATGATGGGCTCCACTGATTTATTTTATCACTGGGACACCTCGTGCTAGCAGACACCGAGGTGTCACTGCCCAGATGTGAATTCTGCCATGATTATTCCACTGCCACTCACAACCGCTTTGAAAAAACATTGGCCAAGAATGAATCATACAAATAGAATTGTAGAACTGTGACACCTACCAGCTTTGAGGCAGCCCTTATAAATCTCCCTACCCCAATGGCACTAAGCAACTGTGCAATGACAACATGAGCCCCATATTGAATAAGTTCTAGTTAATTGCACCATCCAAATAAGCTCTCTCTCTGTGCTAAAGTATAGATAATGAAATTATTATATGAATTAGAAAAAATAAATGCAAAATTGGGTCAGAACCAAAGTTCATGAGAAATCTTTTTTTTTGTATGTTTAATCCTTTCAGTGTATGTCAAGGAGATTTTTCTCAATATAGCTTAACATGGTGCAAATGGTTTATCTCAAGTCAGCAAGAGTAGACAATGGGAAATATTCTGTAGTTTGGTATCAGGAAAATATTTCAATGATCCAGAGCTAGGCTCTTGCAAGAGCAGGAAGCAAGTGCCCGTTTTCAGCCCTGACTTGATTATTTCACTCTGGGAAAACTGGAAAACAAACCCATGGCCAGATCCTGATCTCAGTTCCATGAAATGTACCTGGATAGCTCCAGTTCTGTGGGGGTGACCTGCTGTGACTCTGCTGAGACATTAATACAGATTTACACAGTTCTCCACCACAGTTATTAAAATTGAAATCTGTCCCATAATTAAGCAAATATGGATCCTCATAAATGGTATATGACACTGAAAAATAAGGATACAAAATTATGACATTTTTCTTATTTCATGAATGAAAGTCCATTCTCATAGTCTCCTCTGCTGGAATATTTGTTTTCCACCTTTCATTATTGCCAGCAAATCTAAAATAATTGTACATAAAATTAACCAAAAAGAATAAAATAGTGTCAAAGAATAGCAACCATTGGTTTCAGCCAGAAAATCACACCATACATAAACATATGGACTAGACTGATAATTTGACAGAGTAAAGCTGTCTACACTGACACATAAGTAATTTAATACATATATTGTGGTTATCAAAAGCAATTTTAATGACACACTAAAAAATAATTTGCTTGAAAGAAACAGGAATCCAAACTCTCAAAAGAAGCAATTATATGAAAATTTGTATTTTAAGTGCTTAATAAGCCATTTTGAACTCTCAAGGAATCCCATTGCACTCCTCTGACTCATAAACACTCAGCAAACACAGGATATGATATAGAGCTTTATCTCACCAAGTGGCTTCCAGTATGTGTCTGGAATTTTTTTTTCATTTTCAGTCATTATGTGGGTTTTTAATAGTGAGCAACCTAAGTTCTAAATGAACACAAAAGCTATGTTTTATTGCAATGAACAATTAGGAATTCCAAACAATTTGGCTCATCAATCAAAACTTTCTCATTTTCAAAAAAAAAAAAAAAAAAATAGGCCCCCATCTAGCTGAACAGTCTTTTCACCTGGGGCTCATTAGTGCTGCAATTATTTCTCTCTCCTGTTTCTAACTAATGCACTGCTGGGAGTCCAGACCAGGTGCTCCTTTCAGTTCTGTCTGCTCCCAGCAACTCTATCTGAGAGCTCCATGTCTACCCATACCAGGCTCCTGTAACCTTTGGCTCTGCCCTGTTAAATTAGAGCACCCTCCAACTCCATGCTAGCAAATGGAATCATTAACAAGTAGCAAGTTAGCAATACTGGGGTGACTCAGATACATTGTGAGAGGGTATATGCTTTGTTTTGTTATGTTGAAACTGGTCACATCCGCAGGTCTGAGGATTTTTAAAGGGCATGTTAGAAAAGCTAATAAATATTTCCTTTTTTTTTTTTTCAGTGGTAGACTGGTTTTATTTAAACAAACAAACAAACAAAACACCATTTACGTGATTTAGAAATGGAAGTTGAGCAATTCCAATCCTTTAGCCCATGAACGTGAATCTGGAGTAGTGGTATTTGGCTGAAACTACAAATAATCCTATGGGATTTAAAATAATTAACTAAACATGCCAGCTAATAGAGGACTGTTGTAACCATCAGGGAATCTGATGCCCTGAATCTGAGAACTTTGCTTGATTTATCCTTTTATATATATAATTTCAAATAGCATAGGATCATTTAAAAATTCAATTCTAATTTTTTAGTTCATTACCTTTTGACTTCTGATCTCTGAATGACAATCAAATAAGAAATGATGCTTATTGAGGCTTCCTGGTTCTGCCTCACAGTAGAAATAATCTGAGGGACCACTCAGATTATTCCCCAAAAGCAGGGAATGGTTATTTCAGAAGGGACTCCCAGATCGTTTACAGATTACAGTAAGCAGTATTTCTTAAAATTTCCACTAATGTATTTTATCATAAAGTGTTGTTGTTAAAACTGTGCTGTACATTACCATCACAGCTACAAGGTTAGTTCCAGATGCTCCTTCATGTTTCATTTCTCACCAGAGCATGAAGGTGCTTCAAACTGATTAGAACTTAGAGAAAGAAAGTTCATGGGTAATTTATCCTTGGGACCTGCACAAATAGATGGACAAATAGTTGGGCAGTCTACAAGTGTATGAGCATCTACTTAAATATCTAAAATGGGCAGGAGATTGGATAAGGACAGAAAAGCCTGTCAAACACTAACATAGGCTGATCCCATTTCTTACCTTCTCACTGGTTCTGCTGCTTTCATGTTCATGTTTAAAATATCTGCATATAGATTGCATGGAATGATGGGATCCTTTGAACAGAATTTACTGGGGAATACGTTATTAGGGCAAAACTCTCTTCTACCTATTATTTTCTGATCTACAATGTGGGCAATAATTTACATCTATATTCTTGTAGTCATTTGGGATTGCATGAAAATATTCACAACAGAGCTTCCTTATTTAGCAATTAAGAATCAGGATCATGGTAAAACTACAGCCATCTTTCAGTTTGCAACCAATTAGGAATAAGCTAACTTTGTTTCACTGTTGTCTTTTTTCTCTAATATTATTTTTAAATATATCAAATAAAAGTCCAGCGACCTCCGATGAAATATTTTATTAAAAAGTGTTGAATTTTTACATAGAAGAACAAAAAATAGTGTTTAGTTTGAGATTATCAATCAGTTCATAGAATACTTCATCATCACAGACAGTCAGACTTAGATCTACTATTTTCAGTAGAAAGTTCAGATTTTTGGCTTGGTAAGCATGCTTGGCAGCCCTCTAAACTTCTATGTTTTCTGTGTTGAATCTACCTGATAAGAGATATTTCAGGGATATGCAAGTTACCATAACTCTTGAAATATGAAATCCAAAAGGTTCTCATGGATCCCTAAGAAGCAAAGAAAGAATGTTTAAGGTATCTCTAGTTTTATGTTGGATTTTGGGTGCCTATAGAAGAATGTATAAGAAATGTATGCAGATATATTGCTATCTATGGTCCAATCCCAACACAGAATCTGGTAGAGGCAACATAGAGATACTGACAGTAATCTATTAATGAAAAGTCGTCTCAGAGTATTAGGTTTAATAGTAAAAATGGCCATGAGTTGCCTGAGTGTAGATTTAAATCTCCAGCTGTGTGTTTAAATTGGGCAGAAAATCTCCCTTCAGGATATGTATCAAATCAAAATCACCTGAGCACCAAAATCCTTTCAGTTTAGGGCAGTTCAAATTCAGATCTGAATTCCAGCTTTACGGACAGAGCTCCTCATTTGACTTAAGTTTTGTTTTCCTTAGCTTTTGTGGATTTCAGTTGAATCACATAGTTCCTGATCTTTCACAAAAGCAAACATATTTAATGGGTTTCTTTACCCGCTAATCTGACTAGGACTAAGTGCACAAGAAACACTTCCAAAAGGATTGCTCTTCGTTAATTGTTAATTTCATCACGGTGTTGCTCAATTTGTCTTCGTGTTGCCTATCAGGCCTCAGTCATAACATCCACCACTTGTTATGCAAAGATCCTGCAATGATTTATGGAACTCAGTGTGTGTTTTATTTAGGGGCAAAATCTCAGCAGGGACAGATTCCATGCCTGTGTGTGACCCCCTGTTAAATTGCCCACTTACTGCCTCACAATAAATGACACACATGCAACTCCAAACATTTCTGTGCTTTTACAAAGTATTTGCAGCATTCATGTGCAGGCAAATGAGACCCCTGGGTACACTTTGGAATTGATATTTGTAAATTTTCAAACTTTCATCTCAGGTGACTGTCATAAAAAACACAACGAAATTTATATTGAAGATTTTCTTAATGAAACGTGGACGAATGAACAAACTAAAAAGCTGCCAAGAAAAGCTGATGGTGTTTGGTGCATTAGAAATTACAACTGGAAATCCTTAGAATTTTTCACCAGACATTTTCCTGCGCAGCAGCACTGAAAATGGACATTAATATTCAGAAAGATACTAAAAGCTAGTAGACTTGAACTCCTGCCACACCAAGGTTATTAAAGTTTAATATGTAAGGAAAGTACTGAGAAGGACCTAAATTACATGGCTGCGCATGGCCAGAGACTTAATTCTGTGCTGAGCAGACTTAGCGCTAGTCCCTTTCGATCGGTGGGACCAACTGACCGAGTAAAGTGATACCCAAGATGGATCTGGTACCTGCAGACAACAAAAAGTCAAACACAGGGACATTAGAGGCCCCTGGAATCTGTGGAAGGGAGCTGAGTAGCTGTTACATTTTTCACTTGGTCGGAGCATGGTGCTAATGACACCAAGGTTGCTGGTCCCCATACAGGTCACTCACTTAAGCGGGTGATGACTCCATGATCCTTGTGGATCCTGTCCAGCCTAGGATATTCTGTGATTCTGTGCAATCCTGTAATCTTTGCAGAGAAGTTCAGACAGTACAAATCTTGATTGTCTCTTGATATGGAATGTCAATACGCAAGAGCCCTCCATTGAAAGTACTGCTGAAACTGGGTATAACTGGTCCTGAATAAAGAATAGAAGTGCTGAGGTAAGAAAGGCCCCTCTGCTGTGGCTTTGGTGCTGCACAGGAACAGGAGGCTGGGCTGGATCTCTCGAGTCTGCCCAACCTGGAGACCATCCCAGCTGCTTCTGCTCTGGCATGATGAAGACAGCATTAAGCAGAGAGTGAGTCTGCCATCCCTCATGCAAAGGCCTACTGGGCACACAGGTAAGATTTGCAGTGGTAGCCAGTTGCAAGCATCCACAGTTGCATCCACAGTGATGGCTGTGGATCACCCAACATGGTCCAAAAGATTCTTCAACATCAGAAGGTGCAAGACTAAATTAAGAGGCTGAATTAATCAAGCCAAGCATGAGAAATGTCAATCTTTACTCAGTTGCACTACTAGAAAATAGAAATAACTCTCAATTTACAGCAGTCCAAGTGAAAGAGGAAGCTGTCCCAAGATAACAGAAGAAGATAATGTGAAAAGTGAAGTAATCCTGAAATGTGTCAAGCAGCCCCATGCTTACACCATAGTTACTGAAGCAATAGCTCACAGTTATCATAAAACATCAACCCAGGGCAGAGGAAACAATGCTGCTGTGTTCTTGCCAACAGCTCTGGGGAAGCTGTGCAAAACCTCTGCTGGTTTTATTCACTACCCACACAGGTGTGGCTTGGAGAAGTGAAAGAATTCTGTAAGAAAGGGAATGCTGACCAGAAATTAACCTGGGCTGGGCAGATGTGAGGGAAGTGCAGCACTGGCAAGATAAATAAGGTGCTTTTGAGAAGAAGCCTTTCAGAGTGTTTGTCCAGGAAATCATGACACCCAAAGGAGGGAACAAATAATTTGAAAGAAAGCAAAAGAGTAATAATCTTATCTCCTTAGTGCTCCCAATATGTTGTGTGTTCTCTCTGATCTTTCATATTAGAAACTGGGGGGCAGGCCCCTTTAAGAATGCTATAGGGACTTTATATAAAAGAGAAATGCTTTACATGCTATAGATACAACAAAAAAAATACACGCTATAGCATGTTAATTGATGCATAATTAATTCTGCTCATCTGGGCTAAGCTCATCCTGTCACTAGAAACTGAATTAAACCCTGCAAGGCACTAAAGCAGCAGGGTGGGGGAATGGCTTTCTTCTGGAGTAAATTTCTGCAGCAATTTCTGTGAAGTGGGGCAATGATTTTAGGATAATGAAGATTTCTGTCCTTAAAAGCACATATGCGAGCAAGTAAAATCTGATTTAAATGAAATATTGGATGTAAGCTTTGGATGTGGTAGACTAAACTGGCTTTCAGAAATCTTATTTACATTCATAGAATTGTAGAATCATTTAGATTGGAAAACACCTTTAGATCATGCAGTCTGGCCACATGTAAGGAATATGTTGAGATATTGATAAAATTGCTGTTTTCTCATGAAGTGCTTATCTTTGACATCTCTGTTTTCCCAAAAGTCTGGAAATAAGCCATAGGATGGGGAGTGTTGGTTGATTGGTGCTGTAGGGGACTAAATCTTTAAAGGGTGTATACAGGGCTCCTAAAACCATTGTTCATGGGGGTAAATAGGACCCCACTTGAAGTAAATTGCTGCTTGGCATGGGTGAGTTGGCCCAGTTCAGTTTGGCCAGTAAGAACATGGTAATTGTGGCAAAAGGTAGGGTTGGGAAGGCTGCTCACCCTCTCCAAGGGGCAGGAAGTGAGAGTCTGGGACTCACACAGTTGCTGTAGCTGTCAGGTAGGATCCTATAAAATCAGTTTCCTACTGCTGCAAGGTCAGATGCTTCTGGGAGCTTATTCCTTCCAATCATCATCTCCCTGGCTGGCATGGGAGTGCCAGGAGCATCCTGTCTGGGTGGCAATATATCCAGGAATGCTGCTGACTGCATTCTCATTGGACCCCGCAATTCATAGATACTTTGTTTTCGAGCTGTCTTGACATTGCAATGCTGAGAACCAGCCTGTGGATGTTGTATAAATTCCAATTTATCTCTATCAATAATCATGTATATTCATATTTGACACAGAGTTCCTGCTATTGATGTATTAGGCAGAGGAAGAAATGGGAAAGCAAACTTCCCTAAGATGGTAAAAGTCAACATTTTCAATGTGATCTTTATTTGTCTTCACATACCAAATCAATCAAGTTTACAAAACTGCTGCTATGTTTTATAGAGTCTCAGAATATAAATCTCTTAAAAATGCAGTATTTTTAAGGATCTGGTCTTAGCTCAGTTAATTTCTATGATTTTTTTTCCTTCTAAATGGTTTAAGTATTTGGCATTCACAAACAAACGTTAAGATCTGTTTAAATTTGACTAAGTAAAAAAAATTGATCTTCACAAGTTATAGCTGCATCAGTTTAAGGATTGACACTGGTGTAGCAAATCAACAGACCTGGGAAATCAGACCAAAATTCTTCCATGATGGAGGAAGTTTAGAAGTTTACCTACTTTTTATCAGAATCAGTTCAAAATTTAATTTTCACTATAATTATGGTTACTGTGATATTTTAAAGTCTAAAACACTAAAATAACAAAAATATGAGCTAAAACCAAATTGTTGAAGAGATCTTTTTAAATTATTTGTAAATTCTTTGATCTTTTAGATTTGTAAGTTAACATAAATAAGCACTGTTCTTGCCTTTGCTTTTCTAAAGCATATAGTTTATCTTTCAGTCAAGTAAGGTAAATCTTTCTCTGGTTTTAGCTGAGCAGTGATTTTTTCTTTAAAAATATTTAATTCGTCCTTACCAATTAATAGCAACATCTTTAAATGGAGTTCTGCTATTAATCAAAAAACTTTTTGTGAGCTCAGACAAGCCAGCCCCAACTGACCTTGAAAGTATACAAAAGCAAACAAGTGAAAACAAGAATTTCTTGGCCAAAGAAAACATCTTTATTCTTTTAATAGGCTTGGAGGAAAAAAAGCTGAGCTCTTTTGCAGTTTTAGGTGGAGCAAATGAGCCCACTAAGAAGAAGCATTTTAAATAGTATTCTCACTGAAGTTAGTAGTGAAGATTTGTTTTATTTCTGAAAACGAGAGAACTGCAGAGGTCCTCACTGTCTGAAGAGAAGAGTGAGGGTGCCCCATCCAGGCTGTTGGAAAGAGTCGCCATTCCCTTTCCAACACTCCAGACCAGATGCTGCTTACCTTTGGAAAAATGGGCAAGATCAGGATAAAAACCGTCTCTGCCTGGCCCAGGTTTCACACACACAGAATAACTTTTATTATGAGACTGTCTACCCCCTTTCAATTTTCTGTCAGTGTTCTCTTAAGGAGTCAGCACACATGTTCCTTACTCAAAACTACCTGAATTTTTAATTTTCAAACCACTACATTCCACTACAGAAACAATTTAGGAAGAAAGGCATTCAACTTAAAACAACATATTTTTTTTTAAGGAAAGGTATGAGCCACTGCCTTTAAAACTTGAGAAAAGTTGCATTTTCCAAATATGCAACACATATCTAATTTGTCTAGGGTTTTTTTTATTATTATTATTCTCTATGTTTTTGAAAGAAGTTGATAGAGACTCCAGACATATTGAAGGAACTGTTGTGTAGGTCCATAATCCTCATATTTTTCCACTCTCACTATATCAACATCTAAAAACAATAAACAAGACTCTAATGGATGAGAAGAATAGATTTCTGAACATTATGTTTTCTTTTATTTTTTTAGCCTCCTTTTTATACAGTAATTGGCTGGCTAGCCTTGAAAATGCTGCCTGCTTAAAAATTATTTACTGTTATGCAAACAGTCATGTGGCTTCCTTAGACTTAATTTAGAAAATTTATCCCCAAAGAATCCAGGACCCTAAATTTAAGGATAAAATGAGGCTGCTTGTTTCCCTGAGGAATTTGCTCTGCAGATATGGCAGCAACTGTGCACTAAAATGCCAGCAGTGTCACAAGTTCATTTTCATGCCAGACTTCATCTGGAAGTGCAATACAGCAGCAAGCTGTTGTCCAGCAATAGTCCAGAGTATTGTTATACTCAGGGTAAGGCAGTACTATGCTCACTGTGAAAATGCAGGTAAAAAAACCTACTTCTAATTTAGTTGTGACACAAAACCTCATTAAATAATTCATTTGAATACCTCTGAGTGTTTTAAACCAAGCTCTTCAGCGGCAGTGTATCTTCTCATAAAGCCCTTCTATGATGCTGCACTGTCAGTGGCATCAATATCTCATTGCCAGCTCATCAACAAATAAAATTCTTTTGTCGCAATTTTTGGGTCTCTTTTCTTTTCCACTTCTGATGTGGATTAAAGCCTGCAGTCACAACTCTGATAGCTTGAAGGCATTTGATCCTAAAGTATTTATCCATTTTTTGCTTTGTTACCCATGGGAAAATTAAGACCTGTGCCTCAGGACAGTGAGGTGTGTAACACACTGATACCTTTGGAGATCTCTGACAGATGTTAGTCCTTGGTGAAAAAGGGAAAGCTGCATCACTAACTTGGGAAAACAGTTTTGAAAAGTGCTTGCCTTTGCAGGTGCACATCTAATAGTTTGCCACGAAAACTGTACTAAGACAAGATTGTTTTTGATGAAATTATGATTCCATCTTATTTTAGTCAACGAAATATCTTTTCCAATATTGAAAATTCATTTTCTGAAACACAGGAAGTTCCACCTGAACACGAGGAAGAAATTTGCTGTAAGAATGACTGAGCACTGGAACAGGTAGCCCAGAGAGGCTGAGGAGCCCCCTTCTCTGGAGATATTCATAATCTGCCTGGACACAAACCTGAGTAACCTGCTCCAGGGACCACTGTTTGAGCAGGGGGCTTGGACTAGATGACCTCCAGTGGTCCTTTCCAATCTCACCCATCCTGCAGTCCTGTGATTTAGTCTTTCATTCTCCTCCTTCTCATCACCCTGAAGTAACTTAGTAGGGCAAATCTAGGGATCTAGAATTTGCTTGCTTTAAAAATACAGTTTTTTGAAAAGAATAATAGGGAATTTCTTGCTTGTCAGAAAATGCAGATTTCTTTTGGTAGGAGTAGGACATAAGTCTGCTGACACAAAGCTTCTTTACAGCTCTGCGTATGCTTGTCTTAAAGATTGCTGGGAAATAAGTATGCCCTGTTTTATTAGGGTTAGGTCTTAAAAATATACTAAATAAATTTCTGATACACCTTTAATCCTTTCTGACATGCAAGAGTATATCTAATATGTGCCTTACAACTTTATGTTGTAAGCAAGTAATATTTCCTTCTTGCAATAGCTTGTAGGCAGTAGGGAAGAAGTTTACATCATTACTCTTTGATCTGAATATAAAGATACAGAGATAGAAACCTGAAGTCCCTCAGGACTACATCTAATATGTTGCTCTGTCACAGGAATAAAATAAAAGCCTAATTTTGCTAACTTCTGGCAGACAGTGGGTTCCCATTGAGTCTTTAAGCTCCTCAACACTCTGCAGGTTCAAAGCCCAGGAGAATCTAACTCCAAGTCACCCTATGGGAGATTGGCAGATGCCGTAGCAACCTCTTTTAAGCTGATTCATGGACTAATAGAAAACATCAACCCCCCAAAGCTGTTCTTGTATACTTGGCTAGGTGGCAACATGATATATTAATGCCCTGAATCATTACAGCAGAGGAGCAGAATAAGCATAAAGGATGCATTAAAATGTAAAGCCTTGACCTACTCAACGTAGGAGAGCTGTTCTCTGGTATTAAGTTATGAGATCAAAATCCTATTAAATAGATTGAGGTGATTTACCCAGCACTGAGCAAAAGATCCCTAGAAGTGTTATTATGGAATATTTGTTTCCAAAAAAAGCAGGGAATGGCAGAGGACCAAAACTCTCACCCTTACTCACACTAAATATGGCAAGTGCTACAAACCCTGTCAATTTGAGACAGGACTTGAACAAAGAATTTCAGTTGACAGAGGAAGACATCTTCTTGAAGATTTTCTTCTGACATTTTAAAATGATGTAGCTACTTATAGGAGAGCCTATGAATAAATCTTCAGGCTAAGAAATGCTATGAGAAAATGAGATCAGAACTTGACAAGCAGCCTTCATCAAAAACATGTCAATAGGAAGCTCATCTTTTTAGAATGAAATAAGACTCAAGTCAAGAACAGGAAAAACAAAATCTCATTTTTAAAAGGAAGATATAATCTGTGTATTAGACTTCAGATCTGTAGCTGAAATAGATTGATATATCTTTCCTGGAATCAGTAGAATTATGTCAGCTGAAAGCTAAAAACTTGATATGGAAAAAAATAGGTTTAGCAAGAAAACCAGCATGGCAAAAAGCCTGTTTGTACGCATACTGAAAATTCTCAATATTAGCCCATTAGTAGGAATCAACAGCTACTTCGAAGAAAATATAGTTTTGCTCTCAAATACACAGCTCAGGCTAGGCTTAGTTAGCCAAGCAGACACTTGGAGGCTTTTCTTCTATAAAAAGTATTGTAATTGCTTTCACATATGGCAAATACAATTATGTATCTCACCAGTAGGGTGGATTATAAATGCAATCCATGAACAATGACTTATATTTCAATAGATAGCAGCTGTGTTTCTGTTAGGAATGTTACAGGAACTTGTGGCTAAAGCTAAAAGAAAAAAAAAAAAAAAAGGCAGTCAGGTAAAGGGGAAATGTAAGTTCCTGATCCTGAGAAAAGAAAGAGCTAGACTTAAATTAGCTGCTCAGCTTGCTGTACCCAGCCCTATTCAAATATGCAAGAATGATTGATTTAAGAGAGTATGCAAAACTTGTCTCTCTCAGAAAGGGTACAGTTACTATTGAAACATGTGTGCCTTGTTTGAAACAATCTCCATGACAGAAGGGCACAAAATACTCATTTGGGCTAAAATTATTTCACAGATTATGGAATTTACTGTGTCTTATTTATAAAAGTGGCTACCATCACAGATGTGAACTGTACAAATGGACAGAACTGATTGATTACTCCATAGATAAACTCATTTCACACATAATTAAGAAAAATTAACATTTGAAATATGGGAATAAGTGCATAATCAATTCAGTTTCAAGAATAATAATAAAGTTGGTCTAGATGCATGAGAAATGCAATTAAAAAGGTGTTCCAAAGAAAAAGAAAAAAGTTTGTTATGAATACATTATTTTCTCCTTAACTTTTTGTTTTCCTTTTACTATTAACAGATCACCTTACATTAGCCATTTACTATTGCTGCTCCAAAGAATATCAGCAACTGAAGTTCAAGACAGTCTGTGAACACAGTAAGATAATACTATGCTGGTCTCTGTCTTCACAAAAGCATGAAAAGCATAATAAAGTGGTTTGCAACATAAATGCCAGCAACAAGACAGTCAGACTTGCATACACTATGTATCTGTTTTGGAGCATGATTTGAGATTAAAACCATGCTATAAATAAATAAAATATTGAAATATTTTACCCAATTAAAAATTAAATATTAAATTAAAAATCCTGACTCCTTTGAAGTCAAGGCTGTTTAGTCATCATCCTTCAACTTCTGTGACTTAAGATTTTCTACAACAGCCTCTTTATAAAATTTTACTGACATATAATGAGCATTTACATGGCAGTAGTGCCAAGATGTGCCAGCAGAAGTCAGAACCTCTGTGTGCTTTACATGGTATGAGAGACCATCCAGCCTTGGAAATCCATAATTTCCATCTATTATCATCTGCCTAGGCAAAGGGGACAGAGCTCATTGTAGTAACAGAAGCAGCAGAAGGATTTGCTGAAGCAAATGATACAATACAGCGAAATATCATCTATCACTTTTTGCTGCTATGGCTACTGTGTTGTTTTGTCCTGTATTTAAGTTTGTCCACAAAACATATTCTTCAAGCAGCTCCCAGAAGTAGAGCTAATAAGCTTCGGAATTTTTCTTGCACACTTTATTTTCTCTGGTATGTTCTAGGGAACTAGTTTTAGCTGTAGTTGATGGGTTGAAAGAGAAGACAAAATAAAACAAAATTCCCCAAATTTAATATCTCCCTAAGGTTCTCACAGGCTGTACATCTAGTTGAACTTACATGATTTGGTTTGTCTGCTGGACAACATTTGTATTTTTTTGTTGTTTGAAAATTCTATGAGCAGTGAAAGTAATTTCCTCTCCTTACAAGTGACATTTATAAAAGCACTGTTTGCCTGGGCTCCCAGATACTAGAACTTCTTAAACCCCTGCCCACAAACCAGAGTGAGTAGGTCTGTTCATACATCTGAAGGGTGGAACTTTTGCCACCAAATGGAGGGGAGCAGGGGGGGCTCTTCCAGCTGTGCTGCTTTCCAAGTTCCATCCAGCCTATTAAACACTGCATCAGAACCTCAACCAGAAAAAAAATTACTGCTCCTTTGTGTAAGATTTATTGCATTAAAACAAACAAAAAAAAACCCACAAAACAAACAAAAAAACAAAACAAACAAAAAACCCAAACAAACAACAAAAAAAAAACCAAAAAAACACAACCACTTTCACTGAACCATTGTCAGAAGTGCTTTGTCAGGAGCCAGCTTGGTCCTGGTCTTTCCCCCCCGCCTTGCTCTGAGAGGTATGTTATCTTCCAATATATTACGGGATAAGTGTCACTCAACAACCAGTCTTAGGCACTTAGCAATCCTCTCTTCTGAACTGCAATCAACCATGTCACCATTTCAGCTCAGGCTGAGAAGAGGGTCTCAGGGAGGTGAGCTCACACCTTGTTCTGCCTGCAGCCCATCAGCTGCATTGCTGTGGGTCCTCAGCAGGCTACACAAAATCATGTTTGCCCAAGATTGGGTTGTCCTCCCCCACCATCCATTACCTGCATGTGCATCACCTTTCAGACCCAGAGATCTTGTTTGGGTGAGCCTCAGGATAGCTTTGGATATGTAACCTCACCTCGTCCCACAGAGGGAAAATAATAGTACAGGATAAGAGAAAAAAATCTCCAGGAATGATACATTTCTGTTAGTCTGCCCAACACGAGGAAAGAAACCCAGCAAGTCCTGGACAGTGATGTGATCAGTGTGGAATTGTGCCAGTGGTGTACAGTACTGGGATTGCTTTGAAGCATCACCTTGCCCTGTGGTTGCTAAGATGAGAAGTCTCCTAAGCTCTCCCTGTCTCTCATGCTGAAGAGATCTTTAATGCTCCTAGCAAGATCACTGTTTTTAACACACTGGTAATGACTGCTAAAAAAGACAGTCCTTATTAAAAAATTAATGAGAGAAGTCACCCAGTATAAGTGTTCCTGAAGAATAAATATCTTGTCAGAGTAAGTATAAATACCATAAACCCTTGGCTCATGCACCAGGAGAAGACTCACAAGGAAGGAGGAGGCTGCTCAATATTCACACACATAGAACAAGACCGGGGACAAAATATTGACAAGACCACAACTAACTCTCAGTCTCTCAGTTCTGTAACCCCAGGGGCTGTTTCTGTACTTTTTAATGCGTGGTACAAGGTCTTTTTCTCAAAGCATTTTGGGACATCACCTGAAAGCTGTAAATTCTAAGCAGTTTATCTGATGCTAAAACCAGACCAAAATTCGGTCTTGCTCATTGTCTTTGTGGTTGTGAAAGTTAAAACCTTCTTCTTCAGGACAATGAAAGGAAAAACACGTAGATTATCTGTGTATAATTAGTTCTCTAAGCATAGATCTGACCAGCTCCATATCATAAGCAAAGCGATTTTCTTTGAAGAAAGTGATGGCAGAAATGTTCATGTGGGAAATTTTACTACACCACCCTCAAAAATTTTTGCTACAGTGTTTGCCTGCGATTTGCTGGACTGTTGCAAATCCTAAACTGTATTTTATGTTTGTCTTATGGGAAAAAAAGCCTTGACTAAAGCATTTCCTGTGTGTGGTCTGAAGTTGGTTATCACGAGTCAATCAGTCACACTTTCATACACCTCCTCTGTAAATCTCTGGGGTATGCAGAGAGTTATTTTTACACAAAACAACTATATTTCCCTGTACCTCCAATAAACACAAACCGTGTCTCATATTTTCATCACAGGCATAGGCAAACCACGATTCCCTGCAGCCCTGTGCAAATCATACGTTGTGTGTGATGGAAACTCTAATTTACTGGCATTTGTGAAACCAAGATGTATAACCTTGTACCTTATTTTCTTAATTTTTCAGTTAAGACATTTGCTCAAACATTAAAATTGTTGTCAGCTGTATAGTGAGTAATGCCTATGAAGTTTAGCTCTTCTGCAAGGAAAAGTGTTTTGGGGGTGAGAACTGTCTGAAGGGAACAACATGTAAAAGATTCACAAAATCCCAGAAAGCATTTTCATGCAAACCTGCAGATATTCTCCAGAGCCTCTTAAAAATGACTAAGGAGGTGCTGCCTTCACTGAGTTTGTAGAGCACTTTCAACTTTAGTCTCTGTCTCCAGCACAAGGTGAAAAGTCCTGTGATGTTTGCTACTACCCACGTCTAATTTGAACCATTTAGCAAGCCTCCAGTTCATTGTTTTAAAATCATACATCTTAAAACTGCACAGCTGTTCACCTCTTATTGCCAGCTAGATAACAGCTATAAAATGCAAGCCATAAGACAAATATTTCTGCAGATTTGCTAGGTTATAGCCATCCAAAAATATTCCCTCTGCTGCCCAATATGCAAACACCCTTTCTACTGTTAGGTTTTATGACTGCCAAGGATGGAAGCTGTAAAGAATGTGATACTATTGTGCTGTACCATAAACTGCTATTTCACTAGATTCTGCAATTTCTTTGGGGAAATCTAGCACCAAGAAAAAAAAAAGTGGAAACCTCCCTTAATTTATTAGAAATTCTTTTCTTCTCAGATACAGTCAAATACATTATCATAAATATGTTTTACAAATAGTGCTCCAAGTACAGAGACCACCCTAACTAATGACCATGTATAGAAACCTGGGGTTTGCCTGCACAATACTGCTTCTCCAGTTCTAATAGTTATGCATTAATATGGTGTGAAAAACCTATATATAGAATGCTTTTGTTAAAATCAGATTATACTAATTCTATATGAAGTGCTTTAATGAAAAATGCTTAATGGCTGAAATACTATAAGACTGCAGTAAGAGTGCAGGTGCAAAAATGATATTCTACACTCCCTGGAGAGCAAACTTGTACATACTGTGAAATATCAATTAAAGTTTATAGTTGCCTGTACCGGTTAAATGTCTTTTTCATGGGAAATTTTCATCTTCTCTTATGAAGCACTCACTCGGGTCAAAATGTGTACTGAATTATGTGGGCATTTTGAGTTATTAAGGAATAGATTTGTTTTACAAGCAAGCTGTAAGCATTCTTTGCAGTTTTTATGAGGTCATCTACATGACTTTTAAATGGTGCTCTTGGCCAACCTCGATTCTCAGATCAGTTCATTAATTCACACAGCTGTCTTTAAAAACTACAGGAATAATATGTACTGGAGTCTGGAAGAAAGAGGTGGATTTCAAGGCTGTATTTCAATCAAGGGGCCTGTTGACATCATAAACTATGAGGGGACAGCGTAAGCTGTTTTGTGAACAGCAGCAAGCTCATGATTGAAATACAGCCTGCTCAATTAATTAATTTAGAATACGTGGGGAAAGGATGCAAAATTCACTTTCATGTGAGCACACCTCCCAGAAAGTGTCAGCTGGGACTTGGGCAATGTTCAGTGTTGGCAGAGGTTGTCCCGAATAAAATCTCATCTTCTATGGTATATGCTGTGGTAGTTAGCCTGCTCACACGTTTCTAGATCTGAATGGGGAAGACTGGATTTAATTCCTGATTCTGCCATACTTCCTGGGTGGTTTTGGACAGGTGTTTGACTTCTCTGTGTTTCTGTTTCAGGCTTTAAAATTCTGGGATAGTACATGCTCTTTTTTCATTTCTTACCTATCATTTTTCTATCTTAAAAGTTTGTGCCGTAGTCTGTCTGCCAATGTATCATAGCTAATGCAAACTCTTGAGATCTCAAGATGGTCCTGAAGAGCAAATAAAATCCTAAGTACATTAATACAGGAAATACTTGTTGGGGGGAATGTTTAAAACAATGCAACACAAGCTGAAAAATTTGTATCAAAACTTTCTAAAAACTGCATGTGTTCCCTTTTTTTAATATGCCTCTCCATAGTCTGATAAAGAGCAAAAATCAAAATCTTAGAAATAGTTGCAACCAAGTAGGTATACAGTAGAAAATGGATTCATTCAGAATGTGGTGACTAAGGCAGTGAGGATCCACCCCAATATTTTATCTCTTCCTCTTCATTGCAAATAAAAACTGGCATAAAGAGTAAGTACAGAGCTAGAAATTGAGATACATTTATACTTAGCTTTATTTATTTTTTCAAGGTATTTGAATTAAGCCAAATAAAGTAGTTTAGAGGCGTATTTGAGCTGAATCTCCTGCAGCTGATCAATGGATAATGTTTTCTGAATTCACTAAATTCTGAATGTGTTCTGAATGTGTTTATAATGAAAGCAGTCATTATGCAGTGTGTGTTCCAGGTTTAAGCCCTTTTCTTTCTTTGAATTTAGGATCAAGCTATATTGAGAGCTGTTTACAACTAAAGTTTTACAGCCTGTGTGGGCAAGGAGGATGATCTGAGATACTCTTCAGCTTAGAAAACCTGCTGTAACCTCTGCTCTATCTGCCATCCTCGGCCGGATGCTCAATGCCAGAATGTGCCCACTGTCACTGCTGCAGAATCAGAGATCTCCAAAGGTCTACTCAGGAAAACAGAGTAACATCAGCACCAACAGGACCTTGCAGAGATGTTGGCATATCCATTTGCCATGTCAATACTTGGATTTCAGTCCTTGGGGTTCCTCTCTTTGGAATTTCAGATCAGGTTACCTGATTTCTATGGAAGGGAGTGGAAAAGCACTGGCAGTGACACATTTATCACCACTTTACCTGTACATGTGGGACATACAGATTATTTTCCTTCCATTTGCTCTCTGCCTGGCAGCAGAGACTGAAGCAGGAAGAGATGACGGAGAAGTTTTCCTGAGGAGTTGTGCCATGGCTGTGCACTATGACTACTGATAATTCCCTGTCATTGTACTTAAACTGACTCAAGATAAAACATAGGGGCAGGAGACCAAGGTACCCAGCCTGAAGTGGGAATGAAATTTTCCATGCCACATGGTGAGAATCACAATGAGGGATGCCCTCATCATCCTGCTAGTGCATTGCAAAGGTGCAATAAGAGTCCCTGTCGGAGGCACTGCCAACCAAGCAGCGTGTGTGGGACACTGGAAAAGAAATGCTGGCTACTAATCAAATGTACAGACTTTGAGGAAAGAAATTAAATAGGGCCCTTCATTTAAAACATGGTGCAGTTAGATACCAGTGAAGGAGGAACATGAGGGATGCTGGACAAAGAGAAGTAGAGTTCCATCCTAAGCCTCCAGGGCATGACTTTATTAACTAGCCTTAGGAGAAACACTGTAAGAAGATAGCTGAGTGTCTATTACCACATCCTGTAAGGAAGTCACTGTGCACATTAAATGTATAGAGAGCCCATAAATGACATTGTAACAGTGAAAATCACTGAAGATCAGATATAGCCTGCTTTTTAACTTGGAGCAAGTAGGAATAGCATAAACCATCAATGTTGGCTAAAGAAAGGTCTGAAAAAAATTCAGGATGTGTGCTCTGAGGAATCTGGAAATTATTCTACCCCCCCTTTTTTATCAGAGTTCAAGGACTGGAAAGTGCAGAGCTTTAGGGTCCTGGTAGCTACACCACTACACCACTGCTACAACCTTGGGAAGGTTGATGGTTTCCTGCAGTGGGCACTCTTCCCTCCTGCTGCCTGTGTGAAATCCAGAACTGTGTAATTTGAATACCAGCTACCTATTGATAATACATTATTTAAAGAATGCCCCCTTCCCTGAAGAAGCACACTAAGGGCTGCCACTTGGGTTTTGGCCTGTTTTGAATTTTAGTCTCTTTATTAGTTAATTTTGTGTTTTCTGAGCCTCTCCTGTGAGACAATGCTACTCAGTACCACTAGTAATATGCAATATATGGGCAGCCAGTCCTACAATTTGTTTCCAGCATTACCTCTCAAATATCTCATTCACAGTACCTTTAGTTCACCAGAGAAAAACATTGTGGTTTCTCAAAGTCCTGTTTGCCAGTTAGGAGAAAAGAGGCAAGTCTTCTATACACCTTATGTACGAAACAAGTTGTGGATCTTCCATTCCTGGAAGTGGCTAAGGCCAGGCTGTGTGGGGCTTTGAGCAACCTGGTTAATGAAATGTGACCATGCCCATGGCAGGAAGGTTGGAACTGATGATCATCAAGGTCTCTTCCAACCTAGCCCATTCAATGATTCACAAATAAAAATTTGCAAAAGACACTCAAGTACTTATTTAGAGTCTACATGTGTACTTTCAAATACTGATGTTTTAAATTGCATCCCTCATCCTCATATCTGCACAGATGAACTCATGACAAGTATATTTGCATCTAGAATGCCTTTAAAACATCTTCAGAAGTGTCTGGAAAGAGCTGTAGGCTCTAACCATGCCTCTGGAAATCTCATTATAGTCCCTGACTCATTCAGGGCAAGCAGGCCAGACTTCCTCCATCATGGAGAGTGTGATGAAAGCTGGATGGTACATGAATGATGAAATTCCACACATTGCAAAACTGTGCCTGTTAGGATAAATGGTTTCCTCCTCCAGGACAAATCCCTTTTTCATTTTAAACTAGAATCACTGCCATTGAATACACTGCAAATAAAAATAAAAAGCTAAACCCTGGATATAGGGCTTCCTTAGCTCTTGACAGTGTTGGCATTTTGTGGAAAAGCAATCAAACAGCTCATAAAATACTTTGTGCAGTAGTAGGCCATTTGTAATTGTGAAGCAGTGAAGGCTGTGACACCACATGGGCATCCTGAGACACCATTGGAAACTCTAACCTTTGCTTCTTGTGATTCTCTAAATTTGCTGTTAGAGAAGCACCTAATGCATGAAAAAAACCACAAAGATGCAATATCACTCACTCTTCAAGTCTTAACAACCACAGCTTCTTCTTGTTGCAGGAACCAGGTATCACTGGCTGCTGTTGGTGGTACAGTTAAGCTCTCTTTGCAGTCTTTGCTCTGTTTTGGCAGGTAGATGCCATTAAAAAGAATAAAAGAGCTTCCCAGTATTGCTTAGCTTGCCTTTTAGCTCAGCTTTACTGTTCACATTTCATGATACCTTTATTGCATAACTCTTATATACAATATGAATTATATACTCTCATATAACTGAATATACAATATTCAGTCATTTGTCCTCATAGACCACTTCTTGGACAGAAAATACACCTTTCCACACTCACATTCTTCCATGGATTATTTTGGTTATCCCACAAGCTTTCCTTGTAAGACCCCTGCACCTTCAAGCTTGCTACACATAACAGTTGAGAAGACAGTATTTCCAGTATTACTTTTTTTTTAGAACCACTGGCTTTCAGGAACATTTGAAAGCATTAAAATCACCTGCTCCAGCTTTCTGCCAGTTCCCTTCCACACTCAGACTGCTTCAGTTATTCCATTTTTCTCACTTATGTACTTTATTTCTAACACTGTGTAAAAAAGCCATGACACGGGAGTTTTGACAAGGATGCTCAGGGCTTTTCCTCCTTGGGTCATTTCCAGGACATAGTCATGTGATTTTAAAAGATTTGCCCCTGCTTCAGGCATGAATTGGCCACAGCAACAGCTGTGCTCCACAGATGCTTTTGCACCTCTCTCCTCTATAGCAGGATTTCAGGCCATGGAGCAAAGAACATGGTCCCCAATTGTCCTAACTGCTCCTACATGGCTTCCTCTTCTACTACTGAGAAGTGAGCAGGAAAAGCAAATGGAAAACACTTTTTTTTTTGTTTGAAACAGTTGTTCTAGTCTGCAGCTGTGTTTAATTAATTACTTGGGTAAGTGAGATGGATAGAAGAGCTTTTCAAAGCTGTTGAGAAGAGAGCTGTCTGCAGCTAATTATACTGTTACAATAATCCCATGGCATTCCTCAGACTTTTCATCCTCTGACTGAATAACAGTTTAGCAAAATATCCAAGGATCACTTATAGTTTTTAATAAACAGCTGGGAAGAGTGGTAAAGCAAAACAGAATTCAGCTAGGAACAACGAAAAGATTTTCAGCTTGCTCACAGACAAACCATAAAAGATCAGATGCCAGGAAAATACAAGCACGATTTTCAAAATGTTTCCCCTCCTTTGCCCAAAATATTTATTTAAGTTTGCTTTTTCATTCTTTAGCTAGTTGACATGATTCATTTTAACAAAAATACTTAATACTTATCAGAACCACTTGTGAAAGTTCCTTGTAACTGCCAACAGGGAAAACCAACCAGAATATCATGTGACATTTTTGCTCATTTTGGGAAGAAAAATATATATGTGAAAACTGAAACGGTAATGCCACAGAGCCAAAGCAAAGATTTTTCAAGGACCTTATAACATGGATCTTTTTTTTTCTTTTTTTTCCAGAACATACTTTTTGTCAAACATCCTAGGTTACACCTGAGAAATTATATTGGGGGAGACAAAAGAGAAACATTAAGTAGCTGGTGAATTGGGAGACCCACAATAACAGAATGACAAGTTGTTTTGTTCTTCCATAAAATGCTGTAAGACAGGTTTCTTCTTCTTTGCGTGTGTAACTCCACATTGCAAATTGCTTACTCAAGAGACACGGCGCATGAATCATACTGTGAAAAGTAAAGAATAAAAATGGAAAAGATCTTCCAATCTGTGGCCACAGAAGTAGTTTTATTTCAATATGTTTATCTCTGCATAAACCTTGGTGAGCTGCCAGTGCATGGAGCATTTCTCAATGCTGCTACCTACTATAAACATGCAAAATCCCAAGAGGCATATCTCTCCAAAAAACACATCTGAAAATAAAGTGCACATATGCAAGGTTAGTAAAACCAGTGCCAGCCAATGTCTAATGATACCCATCAGAGCCATTTCTATGAAGGTTTTCTGTTTGCTCAACTTCCGTTCAGGCAAAAAACCACGATGGGAGATGATGCTTACTTAACATCAATATATATCTCAGTTTAAACATCATGATTTTTGATTTTGCTGCATAAAAAAGCATGTTAGCTCAGTTCTCTTGAGCATGACAGGTCTCAATATTAATGGAAGTGTTAATTCAGCTTTCATGTCGACAGTCCAGCTAATATTGCAATAGCAGCAGCGTTTTTCAAAAGAGACACATATTTGCAGAGCTGAGTAGGCAGCAGCTACTGCTTTGAAAATGTGCCAGTAGCAGACACTGTAGGTAGACAGTGGAAAAATATTTCACTTTTGTGGAATAAGCCTGAGTATGGGCAGGCAGAAAGGAGACATCAGTGTCATGCACAGACAGCCAGTGCAGACACAGCCTGGAGATTTCATTTGGCTGCCAACTGTAGACAATTTTCTGCAATGGTTCAGAGCTCTACACACCGAGCAAAGACAACATTTTCCAAGCTAAATTTGTGCCTGACACTTTCATTTAGAACATGTCATTAATAATCTCACCAAAAGGAAGTATCTGAACACTGAACATCCACAAAAATATCCTTAAAGCAGTCGTTGCAATGCAACAGCTTTTAAATTCTGTTAGCAATTTTCTCATGTATTGATAAACCCCATTAAGGGGAGACAGAGCTTGACAGTACTGTTTTTCTTCTCTGCCCCTCACCTTTCTCTCAAATGAATAGGGCAGTGGTTTTTTGGTTTTGGTGGTTTTGGTTTTTTTTTTGGTTGTTTTTTTTTTTTTTTTTTTTTTGGGGGGGGGGGGGGGTGGGTGGGGGTGTTCTCAGCAAGGACAATCAACACTTGAAGCCTTAGAGATGCAGCTCCATCTCACCAGAATCATGTGCACTTACAGTTTGGGCCTCTGGCGTCCTCTGAAGGTGACTTACAACTGTCTCCTGAAGGGTCCTAATGGAGGTAACCTCTGCCTGGAGAGACATGGCCTTTCAGAGCTGCTTGCATCTCTGGATCTCTTAGAGATGATGCAAAAGGGGATGGAGTATGGGCGGAAATGCTAAACGTGCATCAGGTAATGTCATGTTTCTTTCTCTGAATTTCTTTTGTGATTATATTTTCTTGGTTCACACCATGAATACATAATGCTCTCAAATAAGACACTCGCAAAGTCAGCACCTAGGATTAAGTACTTGTCATGGAAACAGAAGTCTGGACGCTAAATGGGGTTGGACCTCAGTCCTCTGTGGAGATGTGACCCATTCTGTTTATCCTGGTGAAGAAGAGAGCTTGTCTCCAGCCAAGCCAAATGGCATGGATAACTCAACTGTAACAATAAAGCTCTAGGCTTTGTGTCATCTCCTTTAACTTCGTCCCTACAGAGTTTTCAGTGGCCCCTCTGCAGTTCTCAGCTAGAATAGGTATGTTTAGCAAACACTGGCATGCACATAACAAAAAATTTATTTAAGTATTCTTGTTTGCAGTATTTGCTTTTTTGAGTGTGTCTTTCAGTTAGGGGTTCAATTAGTCCTACCGAACACTTGAAAGATCAGCTTCCAATTTAAAGGGGTTTAAATAGTACTCTTTTGAGTTCTACTGTCTTCCACACTCTTCTGAATATGAAATAGTAAATGTCACCAGAATCAAGTGCAGCGTGTATGATCACATCATGCCTGTGAGAAGCATGACACTCAGCCCCATCTGAGGCAAAAAAATGTGTAATTTCCATTTGCTATTTCCACTGCTAGTTACAGCTGAAGTCAACCAATCACTGTGTCACACATTTTCTACACCATGTTGCATGACTTGGACTCCCCAGTGCCAGTGGGAATAAAGTAAATTAATTCAAAGGATCCCACAAAGATATCAGATAGACTATCCCTATTTGGGATTTGCACATTGAGAACCTTTCACAGTGCTCTGGACAGCAACAGACTCTTGCACTAGTGCTGCAAAAAGTTATGAGAATAACCCATCCCTCCCTTCACCCAAACATCTCAAAAGTGATGGAACAATGAGAGATGACCAAAAAAAAATGGAGAATGGAAAGAGAGTGTGGCAGACTGGCATGTTTCTATAGTCACAGATGTACATAGTTTGGTGACCCCATAAAGATGTAGGATATAAGGAGTGTACTGCATTTGCTGTCACTTCTCTAGGGAATTTCCCATTTCAGTGACATACTGAAGTGCTGGAAGAAGGAGAAGTGTTTTCCACTTCTCCCTGGAAAACTTTGCGCCAATCATTCTTTGCCTCTGGTTCACAGTGGTAAATGAACAAGATATGGGGGAATCAGAAGGTAATACATAGTCTCTCTCCCACCTGGTCTTGAGATAACTCCTTCAAAAGATAAAACTGCAAAGTGACTGCTGAAATGGACAAGGCAGCAAATATAAAGGCAGAAAATGTATTTCCCTAACAGCTCCACCACTGCTAATCACACGTGACATTTATAAATGAACTGCATACAATACAGAAAGGCTTTGTTGATTTGATATGGAGCAGGGGGATTTTGGTTTTTTTCTATCTCACCAGCATAGTTTACAGATCACTTGGCTTTCCATTACCGATTGCACAGCACTCCTGGTGCACCAATATTCAGGCAACATTTGTAGCATAATTTAGCTTTCTTTTGGCAAAAATATTGGATGGAAACCACGATAGGATTCAGCAGCATGAGACCAGTGAGCCAGCCACAGCTCAGGGGCTGCCAGCTGATGGTCCCTGTCCTGTGTCAGACATCCACCATATGGAGGCTCTGCCATGTCATGGTGCTAATACCCTCTACAATAGGACTATGTTATTTTAATATGTGTGGTGTTATTTAAACCCCACTCTGCTTGTTTCAGAGAAGATCAGTTATAGAGAAATCAAAACTTGTGGCAACTATAGTGCAGAATTTATATTAATCCCAGGTTATTGAAGTTACTTTCAAAGGCAGTTACCCTGTGCTTCATATCTTATGAAGAGCAATGATTTAATGTCAAGAGAGTGCACTTTAATCTAATAAAATTTTCTTTGGAAATGAAGCTTAGCTTCCAATGGGACTTCATAGATTTTATACTTTTCAGAACCTGAAACATAGATTTTTTGAGCTGGAACTGAACAACAAAAAATCCAACAGTGCTATTAGGTAATTTTCTCTTTAACTTTGGCCAAAAGAACACTGCTTTTTAAAATGTATTCCCAAAATCTTTGTTTAATATATTTTTAAATCACTCATGTGATGGAACTTCTGACATTCTTCTTTAGACAATATTCCCAAGTCTAATCAACCAATTAACATGTTTTTTCCTCTTATTTGAATGAAATTTGCTGCCCCTAAATATATTCTTTGAAATTCCCCTTCAGTTAAAGATTAATACATATTACAATAATAAGATAAAAAATACTCCTAATAATGATTGTTATATAGGAGTATTGTTATAATATTCCCATATAATGATTGTTGTTCATTGCACTAGTAGTGTCCTCTGCTCAAAAAAATCTGATCCATCTGTCAGATGTACCCTGATGGATAGTGGAACCCTCGCAGCATGGATGCTGTCAAGGAGATTGGCAACCTGACAAAGCCAGAGTGCTTGAGGGTGAAATGAGGCACAAGCAAGAGGTCCACTAACCCAGGGAAATGTGTTTGATTGGCTGTGCAAGATCTCTTTATCTTCTAACTCCTTCTAGATTCTCCTCCCCTGCAAGGTCAGGCTCTCGGAGGAGCAATTTATAAACTCACAGCTCATATTCTGGTTGCAGTTCCAGAACTGACACAAAATTAAATCAGTCTTGAGTGCAGTAGGATACAAAAATTACCTTCCCAGTCTACTGAGCCCTTCAAGACTTCCAATAAATCTCCCAGTGGCAGCATTCCAGCGCCGGTTGCCTATCTTCCTTGCCTTACAAAAAGACCTTGAAATGGAAAGAGAAGGGTTTTCTTTGAAGTCATATTTCATAGCACAAAAAGACATGCACAGAAGCAGCTGACTTAAGTGGTTTCCCCCTCTCGTTCAAAGTATTTTCTGAAAAGTCTTAAATGGCACTTTTTAGTTAATCCCCAGAACTCTTAATTGCAGCGGCCACAGCACATATCAAAGCAGGAGCTGATATCAACAAAGGCTCCCTTTAAAAAAAGATGAAGGCAAAACACTTTAAAAATATGTAGGCTTGAAGAAACATTGTTAGGCTTCATCTAATTACCTTCCTCCCCTGAAAATTATAGCACTCCTCCCTAAAAAATATTAAACTTGAACAAATATATTCACTTCATCTTAAAACTGGCACTGAGTGCAAATGAAATATATCCCTCTGTAATTATTAAATTAAGCAAGCCATAATTACCTCTAGTAAGATTTCCAGGGCTTCAGTAAGAGATGTGCTGAGTTTTAGAGCAACACTTTCACTTACTCTTGTGGAGAAGCAGGAATGGTTCTCAAGGCTGGCTCTGGTCCTTCCAGAGCCCATTTTGCTGGTGTGACCTGGCATGGGCTCCCTGCACTATCATGTTGGCTTGTTCCTCTTTCCCAAGAGCTCATGGAGCTGGATCACTGGCTGGGCTGCCTGAAGGCATGGTCCCTGAACAGAGGGGCTCAGGAAATACCCCCACACTATTACCTGAGGATGATGCCCTCTCCCCCAGCAGGGAGAGGGTAACTGCCCTGACATGGGTGACCACACGTCAGAAAGTTTTCAGAGCCTCCATGAAGGTCACCCTATCCTTTCGTAAAGAGCAGCTGTGGTTTCTTTAATGCCAGTCTTTCTTTGGCTTGAACCAGATTAAACACTGTCCACTGCAGTGGACATGGACACTAGCCCTGGCAAACTTTGGTCCCAATACTGATGCAGGCTTTAGCCTGGGACCCACTTCTATTTTAGGTGCAGAGCCCTCTGAACCTGTCTGTGTGCAAGTGGGCTCCAGGAGAAACTCCCGCGTGAGTGACCCGTGAGGACTTCATTTTGTTTAAGGCTGCTTAAAGTGTTATTGGAAAATTCTGTAAGGCAGCTCAAGTGAGTGAAAATGATTTGCTTAGGATGAATGTAACCACCAGTGCATTACTTCACATAATCTAAACAGAGTTTCAGGCACACTTCATCTATCATTCTCTGAAAGAGGGAGGCTGCGTTAATGCTCTCTGACAAATATTATGTTTCTCAGGCAGCCCTGGTGCTGTCTTCCACGTTTCCTGACCCACTTTGATTAGATATATAAACAGCATGACTAAAACACAGGTTGGATTTTGCTGTTGGAAATGCAAGATAAGGATACCATAAAGACTCATCAACACCCCAGCCCTCTCTGTAAGAGACACCCAGCACACATGAGATTGGAGATTCCTTCTCAGTGCTGTAAGATGAGTCGCTTGGCTAATAACTATGATTTATAACAGCATTTTAATTGCTCCCTGGGCTCTCTGATGAAGACAGAGGAGGGCAGGGTGTCACACCTCAGGACAGCGTCCTTCAGGGCAGGGGGAGAGGGGAGAGCAGGGCTGATGTCCAGCAGTGAGTGAGCATTGCTCAGAGGGCACCTGGAAAGGCCCAGGAGGAAAGAAGGAAAGGATGCCAGGCAGAGCCACTGATGGCTCCTGGCAGCTGGTTTGCTAATGCTGACACTCTCCTCTGAATCTAATATGAATGCCAGGGACAGGACTTGGACATGGTAATAAGGAGGGAAAACTCCAGCTCTTCCATGCTGCTTTTGCTACAAAAAGTGTGTCTAGCAAACCTCTTGGTGCTACAACTCTGTAGGGAGTGTCTGAGTAGGTTAATTTTGCCCTAAAAACACCCAAAGCCTCAAATGTATTCATTCACTAGCTCTAAGTGGGCTTGTAGCCACATCTCTGGGCATGTATACAAGGAGTAATCAGAAGAAAATGAGGACATTTCTTTCCAAACATGTAAACCTCCCACATCCATCAAACTGCAATTCCCCTTAAGTCAGTCCTCACTGCTCACTTTCCCAGAAAGAAGCATTACTGAGCAACTTGGAAGTCAGCAAAAAATGTACAAGGCACACATCCTTGCTATATTGCTAATCCAAAGGGCTCAGAGGTTAACTGAGAGCTGGCAGGAAGAACAAAAGAGTTTTCTTTATCTGGTTTCCCTGATACAATCATGTTAAAACACTGGCTGGAGCAGCAAAAGCTGAAGACAGCACTCCAGAGAGCTGGCCTTGTGCCCTATCTTTGGATCTTCGCTCATTTTTTTGGGGAGGGGAGTACAAGCTGAGCAATGTCACCTTCCTCAGGCTGCCCAGAGAGGCATCTTTCAGGCTGCTGAATTTTCACTTGTAAAAGCCAACCATACAATCTGTGTATCCTGATGGACTGAAACTCAGATTTAATTCTTCATTTTGCACAGGAAGTAAGAGTCTAATCCTACTGTCTTGTCTGTCAGATATCCAATTTACATTTCTAATGAATATTGAGACAGGAAGAAGAGCATCCCAGGGTTAGTGGTATTGTCTTATGTGGGTTATAATAAGGGGAACTTTTATTGCATTTGGTGAAATCTTTATTTAAAGACACTAAAGTTTTTTTAATAGGAAAAAGTAAAAAAAATAGCAAACACAAATTCAGTCATGGCTAGGAAATAAAAAATGGCTATGGTTGTCAGCCACAGCAACAGAGAAATAATTAAATTGGTTTTAACTACTCCCAGAGACCCCCACACCAGTGAGAGATTGCCACACCAAACTGGTGTGTGTGGGGCAACTGGCTGCAGACAGCTTACCTTTGGCCAGGTTATGCGCAGCCCCATCAGGCAAATCTGTGATCAGGATAAATTTACAAAAGAGAGGACAATTTATTAATTAACTGAGTCGACAATTACCAAGGACTCTCCAGCGTGCAATGGGCTGATGCAGCAGGGGTGGGAAGAGGCCTGACAGCCCTGTCACCAGCTCAGTTCATTGCTTACCCAGCCCTGATGCACCTGCACAAAGGGTGAATTGTGTTCCATGAGCCTGCTTTAACCTTCTGTGGGTGAACATTATTGTCTGAAGGTCCCTGTGAGCAGAGCAAGGCTCTGTGATGGGTGTCACTGCTCAGGGCAGGGCCAAGGAAACTTTGGACAACTGGAGCTTTGCTCAGGGTCAGAATAGCAGAGAAAGCAATCAAGGCATATCTTAGTCTGAAATGACAACTGAATTAAGTTAGGAATTCTGAAGAACAGGCTAGTGTTTTCTATTTTTCTCTCCTTCTCTATTGGGCCTTGCTTTCCTTTAATTGACCCATTTTATTGACTATGCTTGAATCATCTTCAGGTTGTTGCCTACATTGAGCCCCTTCTGGAAGCTGATTTCAAGCTCTCTGAAGTAAAAATGGAACTTTGTTTTCAGTGATCTGTGGGACTTTCTGCCACGGTCATCACTTCTGTGCAGCTGTTAGTTAGCCAAACAGCAAAATATGAATGGGGGAATGAAGAGTCACAGGTGGGTTTGAGGCAGCAACACCATCCCTCCACTTCCACAGTTGCAAGCTGTGTTACAAATGCTGGCAAGCTGTGGCATTGCAGAAAGGGCATCCACAAGGCTCTGCAATCCTGAAAACCCCTCAGAAAACATCATACGGCCTCAATCTGGGAAAGACCACACACGTTACAGTACTTGTGACACCTTCTACACGTCTTGCCAGTCACTACCTTACCTTGCCTTGCTGGTTCTGGTATAGAAGGTGATATTGAAAAATATCTTCTTATTTTTGTAACATTACCCCAGTAATAAATATAAACATTCTGAGGCTGCATTGCAGAAAGAGTGCAGGTCACTGAACCAGTGAAAGCCAAATGGCAGAAGCTCAGTTTCTACAGAAGATTAGAAGATTCTAATTAGGGTGGCCACTGGGGCCACCACTGCTTTGGGAGATTATTTTTGTCCTGAAATATAACTCACGCTGCAGCACCTGTTGTTTGGTTTTCCTGGCTGCTGGTTGTTAAGTGCACCCCACAAATGGAGATGGGAGGTCTGGGGGGTGCCTGGTGATTGTGTTTCACATCCCTGTGACTTCCTGCTTGCGCTGGCTGACCTGATTCTGCTGATAGAAGCCAAGAGCCAAGTGCCGTGCTAGCATGGAGGTAGTGGCAGTGAACAGCAACCTGAGGCATTTTGAGCAGCAAGGGACCAAATACTCTACTCCCACTTTGACAGAAGTACAAGTTTGCTACTTCTTTGTATTAGAATGGTCTTGGTCAGGGATTGTGTAGCAGAGGGCAAAATGTCAGTGGTAGTTCTCCCCTGGATGTATTCAGACATCCTGGATGTATTTCAGACATGCTCTGAAATCTGGCATAATTTGCTGGAAGGTTTGCATGAACTTCTCCAGCATATATAAAGTTATTCAGGCTGGGAATGCCATACCTTAACTAAGGTGCAAGTACCAGTGTGTGTCCCCCAGCAGGGACCAGGATTGCCACCTGCAATCAGAAGGACCTTCAAGCATTTCCTAAATTCCTAGGCAATGTGAAGAGTAAATGTGGCAGTAAAGTCACTGCAAAAACCACCTCTTACAAATAAAAAATGGGGTATCTGAAGTAAACTACCCAAAGGCTGTCAGTTCCATTTGAGTAAAGCAGCAGAGCAACTGCACATTCCACTCTGTTGGCTTCCAGGTAAACAGATGCACCTGGAAGGCAGGGAACAGGGCTCAGAGCAGGTTGCCTGTGCTGGAGGAGGGCTCAATTCCCATCACATTGGTGTGGTATTCAGGCTGCATCTGGGGTACTGTGTCCAGCTCTGGTCTCCCCAGTACAAGAAATACAAGGAACTACCAGAGCAGGTTTAGCAGAGAGTTACGAAGATGATTAGGGGCTGACACATCTCTCTTGTGAAGACAGGCTGAGGGAGCTGATCCTGTTTAGCCTGGAGAAAAAAGACTGAGAGGGGATCTTACCAATGCATACAAATATTTATCTTAATGGCCAGACTCTTCTGTGGTGCCCAGGGCCAGGACAAGGGGCAACAGGCCCAAACTAAAATGTAGGAAGTTCTATCTCAGTATGAGGAATACCTTTGGTCTTCTGAGGGTGACAGAGGACTGGAACAGGCTATCTAGAGATTGTGGGGTCTCCTTCTCTGGAGATACTCAAAAGCTCTCCGGATGAGATTGTGTGCAACCTGCTCCAGGTGAATCTCTTTTAGCAGGGGGTTGGGCTGGATGATCTCCAGAGGCACCTTCCTACACCAGCCATTCCGTGATTCTGTGATGTTCATTTTTATTTTCTTCAGTATCTATTATTAGAGGTTTTAACTTTTCTTAAAGTTTAGGAGAAAAAGTCCTAGATAGGTATTGCTTTGTTTCAAAATTCAACAGTAAGCTCTTTACCAATTATTCAGTCTTTATTTAAAAGCTATTTTGTAAGTCAGGATTTTAGACATTAAAAAGCAGTGTTTTACATCAGAACATATGCATGCTGGAACTAGGATTCCATTGTTTCACTCTAGACTCATTAATACATGTTTTATGAGTTCCTCAGGAATAATTGGTGTGTTGTTGTTATTCAGATAAGTGGATGATGCTTTTTATCTCTTCTGGAAAACAGAAAAACCTCCCTTGTGACTCACAGCCCTTCTGGACTCTTGGCTCCATCCTTAATTCCCCCAGCATGCCTTGCCTTTTCTTTCACCAGTGAAATTTAAGACACTTTAATAGCACTGATGACATTGCTGTCCCAAACCCAGAGGTCCCAGGTGACCTCTGAGCCAGTGTCAACACATGTCTACACGTTTTCTCCCCTCCTTTAAGATCTGCTGTAATTGCCTGCCTCCCGTGTTTGGGTCAGATAGGCTTTTTGTTTGCAGCTCCTCCTCCTCACCTGACACTCACTATTCCATGGTGTTTTTTCTTAGCCTCTCTGTTCATATCTGTAGATTTCACAATTAAGGAAACAGCTGTTTTAACAGTGCTCATTTGCTCATGGTTTCTGGAGAAAGTGAGATTGTGCACCTCCGGGTGTGCCATGGCCAGGAAGAGGGACTCAGACGTGGCATCCTCTGCACCACCTGTGTCTGACCTCTCTGTGTGACAACATCTACCACACAACTGATCTCAGGCAAAGGAGGCATCACAGATCCACCTCAGCTGCTGTGAAGCTATAATTAGGATAATCTCCCAGGTCATGGGAGACTTCCCAGCTTCAGGCCACAGCGGATGTTGTGTCTTGGGGACAGCAGAGGTGGTTTCAGAAACCACCTTCACTTTCTAAGCTCCTTTTACAGTGTTTAGAAATGCGTATTTCTGCCTTGCATTCCTGTAAGAAGTTTATGCAGGAAACACTTTCACTAGTCCAAATGTTTTTTCTGGTTGTATCAGCCTTACTTTTGCCCCTCCATCCTTCCACTTGTCTGGTGGGTGGGAGGGTAAATGTGCACTCTTCTGACTGTGGTTGTCTGCCTCTGCTTTATCTGACATAATTGTAGTGTGCATTTTTTTATCCCCAGTACTCATTTTCTTATGTTACAAAATATTAGAGAACTTTTCAAAGCAAAATATAATTTATTTGAGACAGATAAAGGAATGAAGAGAATAGAGAAATATTTTGGCTAGTTTTGTAAATTTATGAAGAAACATGAAATAACAGAGTTTTTTTTGGGTTTTTTTACATACTCAAGAAAGACTTTAAATAGCAAGGGAATAAAATCTAAATAAAATGAAATTTAATCAGTCCAGCTCCATTAAGTATCAAATTTTTTTGGGTTAAGGTTAAAGGCTGAAATGATGCAGACTCCCTAACTTTTCCATTGTGTGTGAAACTTGTCCACAAAACATTTCACAAGGCTATCAGCCAGATTTCTTGAGGGAGAAATATTCAGGGTCCAAGATAGATAGACCAGATACAGATTTGAAACACTAATCCTACATCTCCTCAAAACCAAATGAGGTAAGCACATTCAGAGCACCCTACAGATTCACTACAGCCATCTGAGATCCAAGCTGTCACCTTTCCTTTTGTTGCATGTTGGCACCCCCACAGCTGAAATCCAACAAGGGGAGATAGGTCTCTCTCATGTGGTCTTTGGAGGGCCAGACTCCAGCCTGCTCCACACAGCTCCATGGACTGCTCTACCTGGGGTGGGAGTCACATTGCCAGAGGCAGCATCAAACCATGATTACTCTCAGCCATTTAACACAATTGTAATTATCTCACAAAATAGGCAGATATGCCAAGAAAAGTTAAAATCTGGATCTGTAGGAAGTGAGTCAGCTGAGGCGATGAGAAGTCACTCTGAGGTACATTAGGGCCGTCTCTCACAGCATCACTTCCATGCTGCCTCGCTGAATCATTCCCATGGACATTGCCAGCTCCAGGGATAAGCATCAGGACTGAGTTGAGAAGCACACTTCCTGCTTTTAAAAGTTTCAATGGTCTTAACTCTCCCTATCCTTGATCCCATGTGGCTGAATGCAGCTGAATTTGCTGCTGTGAGCAGCACTGTTGTACTCAGATGGGCCAGTGGTACCTTGGGGCTTTCTGTCCTTTTTAATGGGATCACACCAATGTCAATGTTAGTCTCAGTTCCTTTTCCTTTATTTTTTACTCCAAGTTACTGATCTGTTTCAACCTTCAGTTTTTCACAGTTCTGTTTCCTGCTGCTGGTAAATTTTTAGACTGCAGTCACCTCTCTGGATAAATAAATACTTACAACAGTATTAGCAATTTCTGAAATAAATAGCTTTAAACTTTTCTTTGCTTTTTAAGCTGTGATTCCTAATTATGAAGCAACATAAAATGCATCCCTTCTCATCACTTTCATTACTTCCTGTCTTGCCTTCTAAACGAAATTTTACCTTTGCTGAGATTTTCCCCTGCCAGAGTGTCCTGGTTTCAGCTGGATAGAGTTAATCTCTACAACACTGATGCATTCAAGCATCTGAAGCATCTTCACTCACGATTACTGTGAAATTGTCTTGGTGCATTTCTATAAGGATGCAAGTATTTTTTCCTAAGAGGTTCAGATGTGCTTGAGTGGCCTGTTCATGGACCAACCCATGCCCTGGCTCATACAAATCTCTCTTGCAGTGCCTGTGTCAGTATGGATTTACACTTTGGCACCAATCAGTATCTTTTTACTGCTCAGAAAATGCTGCCTTTAAAGCAGTGCTCTGACTTTTGGTATCAGAGATTTTCTCATCTCCTGTGTCATTCTTTGTATTTTCTCAATCATTTAAAAGAGAAAGCTCAAAAAACTCTCCTGCTGCCTGTAACTCCAGGGTGAGCTTTGCTACACTGCTATACTTTGTCTGCTCATTACATGGGCCTAATTTCTGCCCACAGTGAGACCTTTTGTCAGACAGAAAATGTAAAGACAGGTTACAACTGATGCATGCCATGTTGTAGCCTAAGTGACTCCTTACACCTACAGGGCAGGGTAAAAGGCCATTAACCTAAGTGAAAATCTGCCTCTGGTTTCTTCTCTTGGGTCCTCCTCCACAGATTAAGGATATTTTCTCATTGTTTCTTTCTCTTGCTACATGCTCTGTTTATGGGCATTTCATCTCACAAAACAAAAACTCTAACCAGTGAGAAGGACCACTTGTTTGTTCATATAGATTCCTCTTCTTTCTTACTACGTGTAGCCATCAAGGGTTTGAAACCATTCCTGGCTGATTTTGGGGAGTGGGGATGATCTTCCCTACCAATCCTCTACAACACAATTTTTCAGACAGCATTTTGTTGTGAAATGTTTCACAAAGCCACATTTTCAGTGTGTTGAAGAAAACAAAATGGTTTTATACAGCAGAAGAAGGAGAACGCAAGGCTACTTCTTTGAAGAAAAAAGGGAATCAAAAAATGAAGGAGACCGACTTATAGAGTGGCTTTGTCTTTGTTCCAGCAGCGTATCATGGAGAACACAATATGAACACTAGACAGCTTGAAGCAAGTTATTTCTTAAATACTGAAGAGTCTCACTCTAACCCACTTCAAATCTGGGCACTTCAGATTTTCTGCTAAGAATGTATTCTATTGCTCTAGCTAATTTTAATTTACATGGGCAAAGTATTTTGCTAGTCCATCCTTATCAGCAAGAGTCTGATGCTAGAAAGGCAGGCAACTGGATCTTTGGTTTCAGCAAAGGATTGCCATCTTGTTTCAGACTACCAACTCACACAGAAGTGTCATTTGTCCCAAATTGTGACCCTCCTGTGTGTCACACAGATTAGGCACAAATCAGTCTTCCCAACAGGAACTTATGGGAATGATCTGGTTTTGGTGGGAGGAGATGGTGCCTGCGCCATGCTGCCATTCATCTGGAGGAGAAAACAGTGACAGCACTGATGAGCAGCAGGAAATGAAATGGAATACGTACCCTCACTATCAGCAATATTTGATATACAGTCCTGAAAGAGACAAATGGTGACTGTGAGTGCCTACAGAACTGTCAGTACCTTCATTGAAAAGGTGTTACTTCCATACTGACTGAAGGGAAGTGGGCGAGTATTGAATACAGATACACACCCATCACAGTTTGCAGATTCTATATTCACATCCAGAGGATACATTTCCATTGGACATCAATTCCTAAGAGTGAATTCAAAAATTCACGTTGTAACACTTTTGGTTAACATATATTTAGCTGTACCTAACATGTCACACATCAAGACAAGTGGAGGTTGCTCTCTTCTCCCATGCAGCAAGCAATTGGACAAGAGGATTTGGGTCAAGTTGAACCAGTGGAGGTTTACATTGGATATTAGGAAAAATTCCTTCACTGAAAAGGTGGTCAAGCATTGCAACAAGCGGTCCAGGAAAATGAAATCACTGTCCGTGGAAGAGTTAAAAACACCATGTAGATATGGCGCTTAGAGACATGGTTTAGTGTTAAGTTAATGGTAGTACTCAATGGTCTTTACCTTACTTAGAGGTCTTTTCCAACTATAATGATTCTAACAGGATTGCTTCCAGAGATTGCTCAAATAGCCCAGTATCTTCAGCTCAGTCTACACAATTTTTTAATCATGACTCATATTCCAGTTGTACTTGTACTTTTCCTTAAACTCTACTGCTCTTGTACTTAGGGTCTATTAGATCGTTCTACCACATACAATTAAATAATATTAGTCTGATGATTTCTCTAGAAAGCTAAGTCATTAATTCAATGTTGTAATATTTGCTAATTATAAGACAACATATTTCTGTCTTTCAATTTAAAATTGGAAAGGAAAACTTTTCTCAAATTGTGAACACTCAGAAAAGCTGAGAGGCAGCTGTATATAAAGGTCTCAGAGTTCTCTTTAAAGAGGCGTGAAAGGCTGAGACTTTAAAACCGTGAGTGCTGACTGCTTTGTTCCTGCTGTAACCATACTACTACTGTTCACTCAAAACACTGCATTTAGGTCCCATTTACTTACCCAAAAATGCTAGCACTCACTGCCATCTAGTGTTAATGGCACAGACTGCCAGGAGTTTAAAATGACTGCTATTACATTTTTCAAGTTTGCCCCTATCCTGAGAACCTGGCCAGGTTTTTACTGACAGAGGGAGCTGCAGATGCACAGCAGTGCAGAAAACCTGAACAGTATATTCACAGTAATAGATCTGACTTTAGAAGCCACAACAATTTCAGAGACTGTAGTTAAATTTTTACTTTTTCTGCTCTGACTCTGCTTACATGTTCCCTTCCTGTTTCACTGTTTTGTAACAGGCTTGCCCTGGAGCAGAGCTGCTCCTCCAGCAGCCTCCTCCTTTCTTTATTTTACCTGGCAAGGATTTAAAGTCTCAAAGCTGGGATAGAGCAGTTGGGTGAGAAAGAATTTTGCCTACTGAACATCTGTGGCAATTTTAAGGCACAGGTCACATTAATTTACGGTGCATCTTCCATCTTCTTTTCTGAAGACTGGATAAGTTCTGTACAGTGTGAATTACCTCCTAGTGACTACCTTTTAAATAAACAGGAATCATAATTGGTTTTTATGAGAAGAATTAATGTATCCTAAGTTCTTAAAGAAAATGTCTGAATTCAAATGCAGACCACAGAGCCTTACCACCATGCATAGCCATAATTTGTTTATTAGCACTGGTTTTGAAACAAATATATTCAAGTACTTAAACACATTTTAATCAATGTTTACTAAATTTAATATATTACCATATATTACATAATGCACTGAATATTCAGGAAATGAATAATAAAACCAAAGTGCAGATTAAAGTAGGCAAGATCAGTTTTAGCTTCTCAGGAAAGCCAAAATCACATTAGCAGTATAAGGACAGCAAGCTGTAAATGACTAATATTAAACATGTCATTCTATCACTGCTACATGCATGCTAGTAAAAATTATCCCACTGTGAACTGCTGCCACTTATCTAGAAAAGAAAGTAGCTCTTCCTTTACATTACAACTTCATGATCCTTCATCTCCTACCTTTCAGGTCTGATCCTGCAGTCCCTACTCAGCAAAATTTCCAATGCACTCTGTCAGATTAGTTTTGTACTTTTTCTTTAAGCTACACAAAAACCATTGGCTCTCTCCAGACACCTGAATAATAAATGACTAGAATCTAATTTCTAAAAATTTAGAAATTCTAAAAATATTTGTAACAGAAAATAATGTAATTACATACAGACCTAACTGTACTAGGGCCAAACCCAGGAACAGATCTAGACAGAAGCCAGGACAGCAAGGCTGGCCTCTGTTGAGTTAGGCACTTTCCTGATTAGCCAGTCACTTTTAGGATCACAGTTTGGACGTAGACATCTCCAGTCTCTTTAAATACTGTTTTGAGCACCTGCATCCTGGTTTTGGATCTGGCCTTTTTTTATATTTGAGTACATGATGTATCACATTAGCATTATGCAAAGACAATAAGAGAAGTGACCCTAAAGTAGAACAAAATGATAATACAACATGATATCATAGCCAAGTCTAGAAGAAGCTATTGTTCTTTTCTGTGCTTGGGTTAGGCACATTTGTTTTAACAGCTTTTAACACTGTATCCCATTTACTATTCTTGTGCTCTAACTGCCTTTTCCTAAATTTGTGCTGAAATAAATCATTGCTGTCTTCATCCTCAGCCTCTGATACTATCTCCATTTTTTGGATAATCAGTTTAATGAGGTCATGTTGCTTTTCCAGCAATGTTGATATGTCTTTGAGCCTAAAAAGCAAACAAACAAACAAATACGCATCAGGCTTTGGCATTTGATTTCAAAGGACATTTAAGTCATTAAAATTACAGATGCAAAAACTGACAGTACTTCACCCTTCTGACAGTACTTAACTAAACCCTTCTGCTAACAAGACTGTTATCTAGAATACATGTAATTCTTTAAGCTGAAATACCTCTCCATGTTACAGGAAATAGGATTAAAGAACAAATCTGTGGTTCTTGTGAAAAGTAACTTAATATATAGTTAAGGTAAAAGCAACTTCACTCTCAAAATAAAGTTGTAGACTGCTCTACCAAAAGTTTTTCCTATTACCTACTTCCTTATCTGGCAAGAAAAAGGCCAGAGTTGCAATGGCAATAAAGCAACCAAAAACATTTAGTGGAATTCACAACTACTTTTACAGCATATGAGAAATACTGATGAGGCACTCAGTGATCTTTTTCAAAGTGCTATCCAAAGTGCAATTGATGCAATTAAGTAGTTAAACTAAGTTAGTATCACACATACAAAACACATTATCTGTTATCTTTAAGGAAACAGGGAAATAAATGGATAATGTGACTAGAAACTGTCTTTATAATACTACAAAAGAGGCGTTTTGAAAATCTACTTTTCTGAATGTCTAGGCTCACAAAATTCCAACATGAAATCTGGTGTGACTGAAAAGGTTCTTTGTGAAGAACTGTTGGGGGGACTTCAGATGTAGTTAGGTTTTAGATTTAGTTAGGTTTGTCTTTTTTTTTTTTAACATGAAATGGCTTTTAAGAAATACATCTTAAAATATGTGAAAATCTCAAGTATTAAAATGCAAAGCAAAAGAAAACCCTGCCCCAAACCAAAATGGAAAAAAATGTACACCCAGCACTAACATTATCTCCAGTAGTAACTGAACTCTGTTTTGAACTCTGGTAAAAACACACTGGCAACGTAGTAAAATTTTTCAGTTAATATTTTCAGAGTAGTAAAAATGACTTTCCATCATGATATAGTCACAAGTTATTCTATTGCAAATAATTTCATAAAATTATAGTTTTCTTCCTTCTCTATAGGAAAAAAAATCCCAACCAAGAAAGAGTCTGTTTTATGCTATTTTATAACACATTGATGTAGTATGCATTTGAATAAAGACTTTCTAAAGCCCATGATTTCCCTGTGTAGGGTGTAGTCTCACTATCCTTCAACTCTTGCTGAGTCCTTCATGCAAAAAAAATACTCCATCTGAATCTGTGTAGGCAGACAAAAAATTTGGTAGTTTTTAAAAAAAAGGGAAAGGAAAAAAATGGAGAGAAAACAAGTGCAGGGGAAACCGAGACTAAGTGAGAAACAATGCTTTTCTAGTTGTACATTCACAGAAAGCTTTTTTGAAACCATTTCTATGGATATGTTGGTATGACAAGTAAATCAAGAAAGTACAAAGAATTCCTTCCAAGGCTTTGGGAAACATGCTTTGTTCAAGAGAGAATCAACACAAATCCATTTTTGGGGAAACAATCTGAATCTGATTTACCCAGAGGAAAGTCAGTAACAGATTGTGTATACTTGCAAACCGAACTGGAACTACATCACTTGGGAGTTCTGAATAACCCTTGAAAACCTCCATTTGCAAATCTGGAAAATGAAAATCTATCTCCTCCATCACCTCAGATTACTTCAATGAGCAACAAGCTGCACTGGTTTGGGCTGGGGACACAGAATTTTACTTTTTAGACATAGTATGGAGCTTTAAAATGCTTTTTAAAATAGGAGTATGTTTGTAATATTGGTTCCACTAATTTTTTCAACTGTAAAATATAACAAAAAATACCTGTATTTCTGCTTCAGAACTTCCAATTCTAGTGTTGTATCAGGGCTCTGCGCATATGTGGTAGAGTCCTCACACCCAAAGCAATATTGGAACACGCTCTAAACAAAACACGAAACCAAACTTAAATAGATCCTATAGTCTGACAACAGATTAAACATGTGAACAATAAATCTTCACACAGTGTTAACATTGAAAAGATTTTCTGTTATGATGTTATTTTCTTATATATTAAAACATTTGTTTTATAAGAAAATGCAGTCTCTCAACAAAAGCTCAAATAAAAGAAGAAAAAGCCAAAAGGGAGTAATTCTACTTTTTATCTGAACATCTTTTGTAGTTTGTCTCACTTTAATAAAGTTACAGTTCACTGAGTACTCAAACACTAATTTTATCTGAATACAGCTGCACTCAAACTGATTTATCATTTTCACTGACCTTAGTCAAGGTCTAATCACAATTCCCTTGATGTCAGTTAGTAACACAAAGTCCTTAGCAATGTGTGTACAAAGTCAATCACATCCCTTTTTGGTAAGAATTCTTCTATTCACCATCTTACCATAAATCCACAGTATCTTGGCCTGTTGGGATATACAGTGATTGATTCCTGGTCCACCCGACTTAAGAACCAAAAGGGCAGCTTCTTCTCTAAGTTGGTATGAAGATTAACCTAAATATGGTTTTGCATTTAGAATGAGACATGTTGTCTTTAGATAAATATACATTATACATGAAAATAACCATCATGCCATTTTATTCAATTCACTAGAACTACCCACTGCAAACAGTGGTATAATACCTGAATAGTCCAGCCCAGACACTAAAACTACATTGTCATAACCAGTATTGAGTATCTAAGCAGAATTAATTTCTCCACATAGATGTGCATTCTCTTTACTAATGAGAATTTAGTACAGCAAAATGATTTTGGTACCCTTTTGATTTTTGTGTGCCTTCTTTCCACTGCATAAGTTCTCTACTATAAGAAAACTGCAATTTCAGGCTTTTCAGTGACTGATTTTGAGGTTCTGGTTTTGGAAAAACTCAGAATTGCTTGAACTGATGGTCCAAAAATTCCTTACAAATGTATTTACTTGTACCCTTCCTTGGCAATGATTCATATGAGTGAAAATGAGATTCAGGATAAGATGCCATGTTCACCAATTTGCTTTACAGATATCCTAAGATAGTTAGGAATGTGATGACAAATCAACTAATTAACTAAATGGTGTTCTAGCAATGATGTGTACTTCCAACATTTGATACTTTTCATGGTCTGTTACTCACCTGCATTGCAATCCTTTTGAGTGCAGCATATTTTTGTACTTCAGCGATATCACCAACAGCCAAACCAATCTAGAAAAGAGAAATAGTTCATTATCTACTTTTTCACAGTCTGTGATTTCAATTGTATTTCTCATTCACAGTGAAATAAAAAAATATTCTAGAGTTAAATTTTTCACTTGAATTTGGAAACATTTTTGTATATTTGTAAAATATGTATCAATAAATGTAGAGAGTGTTTTTACTGACAACATTCTGTTGGTAAGGCACTGAAGTGCTACTTTTGCCAAGAATAACATCCCTTCTTTCACATTCTTCATTACTGCTGGAGTGTTAAGAAACCAGTTGATCTCTTGATTAAGTAGAATCATGGCCGCAATAAACAAGTTTAAAAAACATGAGGTATTTGACTTTTACTGCTCAGCTCAAGTGAAAAAAGTGATTTCTTAAATAAAAATTACATTCAACGGAACACGGCTGAAGATGTATTACATATTTCCCCCCCTTTCTGCCATTATTGTGTTTTCTGATTTTTAACTTTCAGGTCAGGTTTGTTAGTTAGTTCTACCACTACTTCTGATGGCTGTTTTATGTGCAGTGTAGATTTGAGTTTGGGCTTTTGGGGCTTTATTTTTTAAATTTAAATTATTGTTAGCGTTAGGTTATGATACAACAAGGGATTGAAGAAAAATCATTGTTCCTCAAGACCTCAGAATAATACATTGCAGCTCCAATTCAAATTCCATCAAAGCTACTACCTAAATATATACAAAATACCCCTGCAGGACTGAGGTGTAGGAAAATACTCAGAGCAGTTCACTGGATGGAAAACAAGTGCAGAGAACAGGGACATTTTAATATGTTACTGAATATATCTGTTAAATAATGAGTGGCTCCCTTACTGAAGTAATTCTACACACTAGAACTCCCTATACATACTCGTGTTTAACCACTTTTGTATATTAATAAATAGCTTATACTTACTAGCAAGTTCATAAGAAGGATTGGAATAAGCAAGGTAAATATAATGAGAACTGTGTAACTCAGGAATGGATATGGCAATTCACTGCTCAGTAAAGGATCAAGGAATGCATCGTGGTAATTAATGTCTCCCAGCATCATTGCAAATGTCTTCATTACTGAAAGCAGAGGTGTGCTGTATGTTTGCTGCAAAAAGAAACATCAAAATAAAGAAAAAAACACAACTGATGGAATTTGAAAATAAAGCCTTGAGGTGCTAATGTTAAAGATAATATTTATAATGATAAAAACTTAATGAGTATTGAACTAACCTGTGAACCCAAAAGGACAAAGAAACTCAGCCCAAAGGCCAGTATCAGGAAAAAGAAAACCACAGCAATCCGAATCAAAGTCCTCAAAATTTCCCAGAACATCACAACATAGATTCCATAGTTCTCAAATCTAGGCAATAAGTAAACAAAAAAGATATAGAATCAGTCATAGAATCACTTAGTTTGGAAAAGACTCCTAAGATAATCAACTCCAACCATTAATCCAGCACTGCCAAGTCTACCCCTAAAGCATTAAATAATGAAGTCTGAGTCCCTTTCAGTCATTTCTGTAAGGCAGTAAGTAATGCTGATTTTCTTCTGTGGAAAGAGACACTGCCTCTCTGAAAGATTCTGTGATGGTAACAAACCTGTTCTCCTTTCACATCCAAAAGAGTGCAAGTGATCCTACACACAGCATAATCTGTGCATAAACTGCATAATCTTATATTTTAAGGCACAAGAACAATTTTCAAGATACTGTTTTTCATGGGTAACATTAATTCCCTCCATAGGCATAGGAAGAACAGTATTATACCACTGTTGCATTCAGAATAAAAACATTACCAAACCATCCAACTTTTTTCTGCTTCTCAAAGCAAAGTAGCAACCAGAACAAAGGACAACCATGGCACCATGATCCACATAGAGCCACACGCCTGATTGAAAAGATTTCACTTTTTACAAGATGTGAAACAAATGACAGTATGTAGTTTTAGTGTAATGCAAACAATGGAAAACAAACAAACAAAAAGAAACACACTGCTCAGGAAGAGAAGGAGAATAGCATAATTTTAAGACACCTGTGTTTCCAACAACAATCTGTTGTTGGCAAGCCTCTCCTATTCTTGGTCAACACAAAAACTAAATGTCAGAACAGGAATTACCATAAAGCAGATTAAATGACTTTTTCTTTCAAACCTGAACTTGGGAATTGATGTCTTCTCTCAAATTCAGGGACCAAGAGGTTTTTTAATGCTACTACAGTAGCAACTGTGAAAATCCCTATGTATGTCTTTCACCCTGACACATTATGTGGAAGACTGAAAAGGTCAAGCTGGAAATAAAGCAGACTCAAGCTTCTCTTACTTATCAGGTATTTATTAGGCAAAATTCAGTTGAAGTCAATGGAATCACTGGTTGCTTTGGGAAAAGACAGCCTGAATGGGTTAGAAAAATCATGTAGAGCTCTACAGCTACACACTTGAAAAAAATAGTCAGTCCAGGAAAGCATTTCATCCCACAGCAGAAGGAAGGCTATGCAATCATCTGTTTACTTTTTCCTGTTTAGGCTCAACCCCCCTTTTGCCCGGAGCAGACAGGACACACCCATTCATTGGTCATCTGAGATCGGACACCGGGCGAGGGGGGCTGGGGATGATGACAAAGTTTGCAGCAGAGGCAAGACCATAAAGGTACTGACATTAACTCTGCTTACAAACCACATCCTTAAACATCCCTACTACAGGAAAACAACCCTGAAATGAATCAGCAAATGTTGTGTTTGTCTGTCTTCAAGACTTCATGGGGGTGATTAGTGCATATATACAATAAGAATTGGAAGAACATTTATGCAGTGTTACCACACGCAGTCCTGCTCAGACACAAATGTGTTTAATTTATTAGTCTTAAGCACTACACCCACACTATTTTTTTCCTCCACCCAGCTCTCCTGCAGTTCATAACTCTTGGACACTATTGTACAAGTGACAGCATTTAAGATAATTCAGGGCAATAAACAGGCATGATGTCAACTGAAGAAATTTACAATTACATAAATTGTAATTCTTTTACAGGACACTATGGCATAAAGTGAGACATGCCATTTAATATGGGAAATGATAATGGAGTTTACTTTCTTCCAGGTATTACTCATAAAACCTCACTTCCTTATGCCATTCAGAATTCATATCCTTCTAGGTTCTTTTAAAGTCAAAGTCTATACAGTGAAAGATGATTTTAAAAAAATTAAAATATAGCATGGCTGTGCTTAATTAACATTAAAATAAATATTGTTATTTCTATAGTTGCTATAACATAAGTTGTAGTGTGCTCTACATGAAAAATGCTGAAAATGACTCTACAGTTCTTCAGAAATAAAAAATTCCTATGGTCTTGATCTGGAAACTTGTATAGTTTCAAAAAAATAAAAATACAAAGTGGGACTCTCAAACTTGATCTGTCACAATTTAGGATATGTAAAATATCTGAAAATGCTAAAATATTTTATTGTAAAGCCTGGAAAAAAATTTTACCGTTGAAGATAAAGCAAGAAGTTCATCCAAGACAAGTACACAGCAATTGCTCCACATTCCCACTGCAAATGAGCTGGTGTATTAACAAATAAAGAAGACACAAAAATTATGCTTGTAGTATAAATGGTCCAGTCCAGTAGATTGGAGTAATCCAACAAATATTTCAATTTCTAGGATTTAAGAGAGAAAGGTTAATATTTACAAGTCATCCATCATTAAAACACTGACTTCAATATACTATTTAAATTCACTATTTAAAATCAGTTTTAGTCATTATACACATAAATTAAAAAGTATAAATTGTCATTTGACTTCTAATCAGGAAAAAAACAGATTAATTCCAATATCATACAAAGTGTCATGCAAGCACACTGTCTGATTAATGTTACTTCTCTATGTACTAACCTGCTGAATCAGCTGAAATATTTCTTTGCAGATGCCCAGTAAACTCATAATTAAAACTAAACACATACACACCCTTGTGAAGTATGAGTCCTGAAACAGAAATCAGAGCACAAAAAAAATTAGAAATTATCAAAGGAATGTTCATTTCATCTCTACCTATTATATATACATTATATTGCCAAGCAAAGTAACCATGTTAGCTTGTGTCATATACTTATTACTATCTATATTCTGTTTAACTAATATTTATTGTGAAATCCACGTTCTGGGTTGGGCTGTATAAGTGATTCTCATTATTTTTTTCATATATCAGGATATCTTCATGAACCTTTTATATCCCTTGAGTTTATTTTATTTCGTATTTCTACTAGCATATCCTTTCTGAGTTCCTGTTTCAGTTCTATGCTTTTTCTCTCATGTGAATCTTTTTTCTTCAATATTAAACAAATATTGTTCACTTCAGGGAAAAAACTGAAGCAACCATGTACCAAATATACATTTCACAGAAAAAAATAAGAGATGAGAACTGAAAATCATCTAAACTGAAAATTATCTATCAGCAGAGGTTGCTGCTGAATGTTTAGAAATATATACTTCAATTTTATTCCTTAGAATTGCTAGATCATAAATTAATCTAGAAATTATTTAAATAATCATAAATTTTTGCTATAAAAATCCGAAACAGATTGTAACTACTAATAAAAGTACCTCATATTCTAATGGTCTTGCTTCATAGAGCTCTGTTCCATTCAAAGGTCTTCCTGGTTGTATGTGAGTGACCAGAAGAGTCAGTGGGATGAGACCAAGAGAATATATGCCTAAATTCATTAAATGTGCTCGAAACCCATAGGCCATCCTTGAAAGTGAGAATGTTAAAGTTACAACACTTTTCAAATTTAGAAGGGCATGCATTCAAATTTAACAGTCAATAATGTCTTCAAGATGAGGAAACAAACATTTCTTGAAATGTCCCTTTGTGATGAACGTGCTTATCACTTATGTGGACAAAAGTGTATTTGCCACTCTGAAATAACGTTCCTCTCACTTTGAACCTGGCAATTATATATTTTGCAATAAAGAGGAAACAAAGATAGTTGCTGCCTTTGTTGTAAATATCAAAAAAAATTTTGCTAAATACTAAGTGGTGCTTTATGGAAAAGACATTTGCTCGGTCAGCTCTATAAACATGCACATTTTAATTTCAGGCAAAATAGTCTTTGTCTTGACGTGCAGTATTGTATTTTACATCCACTAAAAGAGACCAACCATTTCATAAGCAAATATTCTTTACACACAGGATGACTGAGTAGCTCCATGCGATTGTGGCGCACCATGGCCTACAAAACACAAATACAGAAGAGTCAAACTTAATTCATTTAGGCAAGCAAAGTGCTTAAAAACTGTCTAGACCTCCTTTTTTACCTGATTATCAGCCTAATGAAAAGTAAAATATGTGTAAGATATTGCAAAGTTCTTTTGATTAAGCACTCTGGCCCAAACCCCTCACTACCTTGCCCTCTCTGCCTGCTAAGGCATTCAGCTTCTCTGCTGGGGCTCTATTAGTCTATTTCAAGCTCCAAAAATTATACAGATTATTTTCAACTGTACCTGTGAGACCAAGTTTTACATTTAATGAGAAAAATACTTATTTATTTACTATTAGACAGTATAACAACTAATTGCCAACAGGAATCCCAAAAAGTAAACATATTAAGCCAAAAAGTCTGTTATATAAACATTTTCTGACAAAGAATGAGAGAACAGATTGACAATGCATAAAACTAGCAAATTTGTTTCAGGCATCATAAATATTTTGCAATTAGCATATGAAAAAAATCAGCTTGTCAGGTTCTTCAGTGCCTGACATTCCAGTGCATGGTCACTACAGTGACTGGAGTGTGGTTTTCTTTAATGTACTACCTGCACGTACAGCACAATATCTTGAGCATTTATTGTTTTTTCTGAACCTAAAAGAAATCTTATTTATTACTTAGAAATTTGGCCCATACTTAATTTCAATATACAGAGTTATGGGCTTTGGAGAAGAAATATTACGATGAAAAATTCAAGCCTCTTCATTTTATCTAAACCAAGAGAGCAGGCAATGATGTCAGAGTAAAACTTACATTTAAAGTGGTAAGTGGTTCATAGAAAATATCTTCACCATCCTTTACTTTCTTGTTAAGTGTCAAGGGACACTGAAGATATCTGAAGTTGTATTCAATCTATATAATACACCAGAAGTTAAATATAATGCAAATGATTACCTCAGTCTTAGATGATGTTCTTAACAAGTCTATCTGTTAGAGATCATATTGTGTCAAGGTAGTCAGAATTAAGATATATATTCATTGTCAGCTGAACACATGCCATCAAGATACACATCTGTGACTGCAAGGTGTCTAAATGAACAGCCATTTTGAATTTTAAAATAGAAAGTGCACATTTCTTGCTAAAATATTACAATTAAGAAAGGTCATTTTCATAACCGTGATTTTTTTTTAATGCTAACTTAAAGAAAAGCTTGTCTTTAAAAGTTATATGACTTTGATAATACAATATAAAGAAAATGCACAGTAGCAAAAAATTTGCAAGTTTTTTGTTAATGATGTGGACACAATCCAATGTAATCACTGATAAGGTGGTTTTCAATGTGGTTTCAAAGGTAACATAACTGGAGAACATTCATGGCTCCCTAGCATTAAAGGTAATCTACTGCTTAAGATTTTGAAGTATTTACAAAACAAAGACACATGTTGAACTCTAAATTATTGATGACAATTGCACTACTTATTATAAGCATACTTTCAATATTCATAAATAGATATTACATGTCTTCTTTCACTGCTATTTTGAAATACCCATAACCTCTGATACCCAGCTTCATTGCAAAAATTAACACAGCAAAGATACAGTTTATGGATTGTAGAAGTTTAATGTCACACTTACTAAAATATGTAAGCATGAAGATTACAGAAACTGAACTTCAAACTATTTATAGTTCAAAGGATAAAATAAGATCTGCCTCCTGTATTCTATGATAAGATCTGAGATTCATCTACAACAGTACCTTATATATATGAGCTTGACATGTACATTAAAATATATGTGTTTTCTACTTTCCCAGACTTTTTCATCTACTTACATAGAAGTCTCGACTTGTCTTTTCCTCTGAAGACTCAATTATGCAGTTGTCCAACACCAGCTTTGCAGAGGAACAGAAAAGTGAATTAAGGTGATATAGGCAATCTTCAACAGAAAGAATATGTTTAGACCAGAAAAAAATGACTGTCAAATACAATGATCAGCTAACAGAAGTGATGACTCAGTTTTTATGATGTATGTTTTGAAGACATAAAATTCCAGACTTTTCATGTAGGAGTTAAAAATAAATGCAGTTTACAAGGACACATGCTAGTTTACAAGTATGAAGTGTGAATAGTTTATGAATACATATGTACCACTTCCTATTTTAATTAAAAATAATTTCTGTTTTGTCATTTAGCAGTTAGCTAAGAGAGTGAAAATATCTCAAATGATTTCGAACCCAATTCACTTATAACTCTCATTACATTTATACATCATTTTTATGTTACTTTTATAACTCCATTGGTCTCAGGAAGCTAGGAACTTTTCTAATACTAAAGAACCTAAACTGGACAAACTGAGACTATTACTAAAATACTATTAAATAATTTTGTGCAATTATTTCTGTTTTAAATTAATACTTATTGGAGGGCACAGCAAACAGAAGAATTAATGCAGCACAGCAAAGGTTATTTTGTGAAGTCATTTCTTTAACATGTGCAGAAAACTTACTTTAAATGAATCAGGAAGATACTCAACCATTTCCAGCAAAGGACACTTATTGGCACTGGAAGAGTGAGAGAAAGTCACAACAGCTTCTTCCCATCTGCAAAGCATTATTTCAGATAATGTAAAATTAATTAATTTATTAATTAAATCTGTTTTGAATTAACTACTTTTTGATTATTTGAGTTTCATATAAGATACTGAAAAACCTTACATATAATGTGCTAATTTTATGCACTATTAAATGGAAACTAAGCTGTTTGGGGAGTAGCTGAGTAATATTCTGGACACTTCTCTAAGAATGATTCACGCTAAATTCTGTTATCAATTAAACAGAAATGTTTCAATTATGCTAAGGCCTCCTAAAAATATGAAACTGGAATGGATTTTGGAATATTGGGTTACAAAATTACGCAAACAATAATAAATACAGTAAAATCCTGTTAGTATTCCTGTAACTCTTACCAAAAGATGTCATCATTAGGCAATGGTGCAATGCTTTATTCCAAAAGTGGGGCTTCACTATGCCTTAACCTAAAATTTTCTAAACTGCAGTTGAAATGCCACATTATAAAATACTTGCAAAATTTAAAAGCATGATTTTAAATAAAATTTCTTGAATGATTTCAGATGTATTCACATTTTGATTAAAATTGTATAGGCATTAAAGCCTTATGTGAAAGGTCAAAATTGTTTCGGATGTCTTCTACAAGTTTTTTACACACAGAATCCAAAATACTCAATGTAAGATGAAAAACAACTTGCCATATGTCTGATGTCCATTACAATTATGCCATTTTTTAATTTGTGCTCATTAGAATAGAACATAACCTCTGGAATTTTAAAATAAGTACTCAGTTTTACTTATTAAATAACAGATATTCAGAACTTAATATCATTTTAGAAAACCAAAACAAAACACATGGGCAAACACATTCCAGAAGCATTTTCTCTATACTTTACCTTTTGTGCAAAATGACAGCAGACACCACATCTTTTCTCCTGTTGTGTATTGCTTCATGGAAAAAAGAAGCCACTGCTTTGTTGAACAGAATTTTTGCACCATAGTCCAGAAGTAACCTCACTGCTTTTGCATGTCCTTCTCGTGCAGCCAAGTGCAAAGCTGTGTTCTGTGCAGACAAGCAGTACACGAGTAATTTAATAAAAGTACATTTCAGTGCTTTCCCACATTGAAAAGCCACATGCTTTTCTCAGCTGCAAGTCTCAAATGCTTTCACTAGCAACAGAAAACTTTCGAATATTGTCAGATTCAGACAGAGATTAGAGAAATGTTCTTTATGTCTACAGCTACAGTAGGGTAAAATCTGAAGAGGAAACTCACTATAGGTAAGAAAAGCCAATTCATTAATATCTTTTAGTTTTGTAATTAATGAACTTCAAGTCACAAAGGGGTAAAAATGATGGCCTCTGGAGACACAGAACGCCTGCATTTGATAATCAAGAAGAGAAGCATACAATTATATCCAGATGCTTTCATACAAAAAAAATCTGGAGGAATATCTGAGGGTGCAATTTTGTAAGTGGAATATTTATTTTTTCTTTGGTGTTTCCATAAAAGTAAAGAAATCAGTGGTTTAGGAATCAAGGTACACTAAAGCTGACATTTGAGAGTCTTCCAGGTTTTTCTGATTGAAATTAAGGACTTCTCATTAATTGAAATTAAGGCTTCTCATAAATTTATAGTCAAGATTTGTTTCTAATCTAGTTATGCTAAATGCTTTCAACACCAGTTCTCAGAGAAATTAGCAACAGCTTCTGTGTTGGGAATCAAACAGTTCTTTAAAATGATCACCCTACATTTCTGATGGGACAGGTTCACACAAGAGGCCTTCAGTCCAAGAAAGGGACTCTGTCTTGACCTAATACACCCTGCATTTGTCCAAACTCCAGAGCAAGACAGGTGTTGTTTTTGTTGGACATCGCTGTGCAGTGGATTTCAAACAACATGTTAATGAGCTATAGTTGATACCAGATTTTTTCACATCAGTGTAAATTCTTTAAATTTGCATTACCAATGTTTGTACTACATTGCAAAATATTCTTGCATTGTATAGGGGGCAAGAGGAACACGTCTAATTCATTCAGTGTTTCATGTTTTCTATTAGAATATTTAAATATTTTTGATTTTTTTTCTCCTATTTAAAATAATTGGACAAAAATTTCAGCAATCATATATTTATCCAAGAAATGTTTTATCACTGGTGAACTATAATAGCACTGAGTCTGCCACAGGAAATAAAATATTACACATATAATGCACAGTGGAAAACTACTAATAGCCTAGCCCTGACATTTTATCTAGAAGTAACAGCAGACAAGAAACAAATAAGGTTAACACATACCCCTTCTTCATCCACTCTGTCAGTACACTTCACATTAGTATCCAAAATTATCTGCATTGTGCGAGTGTATCCTCCGAAGGCAGCATGGTGCAGGGCTGTCCAGCCTTTATAATCACTTACATGCAATGGTATAAAATTAGAAATTATAAATAAAATAAGATTTTTATAAATTTAAAGTGGATGTAAATGTCTGCTCCTTTGACTCGGACCTCTTTTCTTTGGCCGGAGTGCTGCAGAGATGTCCATACATTCTGTCAAATATTATGTGATGATCAATGCACCATTCAGAAGTAGAAGGTTCAACTCAATAATGTACTTACATCTCTTCCTTTTCATCTGTTTCTGAGATCTGAGGATCTTTGACCTGAAGGCAGAACTTACAGTGCAAGGCAGAATGCCTGTGAACTAAGAAACTCTTTTCAAGCCTCTGAGTGAAGCTGAAATGACTGTTATATTTCCAAACCAATTTTTTTTCTCACTAAAATGTTCAATAATCTTCTCTCAGTTGGATTTAGAGAAACCTCAGTTCCCCCAGCATTAAAAGCCTAGGTTTTTATAGCCCAGCTATTCTCTGTTTTTCAACCATGCTCTTCTACTGTATGTTTGCATTTGTATATATTAATATAATAATTATTTTAATATACTTACTGTACTTATTCTTATAATGCATTAACTTCCCAGCAGATGAACATAAAACATGAGGGATAGGGTTTTTTTTTGGCTTAATGAATGAAAATCTGTATACTTACCAGAGGAAGAGAGCCCCTCTCTTCAGAAGAAACTGAACCACCTTCTCATGACCATTCTGGGCTGCCAAATGAAGGGGAGTCATTCCCTTCTTGTCACCTTCATTCAAAAGTCTTGTGTCTTTCATGTCTCTTATAAGTCGTTGACAAGTATTGATGCGCCCATAGCTTTGCAAGATGCACACAGAAATTCATGTCAAAGACACAGGGATGAAAACCATGGCACGGACTCCACGGCCTGGACTGTGCTACTAACCTGGCAGCAAAGTGCAACGGCGACTTCTTGTCCCTGCTCTTAGAGTAGATGGAAACGTTGAGGCTGAGTAAATTATTTACAGAGAGGGCCACACCTTGTCTGCATGCATAATGCAATGGAGTGCATCCTTCATTATCTTCATCCACGACAAGATTTTTAATATGTTCCATCTGTTATCCCCCAAGAAGTACCCAAAAACAAAAGCACAGAATTACGTCTCTATCTCTTCTGCTCCATAGTTGCTAATAGTTTGCAACAATAGCATTAATACTCTAAAGCAAAAAATAGAGAGCAATCTAAAAATAAGAAATAAACTTCAGTAAAATTTAGGGACAAAGAGCACCTTTTTTATCTGCTGATTTGCTGGTCACCGTTTTTTCAAACAACTACTCTTCAAAGAGCACAGGAGTTTTCTATCCTGCATCCTTAGTGCAACCCATCCACAGCACAATAAAGAAGTCCTTCTTTGCTGCTATTCCAATGTAATGCTCACTGCTGGCAGCAGGCTTGTAACAAACATAAAGGAAGTCCCATAGTCTGTATTCAGTAGCAAAACCTCTGACTGTCAAAACCCAGCAGCTCACTGTTTTACAGTGTTAATTTATTTCCCCTGTTTCTCTTTTTCATCTTCATTTCCCCATTTTCCTTGTCTAACACTATCCTACAACCTTTCTTAAAGCAACTAAAAAACTCCTTCCACCGCCCTGTCCACTTATTTCTCTGAATTATTAATATGATCAATAATCAGAAAGTCAATGCGGAGGCTTAACATCACTGTTTTAAAACTGATTCACTACATCTGCTGAAAAGGGAGGTTAAATCCATTCTGAATTACAATCAAAGGTGTTCACAGATTTCAGCACATGTTGTAAGATGAGTTATATTTGATTCACATTTAAAAGGCGATTTCTGGAGCTCTGGAGGCCAGCAAATTTAATTTTTTCAGGCAAGCTTGGGCTCTATCAATATGAGTGCTTCATTTCAACATAGCCAAATACAAATTTATGTTTGAAATATTTTTAAAAACCAAATCCAAGACTTCATTATGGTCCAGTCCACAGAAAGCTCCTACAGAATATGCTGCAAACTATTTATAAAGTTCTAGATCTTGAGTGATTATGAGCATGTCTCCTGGCTTTACTGCATGCAAGCTGGGAAAACAGAAGTGAAAAGTTCTGTATTTTATTGCCTACCTCTTGAGCTATTCAATCCCCCAACAGCAAAATAATTTATGGGATTATGTTATTCCTTTGCCTGGCAATAAGAAAACTGTATTATTGGCTTTGAAATGTTTTCATGAGAGATATGTGATATGTACCTCTTCAAAACCATTTTTTGTGACACTGGGTTATTTAACAATTATCAAAAATTTTTACAAACATACCAAAATAAAATGGTAGTTGCTTTTTTCTTTACATTTTCCTAGGAAGGGTAACAGAAAGACAGAAATTGATGCTTACTGTACCTGCAGATATTTCTCATTCAGATGCTGTAATCCTCCAGGCTGCAACACGGTCAAATGCAAGAAATTCCGACCAAGATGATCTTTTAATGACACATTTGCTCCTAAATAAATATGGAAATAAATATCAGCAACTTCAAAACTGCTGGTTCTTGACACAACATAATGATATTTAAGACAAAGGAACAAATGTTGAACAAATGTTTATTAATCTATTAAATTTTTATAAAATAATTCTTATAAATCTCTAAAATATTCTTTCAAGTCAACCTTGTAACTTATAATTTTGTTTTCCAAAAAAATCACCCCTAATGATACTCAGCTTTCAGCATTTTCTTGTGTGCGTGCATTTTGTATTTCATCACAGCACTGAGTTTTTTATGGGGCCCTTACATTCCAAGATGCTGATCACCCACAAATCGAGACGAAATTTAAAGATGCAGATAGTCACTTCTTCTAATCTTTAAAGCTTTAACCTTTTAACAGTTTCAAAACTGACTATTAAGTTTTTAAAGAAAATCAGTTATATATATAAAGAAAAACAGTTTTATATATATATATATATATATATATATATATATCAGTTTTATATATATATATATATATATATATATATATATATATGTATGTATGTATCAGTTATATATATATTATTAATGAGAGGAAATACCGTAAAAATCATTAAGTTGCACCAAAATGCTGCAAATGAAAGAGATACAGCTCAAACATTTTCAAGGTGACTGTGATTTTATAAAACCACAGGTAAGGATTCAATGGTGGGCTTTAACATTTAATGACTGATTGCTGGTAAAAAACACAGCTCTGTTTAAGTGGTGCATTTATTCTGCAGTTCCGCTTACTTTGCGAGCTGCTGAGGACTGCAGGGATGGAGTGCCAGTGCCACCTCCACCTTGAGAAGCATGACACATGATACACATAGCCTATTCTACAGCCTGTTCATGCTGTAGTGAAAGGGGTGAAATCATCACACCAATTCGTCCTTTATCTCAGGGGATACCAGCAGTGTGCAGCTGTTCAGCTCAGCTTCTCCTGGGCTGGATGCTGAAGTAGGGAATTCAAACTGAGAGGGAAGCTGAATGCAGAGTTTTAAAATGAATGAGCCCTGCTCAAAGGAAGTGTATATATATTTATATTTATATTTATATTTATATTTATATTTATATTTATATTTATATTTATTTATATTTATATTTAGTATGTGTATATTCCTTTTTACCTTTCGAAAGCAGTAAATTCACAATTTTCCATGATGCACAGGAAGTGGCCAGCAGAAGCGGGGATCGACCTTCTATGTCAACACTATCAATATTAGCCCCCTGAGAAAAAGAATCCCAAGTTTATGGTGAATAATGAATAAATGAAACTTTAAAATCGCACCGCCTTTTATAAGCATAGCAGAAATACAGGCATTCTTAGTAATTCCAGATGGTCCAGATAAGTAATTTCACATTACATAAATAAATAAATAAATAAATAGACACATTACATCTCTCCATAAAACAACCAGGTTTGCTAACCATCAGCCACAGTCCAGTCACCCATGTATAAAAATTCAGATGCCAAAATAATAGTGGCCTACTTCTAGGAATACTGAACTTAGAGTTTATGATCTTTTGTTAGAGAACCCTTCCATGTACTCTCAATATAAAATTCTAACTTGAAAATACCAGGATTGACACTGTGGAAAAATGCAAAAATGCCCTTTCAATGATGTGGTCTTACCTATCAAACAATTACCAGAAACAGATCTTTCTAAACCTCTACACTGTATGAACACAATTCAAGAAGTAATGCATCCAGAAATTAGTATAGTTCAATCTGCACAGCTCAATCTACATTAGTTTTCTATCCTTCAGCATAAGTGATTTGAACCAAGTCCATTTTGATGCCAAAGCAGCTGTATCAATTTTATTCTGCTTTGTCTACTTTTGCACTGACACATACTGCCAGGACAGTATGGTCACTATAGTCACAGTATCACTACGGTCATATCAGTAAAGTACTACTATAAGCATAAACATAATTATCTAAAAAAATCCCACCAAGGGAGCAGGAAGATACACACAAATGAACCAATGAGATGTATGAATATTTTACGACAGTTTAGATATCATTTTTTCTAGATACTGAGCTGCAAGTCAAACTTGATGAGTTGAACAAAGTACACAAAAAAAATCTATTTTATTTCAGATAATATCCAAAGATGATTGAAAAAAAAATCGATGGCAGTTTTTCTATTAACTTGAATCATCTTTGGGATCAGTCTTAATTTGAGAGAGAATTAATCACAATCCTGAGTAATATTTACTTTCCAGGATGGTAACACCTGCAACGTGGTAATAAGAAGCACATAATAAATGTGCAATGATTACCACAGAGAACAGGGAGCTTCCAATGTATGTTCATTAAATATTTGGGAGTAATACATGCAAGACCCTTTCCCCATTTACCTTACTACAAGGTCAGACAACATCTTAAAAATGATTTTTTCATTAAGAAACTGACCTTTTTTATCCAAGTGTTTCATTGTCAAAGTGCCCCTCTCTCAGGGAAGCAATTTCTAGCTCCTTATGTAATATTTAATCACCTTCTCACCAGCTAACATAATTGCTCAGCTTTCAGTAAAATGAATTTTGCAGCATTCATAAATACTTATCACAGTAAGAAGTAACTTATATATCACCACATATATTTACCTCATTTATGATAGAGCTGAATTAAGGGTTTGTAAAATAGTTTCTGAACTTCATTTAATTTTCCATTTCTGTTGCCCCAAATGCATTAACATAAATGAATTAAACAGATATTAATATAAAAACAAACATGGCAGTTTTGTGAATACCAATTATTATTTATACCTATTTAATCTTTCATTTTCCTTTTAGAAAAGACAAAAGAAGCAAAAGGGGGATAAAGTCACAAAACCGGAAGAAAATATGTAAAATTACTGCTTATTTATTTTGAACAAAACGTGAGTATTTAATGTGTAAAATAAATAATGTTGTTCTTTACTAAAACTGGAAAACTTTTATGAACTGGAATTTGCTAGTCCTTTCAGGCAATTACATTGCTGCACCTTGTCTTTTTCACCTTCATGTACACCACAGCAGAGGCAGAACTCCATGATCGTGCCCGGAGTCCAAGGGAGGAGCAGCGCTGGTTGTACATGCAACACTCCACTAACTCCAACTGACGGATTTTGATCCATTCCCAGACAGGGCAATGGAAAACAGTCCTAAACTAAAACAGTCCTAAAGCATCAAACCTGACACACTTTACACAGAAAGCCAAAGAAACCCCCAGTAAACCTGCTACAGAAGAGGCCAAACTAGTCAAATTGCACTCAAGGAATGAAATTTTGTTCCTAGCAAATGCAGTGTTAAAGATATTTATGATATAATGTTTTGCACCCACAAGCCTCCACATGCAAAAATGTGTACCTGCATTTCTCAGGTAATAAGTTTTTTTGACAGTTGGTTTTGTCAGACAAGTTTGAGTAGTCAAACCTCACCATTTTGTATTTGAATCAAAAGTAAGCCCAACATCTAGCTCTAACTAAATCAAATCTCTATAACAGACTTTCTGAGAAAAGAAAAACTGTATGTAGAAGAGAATTTCTTGAAAATTAAGCAACAATCCTAAACACACATTAAAAAAAAAAGAAATCTGATGATTTCTGAAAATGTTCTCAGCTGAGTGGGGCACAAAATGATTACGAGCCTTAGTTTAACTGGCACAAATGGACATTGGGAGCATAGCCAGCGGCATGCCTGATTACATTTCTTCTCTTAGCTCTTCATAATTATTCACTGAAGAAATACAACCAAACCACACAGAATAAAAAATATTTCTAGATCATACACAAATTTTGATATATGGCTATGTTATCCCATAGTAATCATATGTACATTCTTTAAATAAATTATTTATGTCTTGAAAAAAAGTCAGATGAAATTCTATGCATGTTTAGCATTTTTTATATTTCATGTCTGAAGAGCATAGGATGACCAGACCACTTCACCATATTCGGTAAAAGATGTTTATGAAACTTTTCTGAGTAACTAAAATGGAAATAAAAATGTAAGATTTCATCCTCTGTAACTGTGGGATGATATTATGGATCAACAAATACTGTTGTACTGTAACTCTCAATTATACATTATGAAATGTATATATCTACCTATCTAATTAGCCTATACCTAAGAACACATTATACTTTATGATTTTCTTTATGCAGACCTGCAGCAATAGAGAGCAATAATCTCTCTAAAAATGTTGCTTGATTAAATATTTACCATTGAAATCAAATACTCCGCCAGTTCATAATGATCAAACAGTGCTGTTCTGTGGAGAAAAATGCAAAAATACAGTAATATTAGAAAGGACAAAGACGTTTCAAGCAAAAGGATAGCATTCTTCTCCAGTTTCTAGTATTTTCAAATGAATCAATTTTAAAATAAAGAGGCAAAGGTATACCCTTATTACATAATTCATCTTAATAATCTGGTTTTATATTTTTGCATGGAATTCTCTTTTCAAACTAAGTTCAGCTCAGTTATTACAGTCAAAACTCACTGCAGGAAACAAAGACCTTATTGGTAGGTAGACAAGTATTTTACCACTGAGTTTTAGGAGAAACAGTAATTTCATATGTCAGATCACTCAGTGTGCCACACAAGGTCAATAAAGAATTCCATACATTACATATGCAGTTTTTTTAAAGCATGCCTGGAGCCCCAAATTAATTTCATTATCCAAAAATAATTTGGTTGTATTTTGTGTAATGCCAGTGTGAGATTAAAATGGCAATGTCTAAATGAGTATTCTGACTGTGGCAGGCAAGTCTACTTGAAAAAATAGGAACAAACTACTTGTTATAAATTGGGCATTTGGAGCATTGTCAGTAGCATTAGTTAAATATACAGATAAAAAGTTTATGCCATTTACCAAAAGTATTTTAAAGCTGTCTATACATTTGGAATCTTCTCAGGTTTTATTCTACAGTGAGGCATTGAATTACATATTACAGGAAAAAACTGGTCGAAGTATGAAAGTATAGCACAGTAAATACACACAGACAAAATGCTTCCACAGGTCAGACCTCTGTGAAATATTTTGACTCAAAAGCAACACAGAAGGATCATTCCAAGGTTGTACTGTATCTCAAATGATAGCAGTTGCCTTAGCATTATAAGAGGTAATAAAACATTGGGCGTACTATAGTTAGAACTGATTGCTCAAAAGACATATTTTAAAAATCAAATCATGGTTCCAAATATGTAGAGATGCTTCCATTATCTACAGTGGACCTTTCCAGCCACACATTAATACTGAATGCTTCACAAACGCTAAAATAAATTCCAAGGTGACTGAAGAGAAAGCAAAGTCATTTTATGAAATATTTAGTTGAAAACATGACAGTAGGAATGCAAAAGCATCAAGTGCTACCTATACTTCACTGCTGCTTTGTTTCTCAACAAGTTAATGTTCCTACTCAGGTTTTTTTATATTCTGAGATATTTGGGTGACTTTCTACCTTTCTTATGATTCTTGCTAGTACCACTTACTGCTTTGCAGACGCAGGGACTAAAATAGTGCTGTCCTTTTTACCAAGCTTTTTTCAAGGACAATAATTTTCAGAGATAAGGCAGCCAGTTATCTATTAAATAGTACATGTGTCTGCACAATTTGATTTGGCATTCTGTCATCACTTTGTCTATAATCATGTTCTTCCATGGTAACATTTCCAAGTGTACCCAAACATTACCCTAATTTTACAACAAACCCTTTTAATGTCTTCAATTATCTTTGAATCATTCCACTTTATACTGTGTCCAAAGAAAAATAATCTCCACTGCTTCTTCCACTTACTTCATACTGTAAAACTTGCAGAATAACACTGTCAAATAATTTTGGTTAAATGCAGCAAAACATATCTTTCTTGCAAAAAAATATATAGATAGGGAAATATATTCCATAGAGTTTGGAGCCTTTCTGCTACAAAGGATTTAGGAAACTTCTCCACAGTCTAGTGCTCTGGGTTTCAATAGAGTGTGAAAGATTATAAGTCTTAAGGATTATGACATACACAAACACCATCTCTGCAACTTTGAGGACACAGGGAACTGTACAAACATTTCTTTTTACCTGATCAGGTATAAGGTTTTTTTTGAAAATAAAAGAAAATGTTTTTTTAAACAGTTTGTATTATTTTTCACTCATTTTCTGGAGAACATCATGTGATTATATAAGGGCATTTCTTCCATATTGTCAGAAGATGTTAACAATTCCACAGACTTGTTCCCTTACAATTTTACTGGAGTAAATTTTCAATGCAAACCGTTAGTGACCATTCCTTGACATGGTTCCAAGGTAACTGCAGCTGTTTTCATTTTGGTATCAGCACCGAGATTTTTAACATTCTGACCAATTTTTTTCCTGTTTCATACTGCACTACAACCATCTCCCATACCATGGAGAAGCTCCGAATTATGTGGAAGGGTGCTCCAAATGAAAGGAATAACGAAGGATATAATGCTTCACAATTCATAGTGAAATCTGGCACAGCAGCTTCCTACCTGTGAAGCAATGTTTCCTTATTTCCATCTACAGCATCAATAATGGATTCCTCCCCAGCATAGGATGACATCATTAGCTTTACAATCTCCGTCGCTCCTTGAGTGGCAGCAAAATGAAGTGCTGTGCATTTTTCATTCTATAAATGGGGAAACAAGACAAAATGCAAATATTTAAACCTCAGAAATCTAACTTCCAATCTATTAAACACACTAGCAAACCAGTCCAGGATTGGTAATTCATAAATACCTAAATTTCTATGCAAGTAATAAAGCTTTAGTGTTTAACTGTAGTAGAGTTCTAAAGACATTGACAAAACCAAAAGAGACTAAAGATGTAGTTTCAAAGGATTACTATGAAGCTTCTTATCACACTATATGAAGTCCCTAAGATTTGAGATAATTATACTCTTAACAACCTTTGGTAGTTTAATTAAAAACCAGACAGATGCAGCACCCTTTAATACAAGAGATGAAGCAAATGAAAGATACAGAAAACCATATCTAGGCCAATACAAATGAATAAGCAAAAATGGGCCTATATTATACAGAAAATGCATTATTTTAAAACTTCATTTACTTCCTAAAATTGAATCCTCCTTAGAAGTAATTCTTAAATCAGCTTTTCTGCAGGCAAAAAATAACAATATGCTATAAACCTATTATAAACTAGACTCATAAAATAATTAAGCAATATACAGATGAACAGAACAATATTTGCAAAAATGGGATTTTTGTTTTAGCAAGATGGGACTAACCAGCTTTGATATGATATACGTCTGAGGATTTTGACTCTCTCATTTTTAGAACAGGACCATTTTGGTGAATGCACTGGAATGGGCTTTTCCACAACGCCATAAGCATTCTCAAAATAGTTTTGCCCATCACAAAATCAGCAGCATAGCTCACTTCATTCAAAAGCTGTAGTGTGTTCAAAGAATCAAACCAGTAAAAGAAGGCAAAACTATATTTAGTTTTGTTCTCAGAGTTGATTTCATCCTTGCAAACAGTTTGATTAGCAATAGATACTTTTTAAAATGTTAATTCATTAATGCATCTGGCCACAGACCCTTACACCAGCAGTACTACACCATGGAAGCAGCAGTAGTATCACAAATTTGTGTTTGCTTACAAAGCAGATACTGCGAAGGCCAAGGCAAGCCTGGGGATAGAGAAGAATGATCAGGAAGTGTCAGATTTAAGATCCCACTTCTGGGAAGGGATGACCCAATGTAACTTGTGTAAAGAAACATATTCTGCCTGATTTGAACCAAAGACTTGCTTTCATTGGCTGCTCCCTCTGCTTTGCATTGGAAGAGAGAATGAACAATGATTATCTGCTCGTCTTTTTTTTCATACCACTCAGAGATTTAGAGATTAGTAGGTTTTATCAAAAATACAGTTCACTCCAATCTGAGTTTTACCTGTTTTAGATCAATTTGAGCTCCAAATTCAATGCACATTTTAATCATTTCGAGGTCGCCACTCTGAACTGCCAAATGAAGTGGACTGCACTTTCCATTATTGGTAAAATTGATGTGGGTTTTAGCAGAATGACCCAATTCTTCACCTGAGAGATGAAAATAAATGGATTTTTTTAAAAGTGAGAATGAAAGAACAGAAGTTATAAAGGCTTTCCAAACAAGCATGTTAAGTGTGCAATAATATTCTCCTCTCTCAAAACAAAAACCTGTCACATCTGTCATTTAACAATGGCTGAACATACATTTAGGAAAGCAGCTAGTTTGCTGCTGCAATCATACAAAAGTTGTCAGCATAAATCATCCATAGGAACAACTGCAATAACATCTTGTAAGTTCAAGCACAGTTATTATCGCTTGTTTTCACAGTTATTTGAGAACTAAAGCTGCAGATTGCTACTCACTACTTGGGAACATTGTATTTACCTTTTTTCAAAAGAATTTCCAAACATGTTTTTGCACCTGAAAATGCTGCTGCATGGATCGGCATGCATCCTGTTTTGTTTGGTTTACATATTTTTCCTCCATTTTCAATCTGAAAAATAATGTCTCAATACAGCTTATTGACATACAGAAGAATCTGACAAATGAATATACTATTATAGATATACTCTCCTGGGTAGCTGTCTCCTTTTTTTAATGTTACATATGTATTATGAAATTTTTATACAAGTATCTTTTGCATGTTATAGTTGTACAGTGCATATGCTTCACTGTGTTCTCATGACATTCAAAATCAGTTTTGTTCCTTGAGTTGGCCAGCCAGATAGCTATAGACATAATATACCCTCTTAAAAGATTAAAGTTTCTTAGTAACCCATGCAAAGCCAGTTGAACACTAGGTCCACGATTAACCTTCCTGCACTGAACAAACCCAGGAACTTAATTACTCTGCATCAAGGTAGAGAGAATAATCTCAAAAGATGATGGATAATTATACCTACCAGGAGTGTCAGTGCTTCAGGATTGTCCTTGTAACATGCTACAATTATAGGTGTGTTCCCTGCTTCACCTTCCAAGTTAACATCTGTACTGCTATGTTGGACTAAAACCTAAATGTTTAAGAAAACATTCAGTCGATCATAAGTCAAACACAGCAATAAAAGTCTCATCCATTATTTTTACTGTTTATAACCCATAGAACCCTTGCAACTTCCTTGTTTGGCATGCCAAAGGCCCACAATACAGTGGCAGATGAGGGGGAAAATTGCAGGAGAATGCCAAAATATGCTGGGGAAAAATGCAGATATGAACAGATATGAAGTACAATTCTTTCCAGCGGTCAGCCAAGTAGCTAAGTTAAACTTTGCACACAGCTGCAAAGCATCTTAAAGTCTGATTTAACAATTTCTTAATAATGGGAGAAAGTATTTTCTGTAGCACATTGCAGATAAGGATTTTCAACTGAAGTTTTCAACAGAAAATTCCCTGGCAAGTGGCAAAATTTCGGAATCTGCTCAATTAGAAATCTGCTCAGTTGAACAGTAAAATGAGGGGAGATGGGTCTTGATGAAACCTAGGACCCTGCAGTCCAGAAATCCCACTCCAGTCTCCATGCTAACAGCTGATACTGAACTATCAGCACGATCAATTTTCTCTATGGCCGCTTCCCGCACTTTTTGAAAAGCAAAGGATCTGGAAATTATAATGACCATACTGACTTAATTATTCCCCTAGCTACATATTTATTTAATTGTCTTTCAGTAATTTCAGTTATTTATTTTTTCTACACTAGAGGAACTGGTACATTTATTCACTCTCAGGCAATTTGGCAATAAAAAACAAGGGAGAATTAGTTTGAATAAACAACAGAGTGGAGAAAAAATGAGAGCACAGATTTAGTCAAGAACCAAAGCACAGAAGCTGATAAAAAGCCCATTTTAAAAATGTCATTGATTTCAGATTTCATTGCTCTTAATTCATAATAAATACAGATTTTGTAAAAGATTTGAGGACACTGAAACATTTCCAAAGAAGTCCTTATTTTTCTTGAATATAAATAACATGTGTTTCTTTCTTTTGCATGGATGAACTAGAAAAATAGACAAATTTAAAGAGAAAAGGAAGTGTTGCAATTTTAAGGTTGTATTTGTCTAAAATATTAAAGAACTTTAAAAATTATAAAATTCTAACCCTATGCTGCATATGAAGTGAAAACGTTCTCACTGCACTTAGACAAATGGTTAAAAATTATGCTGCTTAAAATCTCAAAGCTATCACTGTTTTACAAGGTTCAACATGGACACTTTGGTAATTTCATCACAATATATTTTTGTGATTTTTATTGCAGCTTAAATTATGCTACCATTCAATCGATTATTAGAATGTTGGTTATAAAACCTGTACTTTCTAACTAGTTTTAATCTGCTTTTTATTTTAAAAATACACTAGTTTCAAGAATGTTAATACTTCCAAGACACCCTATTCAATTGTAAAAAGAAAATAAACAGAATATTATAATTTGAAATGCACATGCCTACATGAAGTTTCCCTTTTAAAATGAACTTTTAAAGAAAGTACTTTGTGTCTGAAAAATTGAAAAGCATTTTCTGTGAAACATAAGGACTACTATCATAGCACAAACTTCACTACTTCCATAAATCAGTAAGTTACTTTTTACTGCAGTGCTAAGAGGACACCAACATTTTTATAGGCATCATGTTACACACCCTGCTCGCTAAAGAAAACACATGAGGAGCTATGGCATCTATCAACAAGCCTTGCTGCTCTGCACACCACTCTGCCTGAGCTACTCATCAAGTGTGTATATTTAGGCAGACTTTAGACCTACCTTCACAATTTCATTGTGCAGGGACTGAACAGCCATATGCAAAGGTGCCATCATATTGGAGTTGAGAATGTTTGGATTGGCTCCTCTGCTGAGAAGCAAGCGAACGCTTTCAACCTGGTTTTTCTTTGTGGCCCAATGCAGTGGGGTATTTCCAGAAGAATCCATCACATTTAATACTAGGTTGAAGGAGAGAAAACAAAACAAAACAAAACAAAAAAGCAACAAAGCAAAACCATCAAATGTTCTGCTTGCACTGAAACAAAAAAAAAAAAAAGGTGTCTTCAGTTTCACGTTTAGGTCTGTGCTACTGCATTTCTTTGGAAAGGAAAAGGAAAATACTTCATGAAATGCAATACACTGTGTTAAACTGATTAAATATTGTGCTGAATATACAGTATTGGTGAGAGGAATGGAAGTGGTGAAATACTTGTCTATTTTTTGCCCACTATTATACATGTTTCTCCTCACCCAAGAGTTCGTTGATTTCCCTCTCTCCTGGATTATTCTTTTTCCTGTTTTATTTGACTTCACAGCAATCTCTTTAGAGACTGCACAGAATAAATGAGCGCAAATAACCTAAATAAGAGGTAACAAATAAGTGCTTGCAAATGGTAAGAAAATTAAAGACCTTATCTACTCTGCTTCAGAACACAAAGGTAAATCAATTCACACCATTTTAAAAAAGTAGTCCATTCTAAACATAAATTTTGAGCTTGAAAACTGAAGATAAACTTCTATAAATATCCTAAAAATTAGGACAAAAATGACAGACTAAAAATTAAAAAAAAAAATTTCATCCAGATTAATCTAAAATTAGATTGGCCATCAATAAGTGAAAAAACCAAGCTTTTCAGGGCCATTGTAGGTTTACTCAGTAGCATACAGTCTATCAGTGGAGTCTGATGTAGTTCACAAGGCTGACTATATAAGAGACACATGACATGAATAAGGAAGACAGAAAGTCAAGTCTTCTGTTCAGTCATTGCAGTTTTCTTTCTCACATCTGAAGACTACACATCTGAGCGTCAAACAATGCAAGACATATTGATTCACTGTATTAGAGAGAAAACAGTCCTACATAACAAAAGCAGCCCAAAACACACCTGAGACAGCGCTAACTGCAGCAGGCAGTTTGAAATATATTTGAATCTATAAATGGAGATAACACTTATCAGTCCTATTTCAGTTGGGTAATGGGCATCTTGGTTATTGAAATTTTTATTGTGCTAAATGAAGTAATTCATAAAATGTTACCTTCATAGGAAGAATCATCTATGATCAACTGCATGAGTTCTATTTGTCCTCCTTCCGCAGCGTGATGCAGCGGGGTGGCATTTAATTCATCCACTTTTGTAAGCCCAGAACGATTCTTCTTAATGAAGCTCCGTAGCCTACAGGCACTTCCATCTGAAATAACCTGTTTTGGGTAAAAACATTCTCATTTTCTCATTCCCCTAAAAGGCAGGAAGTTAGCAATGCTGTAATGTGCTTTTGTGGGCATGTTACCAGTCAATAACTCCTGCCCAGTTGTTTGGGCTGATACAGAAGTTCACAAATCCTATTCAGATTGAGCCAACTGTGAAACTCTGATTGGTTATTGGTGTAACAGACTTCAATATAAGATCCAGATGAGAAACAGTGCAAAATGAACATTGTTCTCTCTTCTGCAGTGAGATCAAGATCCTTCCTTCACCATGAAAAATCTCAAACAAGCAAATTCATCACTTATGTTTTTATACTCTTTCTTGCAGTGGCCATGTATAATGAATTCAAAAGAGAGGAAAATTAATAGTCTTGATAAATTCTTTTCTTTAGATCTTTTTACAGAGATTGATACTGTGTTCTTGGCTTTCAAGTTCAGCATTGGGCTTCTGTGATGTTCTTTGTGTCAGAGAAACCAATATATTTTTTTAATTTCAGCAGCATGCTTAGAACATCAGACTATTATCTCTGCCTGAAAAAACTCAGTATCTTCCCAGTGAGCCCACTGACAGCTTGATACATTCCAGGTACTATGCTTTACAACCACAGCCTACTTCGGAAACTCTGCTGTTTATTATTTTATGATTTTCTCCAAATATTTTTGTTAAAGCTATTAAAATCCCGTATTTCTATGTAAAGTGATAGAATAACATGATTGCAGTAGAATGGGCAAGAATTTAAGAAACAGATACTAAAAATTAAGAGAGAATAAAAAAGTAAAACAGTTCAACTACATTGGGTGGGGAAAAAAAAGAGAAAAATGCTTATCTAAAGTAATGCAAACCTTCAAATGGTGTGTAAGCAAGCAAAGAATAAAAAAAGGGAATTCCCTAAAATCACTGCTGCCTTCACACCTGAAAAAGAAAACTTTGCTCTCCAGGATGCCCTGAGTGTCAAAGACTCAACAATTTTTGCCAGCCTTAAGCAAATGTACATTACAGGGCAGCCCATTCATGTGCTTGAGCACGTGTTTAGCTTCATTCAGCTCAATAGTCCCACTGACCTCACTGAGGTTACTCATGTCAATAATGTTACAAACGTGTTTAAACATTTATAAGACTGAGGCCAAATACGGGGCTGGTATCAGCTTTAATAGTGCAATCAGAAAAAGGTAATTGAAAACATGTGATATAATTGTGGAAAAGTTATTCAAGATGAATCCACTGTCACAAAAAAAAAAAAACAGCTCAATTACACATGCAGTATCTATACATTTTAAACACACCAAAAAGCTGTCTAAGAAACCCTTATTAGAGAGGCCAGTATTTTCTACTTCTTCTAACCTTCTACCTTTATGATTTCTATTGATCAAGACCACATTTTTCTACTTTTAACGCTGCATTCATCTCTCAGTGTAAGACAAAATGTGTCATGGTGATAATTTCTATCGACCAAAGTAAGATTTATCAGCCCATACTGCAGTGTTTCACTAACAAAATACGGAAGAACGAAGTCATTAGGTGTTCTCAGTACTTGGGTTAGCTAAACACAGCAAAGCAAGCTATTTTAAACAGCAGCTCCTTTGCCCTGTACCTGAACACCTCTGTAGTGACAGATCACCCACCAGAGTGACCAGCCATATTATGCTGAAGAGGTGCTGCTCAGGTCTACAGCCAGCACACAGAAAACACATGTGAATGGAAATGACCTCTGGAGGTATTTAAACCGATCTACAAACTTTGTCAAATTTGTTTAGGCTGCTGTTAAAAATCTCCAAAGTTATCCAAGTCTTCCATCCTGTAAGCAAACTCTTCCTTTGCTTAATTATTCTTATGCTTAAAAAGGCTCCACTAAAGTTTGGTCTAGGTCTCCCTAGCAGCAATACAAATACATCACTTCTCGTCCTAATCTCTCTTAAAAATGGGAAGATATTCTGTCTTTGTGGCGGCAATATCACTTGTGTAGGTTGCACCCTTTCCCTTTGTAACAGTTCTAGCGCTTCTAAACTCCTTCGTATCATTTTTGCTAAGATGATCTATTCATTTCCATCGTGACCTCGGCTTCCCTCTAAGAGGGGGGGTCTCTTTCTGTGCCCAGGGGAAATGTGAGTTCTGCCTCAGCAGCCTGCCACCCACATCCTCCTTCGCCTGCTCCCCTACCTTGCCGCTCAGCCTGGGCCACGCAACATCAGTGTCCTGCGCCTTCACACCCCACGGCCAGGGCAGCCCCCAGCCTGCCTCCCATCCCGCATCGACCCTCCCTCCCGAGTCCACTGAGAGAGCGGACAGGGTCTCCCGGAGGAATGGATCCCTGGGACACAACCCCCGCCGAGCCCGCCCAGCTCCAGACACCCTCTGCCCCTCGCCCACCTCACCCTCCACCTCCATCCCTCTCTCCCAGCCCGGGCCCGCCGTCCCTCCGCACGCACCTTGAAGACATCCTGCGAGGCGACGGAGGCGGCATCCGCCTCGCACACGACGCCCTGGTAGGCGCTGGAGGCGGCCGCCTTCTCCCGGGAGCGGCAGAGCCGCAGCAGAGAGCGCTTCATGCCGCCCGCCCGCCCGGCTCCGAGCAGCGCCCGCCGCCTCCGCTCCGCCGACCTGCGAGGCGACACAGCGACTGACGGCCGGCACCCGGCGGCGGCGGGGGAGGCGGGGAAAGCGGGGAAAGCAGGGAAAGCAGGCGGGGGCGATCCCGCCGGGGCGGGCATCCCGCCGGGCGGCGGCTCCCACCGCGGGCGGGCAGCTCCGGGCGGACCCCGCGGGAGCGGAGCGCCCGTGCCCGCCAGGAGCCGTCGCTTGAAGCGGTGCTGCCTACCCCTGCACTGCCCTCCCGCCCCTAAAAAAGTGGTTCGAGTTCTCTACTATTAGCTTCTCTGTGTAGGCATAACCTTTTCTCGCAGAATTTGTTTGACCAGACAGTTTGGGGAGGTGTAGGAAAGCTGCAGGAAGAGTAGAAAAAGAAGGAGCATGAGGTGTTTCAAAGGGTTAATCCTAAAGAGCCTGTAACTGAGTCAGTCATTACGGAAATACGTGTAACAAATATTTTACTTAACGTGAGATGAGTAGCCCTGCTAAAGGTCAGGTAGTGGAGGGGGCAGAGGATTAGGAACAGCAATAGGAGCCACAGGAGGTGATTTTTTGCCTGTGTTTTCATGGTTTATGGCAAACGGCAGCTTAAGGACTGCCAAAACCAAGTGTCACATCCCACATTGCCTATTTAATAGTGCTCAACAAGCAATTCTCCATTATTTCGCTCATTCCCTTTTAAAATCTTTTTTCTACTGTCAGTGCCACAACATCCTGTGGCACTAAGTGCCATAATTTCATTATATATTTGTGAAAAAAAATGTTCTCTTTCACCACTGGCTTCACTTAGTGGTCCCTAGTGTTTTTATTTTGAAAAATGGAGCATTCTTCCCCCTTTTTTTTTCATCTCCGTTAATGCTCATTATTTCACAAAGTACTTGCTCATTGATGCACTTTGCTCATTGATGGGGCCTTGTACATGTGGTTTTCCTTCTTACAGATGCCACTGTTTATCTCTGAATAGCCACATCCTGCTACTCTGAATCTTTTCCCTGTTCCTTTTAGGTATGCAATGGGAAGACTTACATGGTCAAGGTATATTCAGGCAGAAATATTCTTTTTTTTTCATTTTCAGCTAAGTTTCCATAGAAATTTTCTCTACCACAGTCCCTTTTCTAGCTGGTGATAGTATCAATAAATAGCATTCAGGTACACACTCATATGAAGCTAGTTAGGGTTATGTTTCTTGTGGGTACTCACCTAGAATTTATCAACATTGAATTCCATCTGACATTTCATTACTGTATCACGAAGCTTTTGGGATCTGCCACAATCATCTGTATTTTTGGTCATTCTGAGAATTCAGTAGTGCCTTCCAAATCACCAGAATGTTTTTTGCACCTTTATATCATCACTGACATTAAGGGGTCCCAAGGAACCTCCTTGCTTTACAAAGTTGTATTCCTACTCCATATTTTCGAATGCTTAACCAAATTCAGAAAATTGTTCTCGCCTATCCTATGACAGTTCATTTTCATTAAATACTAGAAGGAGGTACCTTTTTGAAGGACTTTCCCAAATCCACTTATCTCTGGTGTCATTTGTACTTTTTTTGCTTGCTGATTCCTTCAGAGAGTTTCACTGACGTGCCTAACACCAGACTTCTCTCTACAAATGCTGTGTTTGCTATTTGATCCTGATTTTTTTGAGCCTGTAGCTCCAGAATTGTTGCTAAAGTAACTCCAGTAAATTGCTGAAATTACAAATCCTTAACTAAGTAGCTTTAAGACCATAAATTGACATAGTTCTAAGACTAAATGGGTGGGTTTAAGTGCTTGTGGTATAAATCCTCATTCCTGTCAATTATCAGGCAACATTTAATAATCAAACAAAAACTTTCTTCCCCTCATAAACCGCTGTAGCCCCAGGTATTGCAAACAGCAGTGCATTAAGGTATGTTTTTGTTGCTACATCATCATTAATTAGGACCAAAAGGAACAGGGATGTTTATAGTATAGCAAGAAAGCTATACTCAGGAAAACTAGCAATTAGTGCCTGCAGAGATTCAAACTGTGTGACCTGGGATTAAGATGCTGGAGGAGATCTCTGTATTTCCCATTGTTTTCATGGTGCCTCGATTAGAAGCATTCTCAGTTGGTGAGCATGTTCACCTTCCTGTGGTGAGATCCCTTTGAATTCTCTGTCTGGCCTTGACTTTCCTGTTGCTCACAGTCCTCTTTATGAGAAATTAAACTCAACATCTGGGTATTGTATAAAGAAAATAAATGCCGTTTTCTGTAGGAATCATTATCTGGAAATAGAAGTGTCACTGAAATGTCAGTAAAAATTATCATCCGTTTCTTCTTAAAATCCCATAAATTGAAGCCCAAGAAATACGGTGAAACAAGAGAAGTAATGAACCTCAACCAACCATAGCTTTACTAATTTGCTTGAATCTGATAATACTTCTCCCTTCTTTTAAAATTATTGCTACATTTTATTCTTCTAGTAAGTGTTCAGAAGAATGTTCAGAGTATGAAAAATAGTACAAAGGTTTTCCATTCCCAGGAGGATTCAAATGGAATTTTAAGTGGGCTGACCACAGCTTTTATTTCTGCATAATGATTTGACATAAGGAACTAATTCACAGAAATAGTGGAAGAGTAACCCTTCCTACAGCTGTTTTTCCCTAGAGTAGATTAAAATACATTTATACCATTTTATTTCAAACATGATCTTGCTAATGGAAGGAGTGGATCCATTAGTACTGGCAAAATTCACTAAGGGTAATCATACCACAGCATTTCATTAAAAATATGATTGTTTAATAATTAAATTTTATATACAGTAAATATGCACCATTAGAATACTGGAGCCTGAGTTACACAGTACTGCAATTTTGTTAATACTCCAGACCCAGGAACCATAAATTCAAGCAAGTGGCAGTAATGAAAATGATGCACTGTATGGTTTTTTGCTTTGAGAGTGATTTATTTGGCACCAGTATTATACAAATTATGATGTGTAAAATGATCGTTAGGATTTAGTGAATCAGCTCAATTCAGTAAGCCAAATGAAGTCATGATGCTACTTTAGATATTGATTACAGCCATTCAGAAATTAATCTGAGTTGCTGCCTTAACAAGCAAGAATGCATTGTCGCCTACAAATTTTCAAAAACATACTTGTACATACCATGGAGAAAAAAAAATGCTGCTGTCATTGTCAAAAAAGTGAGGTCAACTTGACTAACATTTTACACTTGTGTCTAATGGATTTTTCATTGCATTCTTTGTTCTTGAGATTTTGCTGTAGTAAGGAATATGCTGCTATGCTCATTAGAAGGATTTAAGTTATTGACAGGTTTCTTACACTCCTAACTGTAAAAAAAAAAAAAAAAGGTCGGAAATAGAAAACAATAATTCATTTTATTACACTGCGGAGCCTTTTTTTCTCTAATGATAAAATAGGAAATAGTATCTTACAGATTTTGAGTCCTACTCTGACTGTTTTGGACAAGAAGAAATTTAAGAAGAGGCCTGCAGAGTAAATCTATGCTTTGAAAGGAAGTATAAATTGATTTTCTGGTTAACATCTATAGTAATAAGCAGGCGTCACTCCACGAGAACATTCTTGGTAAAGATACTTCCTATGTATCCAGGGCAGCCCAGCAGTTCATTGAAGCAACTATTGGCTTGAAATTAGCTCCTAGAGAAAAACATTATGCTGGATCTAGAAGAAGTTTAGGGGACTGTTAGCAAAAGTGAATGTAAGCCCTTGTCCTTGGGGGGGTTTGGATGCTTCAGAGTGGAGTTTGTACAGGTGAGGGGTGACTCATTTCAGGCAGTTATCCTTCTGTGAAGGTGGGAACTGATCCATCTCTTGCAAACTACCTTTTAAACAAGTGAAGGGCCTCTCACATGGCAGGCATCATATTTCTCCCTCAAATTAAAGAGATTAAAACATTCTCTCTACTTCATAATAAAAATAATCATGGCTTGCTTTCTGATAGCGATGCTCTCTCCTCCTCCTATTGGACCTCTGCCCATGTACTGCTAGAGACTGGGTCAAAGTGCTGATGTTTGATTCTCCACCACCCTGGTAAACTCGTCTTCTTGCTCCTGCTTTCAGCACTGGTTTTGTGGTTTCACATTCAGTTACCACTGACCAGACCCAGAAACCATCTGTGAAGTTGGGGAACTCCAAGCTGGGCTTTCCCTGACCATGAAATTCAGGAAAAACTGAATTATCAGGCTTCAGAATATTTCTGATCTCTCAGTCCAATGAGACTAAGGCATTGAATATATGCTTTTCACTGCTTATTTTGAATGAACTTATTTTGGTTTTGGAGATTGTGGAGATATACCTTCAGTTGTACCATATCTGGAAAAAAAGGAAGAATCTTTAAAGTATCTAGAACTAAATATTAGTTTGTGTTGGAAGGGACCTTTAAAGGCATCTAGTCCAATCCTTCTGCAATGAGCAGAGACATCTTCAACTAGATCAGATTGAAGATACTGGTGCCTCAGGATATTTATACATGTGAGAGTTAGACAAGTGTTTGTTTGGGGCAAGACAGTCCTAGATTTCAGAAGATCAAATCTCACCTGCAATCTAATTCAAGCACTTTCTTGATGACCAGTAATACATTCAGAAACATTATTTCTTTGTGCTGCTTGGTGTTTCCTCAGCAGCTGTGTGATTTACATCACCAAGGCATCCCTAATATGCATCCACAGAACTTTCCTCCTTAGTCTATTTTCTGCCTGTCAGGGAACGCAACATATTCGTTGCAATGGTGCTTTTCATTCATTAATTTGTCCCTTTAGAAATCCTTTTCTCCTATGGGCATCATATCCAGCCAAATCTCTTCTCTACAAAGACATTTTAATCCCACAACTTCAACTCTCTCTCCCCATCTGTGAAAAGAGCCTTAGTTTACTTTTGTCCTTCCAAAGATATAGTCTTTGGTGGTTACTGATATTGAGCTGTTATTGATAAATGTCTTTAAAGGTGGGAGTTCTTAAAAATGACTGTCTGAAGGAAACCTGCCAGAATGTGTCCTAGTAATTCATAGCTCTCTATTGGGATGTACTTGTCTTTACCATATGCAGTAACAGAAGGACAAAATAAGTAGGAATAATTTCTCATCACAATTATATAAACTGCATTATTTATAATTCTGTCAAATTTTTCCATGCATACATTATTTTCTAATGAAAGCATGAAGTAAATTTTAAGCTCACTGACTTGGAATTCCCCCATTTTGTCATATATTTCCTCAGAGTGCGGTGTACATTTCTCTCCTGAACCAGAGCGCTCAAATCTTTTCATGCTTACAGTTGTTGGGAACTAGTGTTGGATAATGTCATGGATGTTTCCCCTGCCACCAGTTTGCAAATATAGAAAATGAAGAGTGACAACCTCAAACTTGGAAAAGTAAAACATTAGTAAAGCAACAGAGCATATGTTCTCCAATATCTTCATGCTGGCATTTCAAACTCATTTTTATGATCATTTCTGTATCCTTCCTACCATCTCTCTTTTCTGTTCTTCTCCCTTGGCTTCTCTATATTTCAAGTCTGCTTAATCCTCTTTCTTCTCTTCCCCTGACATTACTTTCTTTCTGTCCATATTATCTATACAAAGCCCGTCTTCCTATTAACTTCTGCTGACTATAGTTTCTCTTCTTTTAAAGAAAGAGGATTCACTTAACTTTCTAACTTTCTTAGGGACACACATTTTTCTGAAAGCACTTTCATGGTTTCTGGTAGCTGAAGAGAGATATGGATCCTGACTTTCCAGTGGTTAACCTGACCCTCTTGTTTAAGTAATGGGGAATAATGAACTGATGCTACTTTGCAGAAACAGGTAACACTTGAAATCTTCAGTAAGTGCTTTCTCTGGATCATCACACACTGCACCATATTCTTCAAAATAGAATGCAATTTCTATTTTTGTTGTCAGATTATTCCTCAGGTCTTCACTTCTTTGAAATACCAACAATGTGTTTTGCAAGTTTTCTGTATCACTTCTATTTCTTCTTGATGAATTACCTGGGCAATTGCACTGAAATCGGGAGGATAACTATTGGTATATTAAATTATATTTCTGTCAGGTTAGAAAAAAAGACTAATCAAAAATTAACTTTATTAAAAGGGAAGTTATATGGTGCGCATAAACTATATATATATACATATATATTATTATGTAATAGAAAACATCATCTTGAAAATGGTTACATCTATAATGAAGCAAAAATGATGCTCACATACCTGAATCTAAAAAAAAATTGAAAATACATTGTCTTGTTTTAAATGAGCGAGTTTAAACAAATATAATTCAGGAAAGAAGAAATAGGCAAAGATAATGGAACTACTATCAGTACAGTACTGGGTATTTTAGCACTTCTTTAAGACTTGTTGACTATTGACTTGATTTCCACAAGCCCTGGCCATTCCTGCCCTAACTGAAGGATGGTAGCTAAGTCAAAATCAGTCAGACATTGTGTCTCACTGCCTAAGATTAAGTTATGTTGGCTTATTAGATGAACTAGATATGGGTATTTGTTTGAAATATATTTTCTATTTCATATTTAGTCGATATGAAACTATGACCAGAGTCTCAGCAGCAATAGTCTATTTTATTCTATTTAAAGCATATTTAATTAAATATTTCCTTTTTTACAAGCATCACCTGGAAATATAGTTAATATCTACTGCTAAGTTAGGTACAATACTTGGAATGTTTTTTTTCATATGGATATATTGGGGAAAATAAATTGTGGTCAAAAAGAAAAAAGAAGATTGTGAAAAAATTTTGCTAATAAAAAGAAATGTAAAGTCCATATGGAACATGAAGGAACATGAAAGGATGTACTATTATTTGTATATTACTTGCATTTTCCTGCTTTTAAAATACAGATTTCATGAAAATCAACTGAAATACGTATATAAATTTTTCCAATTAGCTGAAGTTATGCCAAATTTACATTTCAATATGAACCCAAAAAATTCTATGTTGTAATTTTAACTAAAAAAATAGCCCTAAAAGCAAAAAAAGAAAAAAATAGGCCCAACAAAAATTTGAGTGACAGAATTTGAGCAAAAACTATATTACGCTTACCATTCAAGAAGTTTGCAGATGATTTCTCTCTGAAGCAACACATATATAAAGAACACAAAGATATGACTGTTTGAATCCTTATCTGATGTTTATATCAGTACGATCTTGTGGCAGGTGAAGCCACCAGTTGTGTCATTTGGCGGCTCCCTTTGTGTAAGGAGATGCTTATTTAAAAGAGGTAGGTATGCATTGGTCACTGTGGGAGGAGCATCAGTGCTCATCAAGGGATCCGTGAAGCTCTCTATTTTTAATACCTCTAATCCAACCCCATTTCAATTCTGGCTGCAAATGTACCTTCCATACAAGAAGTTTTTTTCTAATGCAATATCTTAGAGTAGTTTCAGTTTGTCAGGTAGTCACTGGAGGGTGCTTGTTTACCTATTTGCAGTGAACTAATTGCCTTTAATGGAAAATCTAAACATCACTGAAGAGGAAAACTGCCTACTTAGGAAATTCACTTTACTAATAAATGTTTCAAAAATTAGAATTCCCATATAAAAAGTAGCGGACTGTGATCGATTCCTAATGCAATATGGAACAGTGTAAGAATTGCATATGCTTTCTCTTTGAAATATAAATCTTACTTTGTCTTCTGCACTTTATTTTCAAAGTACCACAATGTTACTTGGTTCATTTGAAGTAATTCTCAGGGGACTCCTTGGCCCCATCTGCATTAGACTGAAAGCAAGATTACACAGTTTCCTGAAGCTGGAATAGGTACAGTGGTCAGCATTTTGATAAAGAACAAAGTTTCCTTGTCCTAGCACCTATCAATTACAATGTCTTATCATGTATACTAGAATACTTAATTGTGCAGTCTGGGGAGAGCAGTATCTCTGAGAGCAGTATATGAGTATATATCTCATATACTTCAAGCAGTATCGCAAATTTAAGTTCTGTGCGATTTCATATTCTTTCAGAATCCATAAGCCTTGCTGATTCTCAAACAAAGGATTGATTTGTGGTTCAGAGAGTGACATTTTCAAGTTTTCTATCATTTTGATAACATAGAAGTTGGACAGCAATAAAATCTTCAGAATAAAATACTTATTCTAAATTTAAATAGAAATTTATTTAAATTTATCTTTAGATAAAGAAATTTAGAAAAGTCTTCTAAAATGACATTGGCTAAGGATGACTGGGGCTCTTCATTCTGCAGCTCTTCTTTGCCCGGCCTGCTAAAACCCACCAAGCATTGTCACTCAGTCATGCTAGTACTGGCTTTGGCCAGATTCCTTAGTGACTTGAGGAGACAGATGAAGCTTCCTAACTTCTCAACAGTCAAGCAACGTGGACATTTCTCCCTACAAAAGTTGTCTAGCATCACTATGTAATTCTATTTATCTGTCTCTTTGGAGATGAAGTCTCTATCTCAGTAAATACAAAGTAGATATGAACACAAAAATAGTCTAAGTGCTGGTTGAAGTTTTACAGCACCACATGATTATCATTAAAAACATGGTCTTGACAGACTGTGTTAACCTACCAGTGCAGTTTGAATTGTTTTCCAGTGCTGCTGGAAATTGAGGCATGAAATTTATTATGTTCATAATAAATTGTTGTTACAGCAGATAACTAAATATTACAGCACACTGTTTTATTAATGTGGACGTGGTTGGAATTTTGTGGATATTGAATAGTGGTTGTCAGCTAGAAAAACAAATTTTCTCAAAATTAAAAAGAGGAGTTAAGAAAGTATTAAAAGTATTCAAGTGTTTTCTTTCTTGAAAGCAAGTTGTGTTTTAATGAAATTAATTATAAACTGAAAATGAGAAAACCTATGCACAGGTCATGCTCAGTGACAAAACAAATCAGGTACTCAACACTGTCAAAGGTGAAACAATTTGGAAGGTTCACAGTTAGAAGATTTTAATCAGAAATGTTGTCTAAATACATCCAGTTAAATACACCCTAGCTAATTTGCTCATTTATTTTACAATTTTTTCCTCTCCTAATGATTTCATTTCTGCTCTCTGGAGTGGAGATACTGCACTAGATTTCAAAGCAAGAAGCAAAATAATTATTTCTAAAATTATGTAGAATGTATATGAAGATAAAACCCGTATTAAGTTCAAGCTTATTGTTTGAACTGTGCTATCTTCTCAATGAATATGTGACTTTCATAAAAAGACAGATTTTTTTAATATAGAATTTAATTATCACTTAATTTCATTAAACTATAATAGTTAATATCACATTGCAAATAGTGTGTTACACCCTTGCTTCTTGGATACATATTTTTTTTTTACTTAGGGAAAATTCTAATGACTATGAATGCAGGTGACTTCAATGGGATGACAGTGTGAAATATTTTATCCAGTGTATTTAAGGCATTAGTATGTATTTTAAAGAATTCTAACATTTTGACAGTACTCCTTCAATACATATCGTTGTGAATCACCCCATCCATTATTGCCAAACCAGAAGATATCTTTTAAAAAAATCTAAATCCTTCATTTCTTCTTGAGTGGGTTTTCTGGCATTCATTAGAACATCAAAATTGTTCCAGTAATACAATGGCTGTTCCAGTGTTTGAGTTACTGATTCAGCACCAAGAACATTAGCATGCTCTGCAACTGCCCTGGGAAAGCAGGATGGCATCCAGCCACTCCTTTCCTAGCACAAGATTCTCAAATACTCATATTCTCAAATACCTATTTTATGCCTCAAATAGGTATAAAAAACCTATGTCCACTGTATTTTTGGAGTTTCACCAACCTGGAAAAACATAAAGGAATACATTAAATGGAAAATATCCCTTTGATTTCAAAACTAAAGAGATTAAAGCAACTAGGACTCATTCTTCAATTCTGTAGATATTAGTACTTCACAAATATTTGGGGTTTTTTCTAAAAGTCTACATTCAGTGCTAAAAAAGTTTGAGCTGTTATGAATTTCTTTTCCGCTTATGTCTAATCAGCTTGTATGATTTCCCTGAGCATATTATATTGACCCTCAGAGACATTCTGTATTTTTATTCAGGAATTAAAAGTAGTAATCAGCATAGTTTATTTGTCTTCTTTCCAAATTTGCTCAGTTTCTTGTAAAAAATTTATATGTCAAAATGTATGTTTGCATTAATTTGTATGAAATATGATGTGAAAGCAGACTTTCAGAAAAGCTTCAGTTACACTTTGTCTCAGGACCGAGAAGGAGGTTAATTAACTGTTTCCAATATTATTAGCCACTGTATTTGCTGTTGTCAAAACCTGTATATTTTATGGGAGTATTTATAAAGTTAACATCCTGTATTAACATGAAATAATTATTAAGTAATTATGTATTAAAACTGCAGATTTTGCCAACAGTCACTCTTTAGTTGCTGGAAAATAGTAGATCCTGGTATAGTGCTTTCTAGCAGTAATTTTCACTGAAATGACACTGGATTTTTAGGTATTGAAATAACTGTAAAATGTCTCATTTTGTCAGAAACTCCATGGAATGGCATGTGAATTACAGGAAATTAGAAGACTGTTACTTTTCTGTCTTTCATAAGTACACTGAGGACCCCAGGCTATATGTATAATACTAGATATTTCTAAAATGAGAAGAAAAAAACTTCAAACCTTGTATCAGGGGAGACAGGAAGAAAAGAAAGAGAGGGAAGAAGGGCTGAGAGGCCAAGGGCAAGTGAGGCTGGCAGAAGGTAGGAAGGAGAGGGAGGCAGGTCAGGGGGGAGATAAAGAGAATTCTTGGCCACTACTGCTTCTACACTGTCTCTTCCTCTTTGGCAATGAATGAATTGGTTTGTAAATACTTACCAGTTTTTATAAGTAGCCCAGCAATCTGGACTTTTATGGTATTTTTGTATCCGTGATAGGAGCCAATTTGCTTTATTTCTTATTGGTACATCTCATGGATCCCCACATGAGTAAAGTGGTACAATGGTTTGGGTTGGAAGGGGCCTTAAAGATCACCTAGTTCCAACTCCCCTGCCATGGGCAGGGACACCTTCCACTAGACCAGGCTGCTCAAAGCATCATAAATACTCCATTAGATAGCGGTTTGTAACTGTCTTAGACACTCTGAAATGCTTTACTTGTCAGCTTTGCCCACTGCATTGAACTTCCAGACGTGTGTTTGGAGAGGCCATAGTGATTGCATTACTTAAACAGAGCAACAAATAGGACGACAGCCATATGCCAGTCAATGGTGTTGCACAGGAAGTCACAAGACACCAGTGTGTTTACATCTGGTTACAGGCATCACCACATCTGTTAGTGTGACTCATTCTGTTCAGTAAAGGTCAGAAGCCATTTGAAAATACTTTTTTCATTAAAAGTATTGTTAAAACTACACTAAGGTCACTCCAGCTGAGAATGTCTTGCCATGAAAAATGAAAATACAAGTGAGAGCTGCTGAAAAAATAAGAACATTTTAGAGAGATTTGTCAGATGTTTGTTTCTAAAAGGGTTTCAGATATATAAGCTGAAAGTCTGAAAATGCTGCATGTTTTTCAACTGGCTCATAATAACTAAATCATCAGATGATGGAAAAATGGGCTCTACAACTTCTCCATCAGACTTAGGTCATGCCTTTCCTCTGTCAGAAGCTGGCTATCAGGCTTGAAATACTGTCTGCATCTGTCACCTCCATATACCTTATCTGAAGCTGGATGAGGATCTGTGTGATTTAAATATTTACATTGAGTCCCTTTTAATGTTTATAGTGTTAGTAGAAACTTTATTACGTGGATTGTGTCAGGACTGTAAATATTAGCTTGGATATTAATAGTAGTCTTACAAACACAGTAAACTGACTTCATTTGCTTCCCGATTCAGCTTAAATTAAAAATTGTATTGTTGGAAACAATACAACAAGAAGCAAATCCCAGGTGATGAAGTGTTCAGTACATACACACAGTTTCTTTCTGCACTTCCCTAATGACAGAAAACCTGACATGCAATTGCACAAAGCCATCAGTCTGCTTAAGCCACTTACACTGAACTGATGTAAAACAATTATCAACTTTGGGGCAATAAAGCTGATGAACCTCAGTTCAGTGGAATGTCTTATTAGTTAGTGAAAGCAGAGTAATTATTATAGACTGTGCTTCAGGATTCGACAAACTGAGGGAAAAAGAGGAAATGGAACAATGTAATTAGAAAGTAATAGCAGTAATAGAAGAAAATAACCTCAGTTATGCAGTCCAGTTTTGAGACTAAAACCTTGATTGTTGTGGAATATCCACTTAGAAAGACCAATATAGCATGACAGTCCATTAGAATTCCTTACAAATAGGTCCACTACCAGGTGGATCTAATAAATTCTCTCTCAGATCTAATAAATTCTCTCTCAGTACTGTTTGCCCTAGCTAATGGGCTTAGTGTTTCAATTTTAAATCCATCTTAAACATCTTGATTTTTTTCCAGTATGGAGTCAATACTTGAGTTTTGTGGCTGTTACTTGTTCAGAAGAGATACAAAGCTGGATCTGTCACAACTGGTGGCTGAAATTCTCACCAGATAATGTGAAATATATTCACCATTGTATTTTTTAAAAATGTATTTACATATGTGTTTTGACCAGAGATTAAAATGTCTCAAGATTTATCATAAAAAGAAAAATATTTATACATATGCGTTTACAAATTTACCTTTAGCTACATGTGTTGCTTTTAAATGGGACCAAGATGTGCAGCATGTTATACAGCTGTATATATCTGACAGTAATCAGCTCCAAACTGTGTGATGTAATCTTCCATGAAAAAAAGGGCTATTCTTAATGTTCTTCAGAAAGGCAGAAGGAAATATTAGTAAGACAAGCCAAATATACGATCCAGATGGGCAAGTATTAAATTTTATACAAATGAAGCAGCAGAAGATTGCAGCTAAAACGTTGCTATGACTTGACAGCCCAACAGCTGACCAAGGCCTGTGGCTACAAAAAGGACTTCACTGAGAAATCTCACATCAGTGATGTTGCTGTGCATTCAGGAAGATGGTAGCACAATATGTGAGAAGTAAAACAAGAAAAAAATGCAATAATTCTATGCTGAATTGTGAATTGATTAGGTTAGGCTACTGCAGAGCAGATGCTTGAGCACAGGGGAACCTGAAATCAGACAATTCAAGTACTAGCTCTTCCAGTGACTCTCGTCAAACAAACACGACAAACACGAGTCATTAGTGTATCCAAGGCATGAAGGCTTTTAAGACTGTCCATATTTTCTCTGACTGTGACATTGGCATATGCCCAGATCCACCAAGATACCTGGACCGGAAATCTTTAACCCCGAGGGAGTTATAAGCATCTTTCGTCTGTGTTGAAGTCCCCAGCTGGCTGATCTTTCTGCATACTTCTTCCAAGGGTATGTTGAGACTCTTGGATACATAATGGTTTTGGTTGGTAGCTCTTAGGATCAGGAATATTCTCTTCCTTGAGTACATAAGTCTGTCAAATAGACAGAGAGCCAGTTTAACCAAAAATAAGTGTTTTCTTAAGATTTCACAAGCATTTTTTTCATTCCCCATTCTTTGAAGTGTGACCTGCTGGCCTAAGAGTAATTACCACTGCCTCCATGAGAAAGGATTTATGTAAGGATTCATGTAATCCATGTAAGTATTAATTAAAATCCATGGCATCTGTGGAGAGACTTATTCATCTGATGTATGTTCCCCATCACACATGCTTGTTCACATGTCCAGAGGATCTGTTCCATGATCTTACCAGGCACTGGGGTATGACTCACAAGTGGGTAGTTCCAGTTTCCATCTTTTCCACCCTTCAAAAATATGGTCTTGCTGTTTTCCTTTTCCCAGTCACTGAGGAATTTGCCAGACTGCCATGACTTTTCAAATATCCTTGGGAGTGGCTTGGTAACATCAACCAATTCTCTCAGGACTCTGGGATGCAGCTCATCAGGTCCCATGGCATGATATATGCTTAGCTTCATCAGGTGGTCTTGAACTTGGTCTCGTCCTAAAATAGGAGGGACTTCACTGTCTCTGCTGGAGCCTTAAGGTTCAGGGTCTTGAAACATGTAGGAAGAGAGAGTACCATTGAAAACAAGTGAAAAAATGGTTGAGTTCCTTAGCTTCCTCCATGTTGGTTGTCACAATTTCTGTCTTATTCTTTAATTTTCTTTTATTCTTGGTATTCTTTAATGTTCACTTTCTGGCCAATGTACCTGTAGGAACCTTTATTATTTTTTGCATCTCTTGAAAAATTCAGCTCATGCCTTAAGAGCAGCATAAAATTTGAAGCCCAAATCCATGAAGACACTTTGTACTTACCATCACACTGGCTTCAAAGTGAGATGGAGCTAGGAATGGACTTAGGTTTCTAATATTTTGTAGAGCTAGATCTTTGTCTCATACATTATTCCATCAACATAATAAAGAATAAACCACAGAACTTTAGCTATTAACTTTTCCTAATCATTTTTGTGTATTGTCGGAGAAGAACATTTGAAATACATACCCAAAACAGATCCTTAGTGCCTTTTCTTCCAGGTTTTTGTTCTGCATTTCAAAGTAGTTGAGAATTTAGTTTAATGTTACAATGTTTTTCCCATGAGGTAGACAAAGTAATTTTGGCAATTTAAATGTTGATTCCGATGTATTGTTATGGGCAAATGTAACATTCATTATATTCTCTGCAGTAACTTGGAAGTAGCTCCAGCCATTAAATCTTGCGTAATTGAAAATTTGAATACAACCGAGGACACCATGGCTTGTCATCTTTCGTGCATGTTCTGTGATTTAGAACAGAATGTCCTTATCCAGCACTATCACTGGAGATATTCAAGAACCATCTGGACATAATCCTGTGCCCTGTGCTCTAGGATGACCCTGCTTGAGCAGGGAGGTTGGAAAAGGTGACCCTCTGTGCTCCCTTCCAACCTTATTCATCCTCTGACTCTGTGATTATTGGGACTGAACTCATGTAAACTTTGGATGGAGAAACACCAAACATAATTTGAAACCAGGATGAACAGGATTTGTGCAATCTGCATGTTTAGGTAACTGTCATGAACAACTGTATTAATGAAAGTGAAAATGTTTGTAGTGGCAGTGACTATGAAATCTTGAAGCTCCTCACCAACTGTCGCCTTACCCATCATCACAAAACTGTCTGGTGTCTTATGATTTGGGCTGAAAATACTTACATGCATTTCTGATGGGGTCATATGAGAAATATCATGTAAGTGCTGCTTTTTTCTCCATATATTCTGAAAAAGAATTTTGGGTTTTTTTTTTTCCCCTCAATTTGATTTTCAAGTATAAAGCAAAGAGTAACAAAACTTCTGAATAATGGTTTGATGTTCAATATTATGACCCAGAATAAACAAAATGCAAAATTAAAACCAGAATTAAGCCTTTTGAAAAAACTGAGGTTAAAAAAGGAATTAAAATTAATGAAAAATATGTATTGGGCTAACAATATGTTGGTAATCAACACATGGCACTAGCAATATGTAAGTACATTCATGATTTTGGGGAAACAAAACAGTCTGGTACTGGGACAGGCTCTTTTGAGTGACAGTAGAATTTCCTGGATGATTGGTCTGGTTCTGATTGCACATGGATCCTTCTCTTTGGCTAGAACATCTGGTGATGCAGACACTGCCATTACAGGGTGCGATGTACCCAGCTAACAGATAAGCTTTCTGGCTTTGCTGCACTCCACAGTGTCTGACACAGCCAGAGTGTTTCCTCTGGTTTGCTATCTCTGCAGCCCTGTTAGCAGCCCTGGTGTGCAGATAAGTGACTGGCAGTGAATCCCATAGGTATGAGGAGCTCTAGACCATCACACCCTGGCCCTCATCTCCACTGTGGGAAAGGCTCCAAACTATTGCAGCTGCAGGCACTTGAGCAGCCTGCACAGAACTTACGGTCACTGGTGTTCTAACAAATTCCCTCCAAAGATATGCCTCAGTCTCACAACTGCTGGTCCTACAGTCATAAGATTCCATGTCAGTACTTACAGAGATAATTTGCATCAGGAAATACAAAACCAGCAACGATATGGGAGAACTCTTTGGTGCTGTGGTTTTCATTCAGCCAATAAAACACACCTCAGATACTTCAGTTCCTTCAGTCTACATCATGTCAGTGTTGAAATCCAGGAAATAATCAATTCAAGTGTGGGGAGCACTCCCACTTCAAAATGGAAGATATCCTATTTTCATCTTCCAAAAAAAATTCACAGATTTGGCCACATAAACAGCTTTTTTGAATTTTCTAATTATTGTAAAAAAAACCAAAACAGCAAATATAGACGCCAAAATTTTAAAAAAATCTCTTTCTATTGTAAGACTAAAATTGGGATAGAACTATTTGGTCACAAAAATCATTACTTTCTCTTCTCTGTTTCGAACTGGAAGGAAAAAAATCTCCTAAAATCCTTATGGAACTCAAAAAACTTGTTTCAAGTAGCTGAATGCATCATTCTCTTGTAGATGATACACAAAAAACCATTTAGTTTATGTCCATGTTTCTTAACCAAAGAAATCAGGAGTGATCATATGAAAAGAGAAAATAATCATTCTGTTATATGCATGAGTGGGAGCAGGACAAAGGTTCGACCAGTTATTACAGCAGTGGAAGGCTACTGACTTCTGCCCCTGATGGGGAGTTGTATTCATGCTTGACTGATCTCTAGTTCAAAGTAATCTACAAATACTGAGTATTTCAAATATCATACTGAGGTAGGGAGCTGTTATTCTTCCTGTTGGCTTTACAGATTGCCTGGGCAGAGAGGTCAAACAACTTGCGCAGGGTGATGGAAGGAAAAAGAGTGTTTCACTGCAGTGTTAGCTGTCAGTCCAGTGCTCAGAAATAAACTATTTTCTTATCAACCTGATATATTTGGGGAGATATCAACATATATCAAAAGAAAAAACAAACCAAAAACCAAATGAGAAAACACCTGTTGTTTAATCATCAGCCTCTAAATGAGAAAGATGTCACTTTTCTAAACATTTCTTCATGTATTTTCTCTCTTCTTATATTTGTACTTTAAATGTCTGTTTAAATACAGTGAGACTATAATATTTACATTACTGCCAGGTGTGATGTGCTAAGGGGTTATGGTAGAAGAAGAAAGGCAGTAAATGCTCCTGTGCTCCTTTTTCTTTCCATTGTTTTGACGTAGCCCATTTGCAGGAGACTGATCTATTCTTCAGCCACATTTGAGTGGAAATGCGAGAAAGCTTACATTAGTAGAGGAAGGAACACAGTGAAAGGATGCTATCCTTTAATCTAGCTTTGTGTTTAGTTGTTAAATGTCCTTGCATGTCTTCCCATCCATAGGCTTACCCTTTGAACACTCTTATCTTTTTGCACACCCGTGTATGCATTCCAGCATGGCAAAAGCTATGTCCATATTAAGTGTACAGGCAGTGAAGTGCACGTATGGAACAACATTTTCATCCAAATGATCCATAAAAAAAGTGTCAGACCTTTAGACACAATTTATCCTACTGTCAGTGAAAATAGAAAAGCAGAAATAAATCTTGCAGAGTTCATTTATACATGAGGATTGGAGCTGCCATTGCACAGTAAATCTGAGTTCATAGTGCCCAAGCTTTTGTTTCCCCTCTCCTCCTTATTGTAAAAGGAAGACTGAACACTTTTAAACTGAAGAGTGGAGGAAAAACCAAAATGGCAAGAAAGACATAACAAAAAATTACAAAGGAGAAAAGCTATGAGTCAAAAGTAGCTGTGTATGCAAAATCTGTTTCACTGGTTCCCAGGGTATGTGCAGTCAGTAATGTGTCTGCTCAACCCACATGGAGGTACTCAGATGTGAACCTTCAGCTCCCTGAGAACCTGCATGAGTGGGATATACTGCCACAGGTAAGAAAGTCCACCAGGATACCAGTGAATCTGAAGCAATTACTACTTTATTCTTTTGTCCTACGGAATCTTTCTCTGAAATGCAGATTAAACCTCAAGCATTTTGTTTGTGTCCATGCCTTCTTTTGTCCCCATAAGCTTCATTGAAGTGCAGTACAGTTTTATTAACTGATAGTCTGATTTTATGAAGTGTGCTGAGAAAGAAGATATATTTTGAACACAAATTTTGTCTATAGTTGTATCTAGATAAAAACACACATTACCTCCAACCTAAGCACTTCAGTATTTCTAATTTCATGTTTTAGTATTTCAGTATTAGTATTTAGTATTTCAGTATTTCTATTTCATGTTTTAGTTTTTATAACATCCATGTTTTTAATCATGGAAATCTTTCTAAGTGCTTAAGCAGAATGCCTTTCTGTAATTTGATGTTGGTGGGATCCTACCCACATCAGGATTTGATCAAAGCAAGTTTTACAATGTACGAAATGCATTAAGCTAAGGAGATGCTGAAACTGAAGACCAGTAAATGAAGGAAAGTCCCCAGTGCAGGTACATTTTCTAGTAGAAAGAATAGTCTGTGTTTCTTTAGGGATTAGGAAGAAGTTACTGAAAACCAACTTTGAAATTTTTCTGACCTCAATCACTACACTGTGACCACTACACTACTCACTCTTTCATGTTTTTTGTCAATTTTGGTTTGTTGGCTTTGCTTTAAAGTGCCTTAAATTTTGAGTTTTTTCAGTCTCAAGAATGTTACACTCTCCAGGATAAATTACCTTCTCTGACTTGGTTAGAATGCAGTAGGACCTTTAAAAAAGTTCACTGAAATACCTGATATTTTTCTGAAGAATTTAACATCTTGCTTCATACATCCATATTAAAACTTCTATTTTATACTATATAAGATGGGACGAACGCTGTTGTCCAAGGTAAAAGTCAAAAAGGGCAATATCTGCATTCCTGGTACCTTCCCACTGGAGTTAGAGAGCAGATTTTTCATTTAATGTACATGGAGATAAATGTCTGCTGCAAGAGTTTCTTCTGACAGACAGGAGGCAAGGCTGTTGTGAAAATTTCCCAATGGTATAAATTCCATTTCCAACCGGATGATTTGTAGCACACTCTCTAGCCCACAAGCTGACTTCTTCTTAGAGAATAAGAAGGAACTTGTTCAGGTCTACTCAAGAAGAGTAATGGCTTTAAGATGAAAGAAGATATATTGAATTAGATGTTAGGAAGACATTCATAACTGTGAGGGTGTTGAGGTACAAGAACTTGTTGCCCAGAGAAGCTGTGGATGTCCCATCTCTGGTAGAGCTCAAGGCTGGGCTGGATGGGGCATTGAGCAACTTGTTCTAGGGGACACGGCAGGGGGCTTGGAACTTTTAAGTCCCTTTAAACACAAACCACATTATAATTCAGTGATATGTTATGAGGACCCAGCATATTGATCCTACATAGAAAAATGTAGGTCAATAAAAGCTCAGAGTCTTCCTCAGCATCTGGGCTCCTTTTCTACTACTTTAATTTTTGACTATAGGCCCTAGGGTCTTAAAATATTAGACCCCAGCAGGGGTTTAGAACATAAAATTTGGGCTGAAGCACAGAAACAAATGTTTTTACATTTAGACCTTCAGTGGACTGACCCATTTTGTACTTAAATCTTCAGAGTGAAATTGAATATATATTAAACATTAAACATATAATTGCACTTCTGTCCATCTTAAAATGCATGTACTGTGCTGCAGCTGCATGGCCATAAGAATTTGCATTTTTCCTCTGGAAGGGCTTCAACAAAGAGTCCAGAGAATACTTGAATCCTAACTGCCCTCTTGTTTAGCCACTTGGCACACTCATTAAATGTGAAATACAGATTTGGATGTCTTCTGCACTAAAAAAGAGCTAAATATATGTTTCTCCCTTCCTGCATGGGTGGGCTATTAAAAAAGCTCCTAAGGAGTAGTACAGTACACACAGTACAAGTTACAAAGATACTGCTTCAAATGAAATGGGATGTGACAACAACATTTTGTAAGAAACTCGGGCTAGCAAACATGGAGAATGTCCCAAGTTCACCTCCTGGACTGGGTCAGCCACAGGAAATAGGCAAATAGATTATTAAACTGAATTTTTTAAGAACGGCTGTGTTAGAGACCAAGCTGAGCATCACAGAGCATGACAATGGGACAGCTCTTTTGTGCATGTGCATGAGCAGAAGTCCTGCCAGGCACGCACCTGAGAGAGGGATCCTGAGGATCTTTCTTGTGATCATGGAGTGTGTTTTAGTGGCTAAACCCTTTGACTCATTTGCCATCTTCTGTTTTGCCAACAGAAAATATTTAAATATTTTGTAGACTCTGCAGTACGTTTCTGTCAGAACATTTTCCTCACCCACTCAAAAAGGAATGATTTCCTGAAGTAGTTTACAATAGTCAAGAAACTCAGGAAGATGTTTCCAATTATGGCTGAAACCATCATCCTAAGCTATTACACAAAACCTCAGGCCTCTGTGGCAACACTGGGATTAGGGTTTAGTTGCTTTTATTGTAGAAGTTTGAAAAGTCTTTCTTAAAGCTTTTATTGCCTTATAAAACAGAATCCTTGCTGTACTACAGAACTTCAATTTTAAAATGTTTTAAAATTGAATCTATTGAAATGTCTAGCCTACTATTCAGCAAAAAGAAAGAACATTATTGACCACTTAGAAATTTAACGCTTACCACAAGAAACAACAATATCCTAAAGGCACAAAAATATGATTTTAAGGGACAGTTATGAGCTTAATGGGCTTTTTTTCCTCTACTGTATAAGAGGTAACTAGTGTCTGAACCTCTGCATACAGAACATAAAAATAAGTTTATTAGAAATAATCTTTGCTTTGCTCAGTGGCAAAACATATTTATTCTGGAAATAAATAGGATCCTAGAATCATGGATCAAGAAATGGCAAGGACTGATTTTCAAGATCATGAATATAATGAATTTATGTCCTATTGGCCTCAGTGAAAGATGACAATACTATCATTTTCTGACTATTAACTTTTCTTTAATAAGGAAAGATGTGATAGGGAGATGCTGTATTTAATTTTCTCTTTCACTTCATTACTGAAGAGTGTTTTATGGCAATTGCCATTGAACCAAAGAAGATGCGCCATAAAAATGTCTGGTCTTAATACGAAAATCTGAAGAGATGTTGTCTTTTACTTAACTAGGATTTTCACATGGTTGGTTTCCTCTCAGTTCTCATAGTGTGATGCAGCAGTGTTAGGATGGGGCATGATGAGCAAAGTATCTGACTGATGGTTCTTTCATTCATACTGGCTTTGTAGCTTTAAATATCCTACCAGTATACTCAGTCTGGACTATGAGCCATGAGGCAATGTTTTATTTTATCTGTCTTTTGCAGTGCATCCAGCACCTAGCTGCATTTCATTCAGTGTTTTGAAATAATTTTTAAATGTTCTTATGGTTTTCTTCTTTCTCATCTTTTTTTTTTATTTACTCTAATATAACTTTAATATTGTTAATGAGGCAAAAATGCAAAATGCTGATAAAATCTTTAGAAGAATTAACCTCCTAGTTCAAATCCCTTCTCTGCATCTGTCTTTGGATCAGTCTTCATACACCCTGTCTAGATATTAACTGGATACCTCTTTAAAATATTAATGGAAGATATATATAGAAAGTAAGGTGAAAAATAATTCAGGGTCAATTTTCATACATGTTCAAAAGCTGAAGAAACTCAGAAGTGCAACTTTCTGCATTTAGTCCTGTAGTGCCTCCAAAGTGCTCTAAAATATCTCCATACACATTCGCTGTTCATGTTGTATTCACTTTGGTGTTAAATTTGCTGCCAACTAAATTCTTTTTCCTAGTAGTTTGTAAACACATCTGTCCAGCACAAAAAGGAAACCACCAGCAGTTCATTTCACATATTTCTAACAAATGTTCAGGAAAATGTGACTTGCATTCACTATTGATCTTGCCGGCACTTGGATGAAATTCCTTTTGGCAGTGAGGAGGATCCTCTGCTTCTTACTAAAAAGAAAAAAAAAAGAGAATTTCAATATTGACATCATTGTTGTTTACTAATTTCAGAGAACCGTAAAAATAAAACTGCAGGTATTTCTAATATTATTATTTAACAATGTTTATTGATTTTTAAAACTATTATACAGCCCAAATTACAAATTATGTAAATGTTTGGTATAGATGGCATTTCCCTGTTTCATGCTCATGCTGAAAGCATGCTCATTCATACATCAGTAGGATTTTTATGCTAATAAATGTGATACATTTGCCAAAGACAGAAATGACTACATATAAATATTGAATTTTTTTCTATCCTTGATGGGGTTTTCCTGTTACTCTGCTTTTCTTTTATTATTCCAGACTCTGGTGGTAAGAAATAAGCAATACATTTTTGATATAGTTTTGGGACAATACTTAAAGAAAGGCATTAATTTTATTAAGTTTTTAAAATTAATATTATTTTCCAGGACACAAACTCATCAATATACTTATATTATATACATAAGACTACAAATAAATTAGACTTCCCAAATACCAATCTATGCAGATTTAATTACTTTCAAGACTGCTTTTGTCTAAAGCAGTGCATTAACTTCTAAATTAGAGTTAGCCTGTTTGGAATGAGCTGAGAGAGTAGATTTAGACATGCTACATGGGACAAGAAAGAGAAAGACAAAATCATACAGACCCGTGAAATACAATCTTTTTACTTTCTTCTTTTTTTTTAAATATTGTATGTAAACTAAAAAGAAGGAATGTACAATCTGTTTGGCTTTGCAGAAATCCTTTAATCAAAGTTCACTAAAACATGCATTCAGTGTATTCAAATGAATTTTGCCTATCAATTTTCAGGGCTCAATACACTGAACAGTCAAACCACACCTCTGCACTGAAGGTACGCTTTAATTAAATAAAAATATGTGTTTGGTTTAATATCTCAAAAGGCCTGGAGAAGTGGGTTGAGACAGGCTGTACAATGTTTAGAAAGGCTGTCAGAGATGGGATGCTTTTGCTGCTCCTTCTTGGAGTGGCACCACTCACAGGTAATTACTAATGAACTGGAGCATGAGAATGTTCCTTTCTCACAGATGTTTTTAGCATCTCTGCTCTTTTCCCATCTCCCTTTAGCATTCCTTCTTCTGTAGACTCAAGCACTCCTATCACGAGCCATCCTTCCTAGCATCAGTACTTTGAACAATTAATTCTCAGACTTTTGGCAAAACTCACACTTCCTAAAGACTGTTTTAAGACTTCACCCAGGATGATTTTATTCCTGTTCAACAGGAATAAAACATACATTTCAATATTCAATATTTCAACAAGGGGATAATGTTTTCTGAATGTTTTCCTTGTGACCACAGTTTGATCCCTGGAATTGCCATCTGCTCAAAACTGTCAACCACAGGTTACATGAAATATCCTGTTTCAGCAAGTTGTGCATAATCAGGAACAAGTCCTCCATGTCCCTTTAAACAAAACCCCTATAACTTTAATTTGAAGCATTCAGACTTTACTAAAAAGTTAAAATTAGTTAAATATAAGGCAAGTTGTATAATGCTGCTGGGCAGTTTGAATAGATCACTGCAGATGTATCATTCTTATAGTGATTTATGTTATAATATGTTAATTATTCCCATCCAACCTTAGTTAACCATCAAAAAAATTGCAAGCAATATATTAACACAACAATGTACTTGTATATCTCTTCTCCTTAGAAGTAAAGTAGCACTTTCTGACTTGAATAAGTACTGTGAGAGTTACTTTTCCTTCTGTCAAAGAAACAAGAGTTTTCTCTGATGTCTTCATAGTTTTGCATCATCTAGTTTGATATGAGGCCACTCCTTCCTTCCCATCCAACCTGGATGCTGCTGCAGAGGAGTTCATCTGTTCCTGGTGAATGGGAAAGAGCCAAGAGGGTGGATGCAGTCTCCAATGCTGGCAGGGAGTGCAGGATGGGAGCCAAGAAGGCTGGCAGGATGCTGTGGAAGGACACCATGCCCTGCACAGAGGTGACTGGATGTGGGATGCTTGCAACTCTAGCCTAAGAAGGGAAAAAGAAGACTGTGATTAGTAAAGATAGAGAATTCTAATATTTTTCTGCAGAAAGAAATTGTTTTAAAACAATATTTTACAGGGTATAAAAATAAAATTAGTTTAGAAAATCCTGGATTTTAAGGGTCCTAGTCAGCTCAGGGCACCAAGGGCCTTACATACAGTCCAGGGGCGTAGGGCAGCTTGTGGGACAGACTGACACATGCCAGCTCTGGAGTTCCCACCACCAATACCAGTTTCATGGCAAGGCTGTCCACAGCCAGCAGTTAAGCTGAATATTTTCTTGAGATGTTTCCCTGATGATCAACTATTGGTTTTCCTGATATATATATATATATATATATATATATATATATATATATATATGTTTTTTTCACTGGATATTTTTTGCTAATTTTATTGTTGCTTTCAAAGTGACAGTACATGCTCAGTAAATCTGTGGGGTTTGGGTCTTCAGCTTTTCAACCATCATGTCATGGGTAAATGAATGGGATACAGGGAAACTAGAGCCTTCCATCCCTTAGTCAGATCTTCTCCATATTTCTCTTCAGGGTGCCTCCATGCACATTCATTTTTCCAAGATAAAAAAGCATCTAAGGTTTGTAGTACTGCATTGAACTGCACTGAGAGATTACTGAGGGACTTGGAACAATCCAAACAAACAGCTCTGGCTTTAAATGGCCCGTGTAGGAGTGTAGGACAGACCCCAGGTAGTTCTGAATACTACCTACAGAAACAGCTCAAAATGTCTCAGTTCAGGTCTCATTACAGTGATCTGTTAAATTGTGTGCCTTCCTTGTCAAACACAGAGGTTTTGCAAAGAACTGGTAACTGAAATCAAAGGTTATTTGACAGTAATCAGAGTTATATATGCTCCATGTGTGATTCGTTCTTAGTGGAATATGAAATGATGGTAATATAGGCTGGTTATTTTATTTTAGTGTAAAATATTTTGTATTGTAGAAAAGAGCAGTACTGGGTGTACTACAGGAAAAGACATAGAGATTTGAATGCATCCCATTAGATTTTATATTTTCAGTTAAGATATATCAATTGAAAATTTAGTAATCCTAAACACTGCCAGCAGAGGAAAAAAAGAAATCTAGTTCATGTCAGATTTTTATGATAAAAGTTTTGAATGAATGTTCAGATAACAAAGTTTTTTTCTAAAATACTTAGAATTGAAATGATGGACACCTCAAACTGCCAAGAAGAACGCTGTTTTGTACCAGCGCACTGGTGCAACCTTCCTTTCTACATAAAAACTTTATGCAATTCACTCTCCTGGATTCTTGCTGAAAGACATTCTTTTTTTCTGGTATGATACAGAAATGCTTTGTGTCCAGTGTCCATGTCACCATGTGGAGGGGTCAGCAGTTCCCTTCCTGCTCAGGAGGCACTCTGGGTACTCCTCACCCCCGATGACTGTGAAACTTCTCTTTTCCTGGCATGGGCAGCCCCACCTGTGCAATGCCTGGCTGTTTGCAAGCAGCAATAGTCAGGTAGAAAAAAAAGTAGAGGCAGGCAAAAATTCTTAAAGTACCACAAAGAACAACAAAGTTGGTTCTCAAAACAGAACCACAATTTATCCTTCAGAATGAAAATATTTGTTACCAAAATAAATGTCTTGCAAAAAAAACCCCCGAATCCTCCACAGATATATAACCAAAAAATCTTTGCTTACATTTTTTAGCAGAAAGCACAGGGACGTTTGATCTTTTCCAAAACTCTCCCAGCTCCTTAACTCATTGCCCCCTTGTCACATCATGGTTACTCCCACATGCCCAGCTGAAATACAACAGTCCAGGACTCCATTATTCCAACATCCCTAGCACAGTGCACAGTATTTCACTTGACTTGTTGTCCTTGAGAAAGACAGTAGGAAGCTAACATTTTTTTCAAAACCAAGCTTATGCTTTGCATATTTCTTTCCAAAATTCAAATTTCCACACTTTATAAAATTCTAAACTTTATCCTCTATTTTATTTTCTGACTTTTGCCAGTATTACATCTATAAGCACAACAAAGTGCAGTTCCTAATATTTGTTTTCTGAGCTTTGCTACCTTTGGTGGTGTTTGATCACCTAGCTCTGGGACAAAAAAGTTCCTATAGTTTATAGTGGTTATCTTATCTGGGCTTGCCAGGTCTATGATGACATTATCTGTACCACCTCTGCCCTCCTCTGAAGGATGCATTGTGTTCACCACCTCCATTGAGCAATTTTCTATTGTACTGGATAATCACCTTTCATAAAAATATATTGATTTGTATTTACTGCCTTTTAGCTACTAGTTATTTCTTAATTGCTCTACATATGAAGAAGGTTTAGCTATTTCAGGCAGTTGAACTTATACAGACTGGTAAGGAAATTCCTCTTAAACAGGTATGCAATAGCAAATGGTGGGTCTACATATGAGGACAAATTATTGCAATCACTTTCTCAGGTTTTATCCTACTGGAGCCACCAACATTTTAGATTTAAGTTCCTCCCCCTCTCCTGTTTATTCTTATAATTTATACACGTGTATATGTGATATACTGAATGTAAGAAATATACTGTGCACTCAAATATAGACATGGCACTTAAATATGAATTTAAGTGAAATTCAGTCAACAATTTCATGTTTCAGAAAGACTCTAGAAAGTTGATCCTTTGAAGCTTGCTGACAATATCATGATGCTGTGGTAATCAAGCCCCTTTGTGAAAAGATTCATTCTGAAACTATGCAGTTTGTCTATTTAGTATTCCCAAGACAGTTTCACAGCCCTCCTTGGAGAGCCATATATTTTCTAAATTAGTATGAATGAATATAAAATATAGAGTTTTCTCATTTTATCTATCTTGGCAGTGTGCCATTTGGATTGACTTCAAATGTTAAAGAATTCATTAGTCTGTTTATTTTGTAATGTAGGAAGGTTGTGCTTTTCTCTAATGGACAAAAAAAAAAAGAAAGCAGGATTCCCTTCTTCTAGTCATTTATACCCTTGTTAATTTAAGAAGTCAACAAAGGTTCAGTTCATTTAACAAATTTGTTCAAGTACAAGCATGAAAGGATCTTTCACATTTTAATATGTAATTAAGCCACTGTGTTTTACTGAGTACAGATGTAATAAGCAGAACCAAGTTTTATACATTACCTAAAAATAACTGAAACACTGATTTTTACAAGTCTCATGCCTCAGGGTAGGTATGAGATTTTAGTCTGTGACAATATTTAATACTAGGAAATTTTTAATGCATAAATAATTACAAGTTTTCCTGTCACTGGACCTAAGAAATAGAAAAAAAGAAGGAGTGTGGAGGAAATGCCATCTAAAAACCAGGTTCCAAGTCTGAAAAAACATACTTCTGAAGAGAGATTCCATTCAGAAGAAAACTATAAAGCTTCATGCATTTTATTTTAATTTCTCTCAAAATTAGGCATGCTCTGCAAGACCTTTAAGGACACACAAGCACTTTATGCTTCATTAAAGTAATCTGCTCCCCTCCTTCACAGAGAAGTCCCCAACACACAGCTACCTGAATTGCACTCTAAGTCTGGCACCATTGCAACCACAGATTATCACAGGTAGAGCCACAGTCCTCCATCTCAAAAATTATTTGTTTATTCTATGTTCTGATTAGGCCAGAATTTTTATTTAGGCAGAAATTTGCTATTACTCTCTCAATTTTTTTCCAAACAGTAGCAAAAAACTAAGGATTATATTTTTAGTCATCCAGATGATGGCAGTATTTTCACAATTTAGTTACACAGTAGGAAAATATTGTTGAATAACAGAGATTTCCTGGTCAAAGCTCAGGGGTGTTGTCTTTCTTTTTCTCTAGCCTTCAATTAATCCTGCATCATCCATTCCTGTCCTTGTACTTCTTTACTTAACAAAAAGAGCTTTACTTGAAATCTTGCTGCTGTTCCCCAGGCAACTCTGAAGTAGTTTCTGCACCATGTCACCTCACTAATGTCACTTTTCAAACCAAATATTTCAGAGCAAATAATGGCTGGCTGTGCACAGATGTGTGGGAAGAGGAAAGGTGACAGGGGACTGTCTTGCCAGCTCCCAGCCATTACCCTGTCCCTGGGGAAGCTCAGCAAGTGCAGAGGGAGATAGGATGTCTGAGGTATGGATGAGTCCTGCCCTGCAGCGCTGAAGACACTGAGGTGATTAAAATATCCTCTTTCCTCTGCTGAGGACTTTAGTTGTCTGTGCCACAGGACCCGGGATCAGCCAAGGGAGAAAAAGCCTCTGTTGGTCCTTCCCCACGTATTTTGGGAACTGCATCTAAGGAGAGTGCTCATACTCTTGCTCTTGCCCCAGGTGTCCTGCCACCCTCCCAGTGTCCTGCCAGCCTGGCCATCCTGTACCCCCAGGTCACCCCCTGCTGCAGGCAGCCCCCTCCAGCCTCCTCTGGATCTGCTCTCATGATGAGGAAGCTCAGGATGAGCTGACATCAGAGTCCAGTCCAAGTGAGCTCTGGAAGCAGGCACTCATCCACCCCGTCTCCCCATGGGCTCAGAGCAGGGGACCTCCCTGCAACCCACTCGGGTGAGGGCAGGTCCTTTATCAACAACTTCAGGAGACAGAGAAGCTCTCAGAGGATGGACAGGGACCCAGCTTCCTCTCACCATCACTGCCAGATGGGTGTCCTGCTTGCAAAGCACAGTGAGCCTTGAGCTCTGTGCTCCCTTCTGGATGGGCAGTGGCTTCCTTGTCCTCTACTCCTTACCAGCCCTATCCCTCTGCTAGGTGCCAAAGGAACACACCAAAAAGCTGGAAACAGCTATTAGCCACACGTTGAGAATGGAAATGGATGGACATTGCCTTGGATGGACAAATTTTGCAGGAGTTGGGGAAGAGAGGGGAAAGCAGGAGATGAAAGCCTGAAACCTCATTAGTAGCCAGGGTACATTATCACTTGGAATCAGGGAAAACTGATGGAGCCACAAAAGGTGCTGCCTTTTCAGCTGCTGTGATAGCACTAGGTATGTTCCTCTCTTTGAGATCAGTAACCTTTACACAGGCTGGAATCCCCTGGATTTTCTCATGTGTCTGAGGCAACAGGCCCTTTGCATGAAGTTCAAAGCTGAATCCAGCTGTATATGATGATTATTGTCTTCTGTCATGCTACTCCATTACTAATTTATACATGTTAACTAAAATAATAGAATAATAATTCACAGCATCACATGAACATATATATTTGCATCTCTCCCGACTTCAGCAAGGGTAGAGTTAATATTTCTTCTCAGTAGCTGTTACAGTGCTGTGTTTTAGATTTAGAATTAGAATGGTGCTGATGGCACACTGTTGTTTTGGTTTTTTACTAAGCTGTCTTTGACCTAAGTCAAGGACTTTTTTTTCCTCTTGTTTCACACTGTACCAGTGAGGAGGTGCACAAAAAAATTGGGAGGAAACACAGCTGGGAGACAGGTGACCTGAGGAGACCAAATGAAGAGAATGTCATGCCAAGTATATAAACTGGGGGGAGTTATCTGAAAGAGGGGCTGATCCCGTTTTGGGAAGGGAAGTCTGGCATTGGTCAGTGGGTGGTGAGCAATTTCATTGTGCATCACTTGTTTTATCCCTTTTTATTATCATTAGCATTAATATTATATACCATTATCATTAAATTTTACTTTATTTTCAATTATTAAACTGTTCTTACCTCAACATACAAGTTTTACTTTGATTTTCCCCCCATTCCATCAGGGTAAGGGGAAGAGAGGTGGAATTGAGTGGGCAGCTGTGTGGTGTTTCATCTCCAACTGGGCATAAAACCACAAAAGCACATCACAGAGATTTCCTGTTGCATGATGACAGCTTGCTATAGGGAAGGAATTTTACTAGCAGCATAGTGCAAATTTCCTATTACAAAATTCCTATTACAAATTTCCTTTCCATGAAGCACATGGTATTACCTATGGCCAGAGGCAGCATATTTGACTAGTAAACAGTGACACAGCATTTCCCCTATCTCTACCCCTGAGCTAGGGCTCTCTGACAGTCTAGAGAGGCTCAAGTCACTTTTCTCATCCACTTGCTACTGGCCAGTCGTGTCTGTGACTTATTTAATTGGTTCATGAAGCCACCCCTGCATAGCAGCCCATTCTCCACCACCCAGTTACATCAGAGCTAAACCTGCTTTTTATCTGGTACCATGACAGAAGGCTTAAAATTATTCAACACATTTCTTCCCTGACTGGACTACAATTTCATATATGTTTCTCAATCTAATCACTATCCATAGATCCTGGATTCAAACTTTACGCTCATGTTAAAATCTCTCAACCGCAATGTGTTGCAAATATTTTAGATTCATTTAAACCAACATTTAATTGTAATGAGCATTACCAAAGTTACAGCTAATCCTTTTTAAATGAGGACTCTAACAATTATTTAAACAATTGCCTTAAAGAAAAGCCTCCACTAAATTAACTTCTGACTATTTTTGGTTAGTTTGGGTTTTTTTTAATGAGTAAAAAGATGTCATAAAGAATGTACCTTGCTGTTGTTCATTACTGAGAGTCTTTCATTAAGGTGATATAGCCACATCTTGTACTCTTCCATAAGAAGGCTGCAGCCTTCTTTTTAGCAGGGTGGAGATGAAGCTTTGTGGCACTGTTAGTGTTACAAAAGGTGGGACAGGAGCTCTGTCACAGCTTGGCACAGGATTGTGTCCAGGTAGCTCTTGAATATCTCCAGTGAGGGAGCCTCTGTGGGCAGCCTGTTCCAGTGAATGGTCACCCACACAGTAAAGAAATTCTTCATCATGTTTGGATGAAATATCTTTCTTTTCATTTTCCAAGTAAAAAATCTCCAATGTTAAGACAACTTTTCTACATTCAAAACTATCTCTAGCACATTCAATTTTAAAACAATGCTCAAATATGCTATACACAGACTGAGATGTAAATGGCCTTTGTTGCCATGACTGTGGCTCACTTGAGAATTCACTTCATGTCATGTTCTAGACAGGACCACTGAAATGCAGGCAGGTAATATTGAGCCAGAGGGCATGACAATTAGGAGATTTGTAGTTCATCTCTGCTAGGACACAATCAGAAGACTCTTTAAAAGATGCTTGATAAGTGCCGTGAATAAGTGGAGATACTCCAAAAAAAGAAGCAAGGACTAAGCAGATGAGATGCTAAAGACTCAAGTTTAATGAGTGTTTACAGCTGACCTTATACAGTAAGTACACAGAATTCTAATCACTTATGCATCTAAAGAGTGGTTTGTTGGTTTTTCCATATGCTGTATTTACAATGCTCATAACTATGTTGCTGAGTAATGTTAGGGTTCTGTGCCAGAATCAACAGCAGGCTTCTTTTTCATCTGCTGCCAGCTAAATGCTCAGAACAGTTTATCATCCATAAATAATTATGTGATGTATGTAAGAATTTGTTAACTATCAGTCAATATTTTTTTCCTTTATGCATTGTGGACATGTTCTTTATCTGTTTGGTAATCTTTAGTTAATACTGCTGGTTTCTTTTCTTTCATCTATTTCCAAAAAAAAGATTACCACAAACAAGCTTACGGTGCTCTTACAAGATCTATGGCCGTGAAAATTAGTGTTGCAACATCATCTTCTTTTCTTGTTCCTGAATTTATAGTTCTAAGTTATTTCAAATCATAAAAGCATCATTGTGGTTATATATACTTGTCTAGAAGAATAGAAACTTCTGAGATTTTCCAGTGTTCAAGTATTCAACAAAACAGATGTGCTTATTACAAATAACTTTAATAGAAATCATCAGCAAAGAAACGAGTGGGAATGGAAACAGGAAAACATGCAATGGTCTTTCAAGCTTTTAAATCTATTGGGGAGATCTTACCAAGTACATACCAAAAAAATCTGAGGCTGCAGGCGCAGGCACATGACTTAGTTTTATCCTGTTGTCCAGTGCACGTTGCAGAGAGAAAAAGGTCTGCTGGAGCCTGGTGACTGGAGCAGCTTCCCAGAACAAGTAACACTAACAGCATAGACCCCTTTTGTGCCCTCTGCTGCTGCAACATGCAGGGGTGCCAACACGAACACCGTGTGCCACCGATGTGCAGCCTCTGAGTGCTGCTTTCAGAAGCATGGCCATGAGACCTCACAGTGACAGCTAAACCAGACCTGGCTTAGCTAACCCACACACACGCCTGTCAGTTAGATGTTTATTAGAAATTTAAAATTCATTCAGTTATCTCTCATTTGGTATATAATTGACTAGCTGAGCTGACAAAACAACCCCAAAAAATGCTCTCCTTGAAATCAAAAGTAATGAAATACTCCACTAAGGTCAACTGAAGAAAATGAGGAGGAAGAATTAAGTTGTTCTGACAGTAATAAATGATTACATCTATTACTGACATTTGCTAATCAGACGGTGTTTTTTCTTTCTTCCTTTCCTCCGAGAAATGCATTACTTTAAAAACAGCAGGAAAAAGGAAGAATAGAGCAAAATCATATCTGTAATTTAAACTAATTTCTAAATCAAAACAGATGGCAATAGAGACTGTGGAAGAGCTGACTCATCAGCTGAGCTGTATTGAAAGAGAAAAAACAGCAGAGATCATCAGATTATCTCTCTCAAGAAACTGTGCATCTGTCTGGAAGAATATTTGCAATATGAAAAACCTGCCTTGCCCCTACAAAAAAGGCATTTGTTCTCCTGATAGAGATCATGCATTGCAAATTTTAACTTTTATTTATATATTAGGTCTTAAAACCAAACAAAGACATTCTAAAATTAAGAAGAGGGTGAAATAAAACCACCTGTTTTAATAACTTAGCCAAAAGGATATGCCTTGGCTTTCATGGAGAGAACTTCAAAGATGATCCAATCATTACTACATTTGGTAATAATATCTATATTTAATAGTTGTTTTTACTACAGGTATAAATAATCACCAAAGCATATTTTTTTGTAAAACGCATTTAAATCATTGCAAGCTTGATTCATCTTGGAGAATTCTTTTTGATTATTCAGTATCATTTGCAGCTTCCTCACGGCGACTCATTTCTTTACAGTAATTCTTTAACTGGCATTTTCAGTCATGCTTTATATTTCAGGTGAAGTTTTTTCTTTTTTTAGCTATACACATGGAAATACCTAGAACTATGTGACTGGCTAGCTTTTAGGAGAGTTCATGGCTAATTCTGACAGAGTGATTGCAACACTGGAGTATAGGCTTGGTTTTCCATTGGGCTTTGTGTTCTAGAGTCATTACTGTCATGAAAGAAGTAAAGTTTGCGGTTTTTCCTGCTTAACATAAATGACTATGTTCTCTCCTGGGAAGTGAAAAACTGTCCTGTGCCTGGGTAATACCTGATGTGGTGGTTTTTAGGGCAGTTAGGACTTGGTGAAGGGAAGGAGAGATCTTGACTCCATTTCAGAAGGCTGGTTTATTATATTATGATATATATTACATTTAAAAAAGACCACACTATAACTATACTACAAAGAACAGAGAGAAAGATTCATCAGAAGGTGAGACAGGAATAGAAAGGAATGAATAATAAAGTTCTGTGACTCCCAGAGAGTCCAAGAGCTGCTTTCTTGATTGGTCACTAAGTAGAAACATCTCACTTTGACCAATCAAGAAAGCACCTGCTGCATTCCACAGTAGCAGATAACAAATTGTTTACATTTGAAGCTGAGGCCCTCTCAGCTTCTCAAGAGAAGAAAATCCTAGCAAAGGGATTTTCATAAAATATCATAACTACAAATACCTTCTTTTTTTTTTTTTGAATTCTTGAGAAATACTACAGAACAGCCTCACAACAGCAAGTCTCTGGAGTTACACCTGGTTTCAAAGTAAGTTTTTCATCTTTAATGAAAAGAAGAAGTCATGTTTCAGCAATCTGATAAACTTACACAGTGAAATCACTGGCCAGGTAAAGGAGTAGACTGCATCTGATGTTGTCTCCCTAGACTTCAGGAAGACCTGTGTCACTGTCTCCCATAAAATCATCATCATAAAGAGCCCAGTTAAGGGCTGAATATGCAGACAGTGAGGTGGATGGAAAACTGTAAAACTGTCTGAATGGCTGGGCCTAAGGGTGGTGACCACTGGAAAAGACTTAGGAGGCCAGTAAGTTGTGTCAGGGGAGGTTTAGTTTGGATATTAGAAAAAGGTTCTTTACCCAGAGTTGGATACTGGAATGGGCTTCAGACCGTTCCAGAGAAATGGTCACAGCACAGCAACCAGATTTCAAGGAATGTTTGGAAAATGCTGTTGGGCACATGGTGGGACTCTTGGGGAAGGAGCTGTGCAGGGCCAAGAGCTGGACTCAATGATTCTGATAGGTCCCTTCCAACTCAGCCAATTTTATGATTCTGTGATTCTATAAAATATTTTTTTTCTAAAATTTCCTTAAATATAAGTAAATGAGCTACACCTCCATCTGGACCTCTTCATTTTATTTGCCAGCATGACTTTGGGAATGCAGGAAAAAACCCCAAAACATTTCAGGCAATTATTAGTAACTGTCCTTGGGAAGCCAATAGGCCTTTTAATTTAGCTTCTATATGTTGATTCAAAGAATCAAATCTAGTCAAGCTGCCAGATATCATAAACTACAACTACAAACACACTTCTTCAAAAGAAACTGTACACAGTATGTATCAAATACTCACAAACAGCTATTTTTACGAACTCTAAAAAAAATACTGTTAATTTTCATGGGATCAATTTTTTTGCACATTGAACCTATTAGTTCTCAATTAATGAACACAAAAATGGTTAATATGAAATGAAATAAAATATTACCATGTGAATTAGTTTTCCAGCCTTCAACTGATGCCTCTCAAAGTCATCCTTGGCTCTTTTATAGTGTCACAAGGAAAATAACTTCATTAGAATTAGAGGTACATAATTTTCTTTCAGCTTTCTTTGCATCATCCTTTGTCAGACTACATATAAATAGGTTCTTTTAAGATGTGTCTGTGTGGTGCTTACATAAAGTCTAAAGCTGGATTATACTAAGAACTTCTTTATTTTTTCCCCTAAGTCTCATGTCTTGTAAGTTTGACTGCTCCCAGTTCCATCTGTAGCAAAATCCCAGAAGCTGTCATTGTGATGTATTTGGGAAAAAAATGCATAAATAATGAAAGAGGTGCCTTACCATTGAATGGTATTAATATACTACACCAGAAATTTCACTGATGAGCTGTTAAACAATCCACAAAACTGAAAAGCAGAAAGGCCCTTCTGTTGCTTCTCACAGGGACTTTTACAATTTGAGGATATGAATCTTATCACCTCTATGGTTAGTAAAATTCTTCTGTGCTTAAAATTTTGTAAGGAAACAGAAACAAAAGCAGAGGATATGGTGCTTAAGAAGCATTGCTTGTCAACAAAATGAGAGTGAGACGAGATTGGAAAAAGGGTCAGATTAATTGTAAGGAACAAGTACCTAGTTGATCTTTCCAAGTAGATAAAACCCCAAAAACTCATCAAAAATATAAACAGCATAAGCATTGACTTCACAGAATCCAGATGCTGGATTATCAGCCTGATAATCATATCTATCATTATGACAATTCAGAAAAATCATTGCCTTAGTCACCAAGCTGGATAACATTATCTGTCTATAATGTTCACCTGCAAATATTACAGAATCATAGAATGGAAACTTAAAAGTCATCTGGGTCCAGCCCCCTGCCATGGGCAGAGACACGTTGCTCAAAGCCCTACCCAGTCTGGCTTGAACACTTCCAGGCATACTCACAACTTCTCTGAGCAACCTGTACCAATGCTTCACCATCCTCATAGTGAACTATTTTTTCCTAATATCTAATCCAAACCTATTCTTGCTTACTTTAAAGCCATTACTCTTTGTCCTATCACTACACATGCCTGTGAAAAAGTCCCTCTCTGGCTTTATTTTAGGTGCCCTTTAGGTACTGGAAGGCTCCTAAAAGATCTCCTCAGAGCCTTCTCTTCTGCAGACTGAACAACCTCAGCTCAGCTCTTTTTCACAGGAGACGTGCTGCAGCCCTCTCATGATCTTGGTGGCCTCTACTGGACCTGCTCCAGCAGGTTCACATCCATCTTATGTTGGGGTCTCAAGAGCTGGGCCCAGAATTTCAGGTGGAGCCTCATGACAGTGGAATTGATGCCTCGGTTTTGGCTTTTCTATTTTGCAGACGGTGTGCTGGTTTAGTGTGTGGGTCTAGGCTTCATATTAAAGGATAGTAAGCTCTCTTCACAGAGTAGGTAGACAAAACAATTCCTTCTCTAGCTGGGGACCAAGGACAGCTGATCCAGATCTCAGGCCCAAGAGTATAAACAACATGGACTGAAGAGAGAAAAACAAGAAGGATGGGACTTCATGGGCTGGAGCTGTAATTGGACAATTAGCTCCAATATGCAAATGGACCAAAACTTATAAAAGTGTGAGACCCTGTGATCAGTAGTACATTTTGTGACCATTTTGGGTTCACCGGGGGTGGGCTCTTATGCTGCCCAAGGTGTACCCATTGAGGCCTCCTAATAAAAACCTACTTTATTCTTTAGCTCTCAGTGTCTAGTCTCTGCTCTAGGTCAGCCTTCACAAGGCATCAAATAGAAGTGAGGAATCCCCTTCCTTGCCCTGCTGGCCATGATGCTTTTGATATGGCCCAGGGTACAATTGGCTTTCTGGGCTAGGAGTGCACACTGCTAGCTCATGTTGAGCTTCTTTTCAATGGCATTTTCTCTTAAAATAGCAGTTATTTCTAATCACTATGACTGGAGTGCAAGATGTTCTCAATCATCAAAATCACTCAAAGAAGTGCTACCACACAAGTCTGTTTGAATTTTGAATCAGTTTTTCTTAATTTTGGTTGACTTGGTGTAACTTCAATAGTTTTGGTTTATCAAACCATAATGCTGTGAAATGCCTCCTTAAACCACTTGATGGCAACAAAGCAATTCAGATACTAAAGGAGTTTTGTTTATGCATATCAACGTTTACCTATTCAAACAATTTAAAACATTTAAATTAACATATGAGTACTTGAAAAAACCTGAATAAGAGCCTTTGTCTTTTAGTTTTGCTACTTTATTTCTTTGATTACTATTTCAACTTAGAAACAAAGAGTGATAAAAAAGAGTAACTGTCAAAAAATTACTTCAAAGCCACCTCCTACAAGGCTGTGTGTCAGAAATGCAAAATGATACACTCCCCAGCAGGTCAGCTTTCTATACAAATGGAAGAACTGCTCTAGAATCTCAGTTTGTTTTCCAGCAGTGGCAGCTGTGGCAGAGGGAGGACCGGAAATGCTTGGTAACTGGCAAGGAAAATCACAGGTTAACACATTCACCTTTGCTCTGCTCTGCACTTGACACTCTGGGTACTAAATCAGCTCCTGTTTCCCAGATTAACTAGGACAGCCAAGGGAAGAGACCGTGGCACGAAGGTCTGATAGCAGCACTTAGCCTGGAGCAATGGACAGAAAAATACAGATGAGAGAATCCATCTTATTTATTGCCTCTCTGGAGATGTAAAAGCAAACAGGAAGGTGCCATATTCCTTGAAATAAAACACAAACACCTTCCACTTGTCCTCCATTTCAAATCTATACCTAAACCCCATTAAAGCAACTCCAAATGGAGTGACAGGTACAGCATGAGGGAAGAAAATGTATCTCTTCTTGAGCCTTTTATAGATACAATCCATATCAAATGCAGATTTAGCAATTTTATAGATTAATTTCTTATGGGACTAATGACAAGCAAGGTTGGCTAAAAATAATAAGATTCAAGTGGAAGAAGATAGGTGTCTTCCTCAATTTGAAATAGATTTCTCTTGCACAAGAACTATTTATCCTTTTAAACTGCAGTTTTGCTACTCTATAGGGCTGCAGGCTTCATATACTCAGTAACCCCTGGTAACTACATCTGTTATGCAGACATACTTGTATACCCTTTCTCCATAGGACAGCAGTGCTCACCACATTTCTGATGTCCTTAAAAACAGAATCATAGATTTTATCCTATTTTTTAATCTGCTGCATGTTTTTTATGCATCATGCCTCCTATAAAAAGATATTCAAAAATGCCCTAACATTAATATTCTCGAAACTTTAATATGGTGGAACATTCACTTATTTGACCAGGTAGCTTGTGGTGCATATTAAAAGTCTGAGGAGGTCCTGAAGGTGTAGATGATGGACAGCCTACAGTATCTTTATCCATCCAGTGCAGTACAGCTCCCCCGTTTTATATGAAGAGATATGTCAGCCTGTAGACATCCTCTCTGCCATGAAAGGCAGGAAGCCTTTTAACAGCCCCTCACCTGCCTCTCTGCAGCTGCTATCAGTCAAAACTTTTCCTTGGGCTAAAACCTTGATAGTGTCATTCCATGTGCTTTGGCAAAGAGAGCTCCTGGTTTCTGTCACAGTGTCTACTGCTTATTTCACAGCCTGAATGATTCAGTCTGAAACTTGGTTTCACTACCTTTTACCAACCCTACTGATCTTCCTCAGCTGTCCTTTACAGCTCCTTCTTCCACCATGTAAATCATCTCTGAAGCCAGACCCACCATGACGTTTAAAGTCTTCTGAAAGTCTCTCTAGTAGCTTATTATTATATAGGTTATTATAATATAATAATATATTATTATATAGGTTAGTTTCAGCATTTCATTAACTAATCTAAAGGAATGTGACTCAATCATGGCTAGTCAAAACAGAATAAAAATAATAGAGATTTAGCAGCAATTATTGCTGATGTAATGAGATGTCTGCAAGCTGTAGGCACTGAATTAGAGATTACCTAGCAAAGCATTATAAATATGAGACTGGAGCAAACTTTTCATGCATGTGAGATGAACATAACCTGTTTCATTTCAGGAGCAGAGCCACTGACACTGTTGTTCAGCACCACTTAAAAAAAAAAATCCCATCCTGGGATCAGATGACAGCAGAGCTGGAGTGCCAACATTGCTATAACTTCTGGGTTGCCCCTGATGCTCCTGTAGGCAACTGTAATGGACTAGTCCAAATGCCTGTGCAAGGGCTAGTTCAGCTCCTCGTTATTCATTTGACCATCCTTTAGAGTGGCAGTGGTTAGCACTTGCCTGTCTGGTAGATAGTATTGCATATCAAACATGCTAATTTTTTGAGTGGCAACATTTCTATAGCTGTAACTCTCCAGTACCTTTTATCCTGTAACTAAGAGGGACATGAACTTTTACAAAGGCTCCAGTCCTAGATAAGTGAACTTAGATAAAGGCAAGTTTGAAGGATAAGTGCTATGAAACAAAACACAATACAGGGAAAAGATCTTACATAGGGAGCAGCTGAGAAAAGAGGAACTGCTTGTGATTGCAGTAGTTATACCAAATGATGCACTTTCTGTATAAGGAATAGAATAAAATATTGTAGAGTACACTTACCATTAAAAATGATAGAGTCCTCCCAAACTGAAAGTAGAAAGAATCTAGGCAGAAGGGACTAGAATCCTATTATCCTCCTGGCCTAACTGAGAAAGAAATTTCTTTCTACTTCACCCATATGTATCTGCCACTTCTAAACATTCAAGATGCAACAAGAATTTCAAAACCCACTGCTTTTGTCTCCACATTGTGACTGTCTAAGAACTGAAGTTCCCTGTGTCCTCATGGGTGCTCCAATGAGCAGAGTGTTGACATCTTACAAAAGACTGCCACCAATGTCTGATAGAGCCTATCAAAATCACCTTAGATACCTGATGAGACAGAGCAGGCAGACTGATCCTTTGATTACCAGCAATTTATGGGACTTGAATGAGTTTGGCAGGCATTTCCAGGAATGCTGGAAATATTCTTTGTGGATACATGTTCTGAAACTTTTACTACATACAGTCTTTCAAGTGTTAGTACATGAGGAACTTTCCTTGTGCACTGAACACAGAGCATCTCTCTTCCCCACAACGTGGTCGGAGCTTGTACATCCTACCTTGAGCTTGCTGGAAGTTAAGAGCTTAGATGCAGTCAGTGACTAGAGCTGAGCTGACACACCATAGCCCTGCAAACCAAATTAAGTTGATCGTGTGTTTGAGCCTGGAGGGTTGTCCTACATAAAGGTAATGTTATTTTTCTGATGTTATTTTTCTGACATGAGGTGTATCATTGGATGATATGAGTCTCAGCACACTGAAAATGCTGAGTCTCAATGTAGAGAGCTACATAAGGAAAAAGTGCAAGGTATTAATAAATGAACTACATTTCTGTTAAATCAATTAGGCCAGTTTAGATACATCAGAACCTATCTCCACTATCCTTCTTACTGATATCATTCTAGCTGCATATTTTCAAACCTCTGACCACAGAAGGTACTATGGGTTACAGATGTCTCCATCTTTCAAGTAATCTGTTTGGCAATTAGGATTTTCTCATGGTATCTTTTTGTTTTCATTTTGTAATTTACAAAACTAGCTCACACATTTTGTTTTATATTTTATCAGATAAAACATGTTGATAGCCCTGTTGCTCTCAGATGTTTTACATGTTGCTAGCTCCCGTGTTAGCAAGGAACATTAGTCCATTTCAGTAAATTAGACAAAACATTCTAGGTATAAAACATAGGAATCATGCTGCTATGGGCATGCACTGCCCAATGGGTTTGGGATGTCTTTATTTTGGCTGTACTATCTTTCATTGAAGATGCCACACAGTAAGTCATGGTTTGATTTACTCAGAGTTGCTGCATCGATAGCAAATATAGCACTCAGACGTTGTGAAATACAAATTTTGTATTTGTTACTGTTGCTCTTTCATTTCAATTAGATGGCTTCATATTAGTGAAGAAGATGGTACTGAACTGAAATACTAGTATGTAACTGCACTCTATGCTCAAAGCATTCCTAAGGCAAAAATATTATTAGCGAATCAATAGTTTCCATTTTCTTTCCAAATGTAAAGCATTTCTGACCCTTTTCATTTTTTGTTGTTCATTTGTTGCAGAAATATGTGTTTTCTACAAGCTTAGCTTTATATTCAAACTGGATTTTTTTTTAAATTTTCAATCCCTAATTTCCCATCTCACTTTTTCAAAAATGCATCTATCTCTTCTCACACAGCTGCAGCATAGTGGATGCTAGAACTGAAAGTAAGACCAGTGTGGCAGGATTGCACAGTTAGGAGCAACTGGAGGCTGCTTTGACTCCAGCTTGTTTATGCAGATTAATTAGAAAAAAAAAATGGATTGGATAAGATATTTATCTAGTTTCAGACATCAACATCTTCAGAATGTAAGTAAAATAGGATCAGTAAGGAAATATCTCAAAAAATGCCCCAGCAAAAGATAATATGATTTAATCTCGTGATGTTCATTTATATTTGGTATTAAGGCTTGTTACTGTGAGCACAGCTAAGCCAAAGTTTCTGTGGCTCTGTTGTCCCCCTGCATAGCCCTCCCGCCTGTTTCACAATTTAATTGGTTGGTTACACTGACCAAAGTATTGCAAAACAGAGGCAGAGAAGCAAAATGAGGCTTGATCAGCAGATGTCAAAAACCATCTGCAATCATGTTATCATCCTGGTTATATAAGCAGAAGGGAAGAGGCAAAAATCAAGTGAAATTAGCTGTAAATTTTAAAAGGAAGGAAATCCTCTGGGTGAATTGAGACTCGTTTGAGTTTTGCTCTGAAGAAGGCATTGCTTTTTATTGTTTGATACAAGTTTGTATCTGCAGAAATAACCTTTCAAATTGGAAACTGTGGGTGGTACAATGTCACCAAAGAGCGGCAAGAGCAACTGGCACAGAGGCTGAAATATGTCGCAGGGCATCCTGTTCAGAGCTTCTGACAGTTTTTGTGACTCCTATTAAAAGCTACTGTATCTGCATCTCATTTTAAGGTATGTTTTTAATGTCATGTCATACAAACCAACTTTTTAATTGAACAAAGCAAATGAATTTCCAAGATTTCTGTCTTCAAACAGAGATAGAAGGTGAAAGTCACTTAATGGTAAACACAGATAACTGATTAGAGCTGGCCTGACACACCACAGAAGCAACATACCATAAGGCAAACTCACAGAAAGTATGTTTGCACTCCAATAAACCTTTCCTGAGGGTAAGGAAAATTTTTAATCTGATAAAAATGCCTAAATCTTTGAAGGTCAAAAATTGCTATCAGAAACCTTGGGATCGTGCAGAGAAAGCAGTTGCTGTGATGTGCATATGTCAGCATGTTTTAATTCTGCCTTCCCAACGTCTTTATGAACACAAAAATAACTGTGTTCCTGTGTTCCTCAGGCTCCACTTGGTGTTCATGCAGGGGGTTAATTAGAAAGGGAGGAAGAAGGCACAGTTTTGAAGCTGAATGTTATGGAAGGTCCCAGAGCAAGCAAAGGAAGAGAGATGAAATCTCACACACAGATCAATAGACTGATAGACTGTGATAGACTTCTGAGGTCCCAGTTCACCAAAAAATGTATCTGGAAAAAATATCCTGCACCAGCTACTGAAGACTAAGAGGTATTTTCTGTTTACGTTCTCCTTCTACTTTTCTGACTAGAAAAACAGGTTCTAACTACTCTCAGGTTTTGAATGGTGAGCAAAGGCTATGATTCTTGTACTGATGTAAAGCCAACAAGCACTACAATCCCACGCTGCACCATATCCCAGTATCATTGATTTCCTCTCTTGTGCAGGCCAGGTTGTGTTTGCAGGCAGGACTGCAGCTACCAGAACCATGTGAATGAGAGGGGCAGCAGAGGAGCTGAAGAACCACCACAATATGGTGGAAATGTTGGTGCAGAAATGTAACTCTGGGGCAATTCCTAGACCTCCTTCCCGGAGCTTTTCCTGCAGAAGGAGTGGAGCTCCCCACATTGCACTGCTCCCCTGCTGGTCCCCCATCCTGTAGGGACCGGGATGTGACATCAAGAAACATATGCAGGCTCTTAACCACACCATCTCACAGTCCTCTGAATGAATCAAAGCAACCCTATTTTTTTAAAAGTCTTGAAGGAATAAATACATGAATTCTACTAGTTCCCGCTTTCTACTTTTAACAAGGATGGCTAAAAAGTAGTAAAAAATCAGTAGTACTTAATGCTCAGCAGTGTCACATATTTCCCCTGAGAGGAGAGGACTACCAATAAGCAAAATGCAACTGTAAATACATGGTCTGAGTGCAGGGCAGATTTCACTGGGAGAAGAGGTACAGTAGTAGCCAAAACCTCAGTGGAAGTCTGTAAAGAGCCTAGTGAAAAGCAGGTTGGCTGTTTCTGTGGAGACAAACAGGAGGCTAAGGAACCATTTATCCTCCCCTTTAATGAAGAACTTTGTCAGGGTGCAATTAGCCTTGGTTAGAAGGTGTGACTAAGTAACTGCTCAGAGACTCAAAAAATTTTACAGTAAAAAAACAGAAACTGAATTTCACAATGTCTGGAAGCCAGAACTATGCCTATATATTTTATCCAGAAGGCTTGTTGGCTCTGACAAAACTATGACTGCAAACTTTGAAGCTAGAGCTTGAAAAGGCAAATAAAAACAAGAGCTCATCCCAGGTTTGCAATGGAGCAGTAAAATTGTCCTGGCACAGTCCAAAGCGACCTGTTTATATCTGCTGACCAGTGATTTACTTTTGCTTCCTAACCTCATAGGGTTGCACTTCCCAAAAGCATTTTAGACATCTGAGCTGAGGCTTTTGTTTCAGCAACTAAATACTTACAACATTTCTAGTGGTAAGTAATTTCAAAGTCCTGCCAGGGATCTATCTTGGAACATATTCTGCAGTTATATGCTTTCATCCGGAAGTATTATGCATTCAATTGCATCTGATATCATCCAGAGATACCTGCTGGCAATTTCAGACCTCATGAGCTGTTATTTGCATGCTTGCATATGCCAGAAACTATGTCCTAATGGCCTTTGTGATGTCTCTGGCTCTCCTCCCTTTCTGGGGTAAAAGTTGCTTCAGAGAGGATTTCAGCTATGATTGTTGTTATTTTTTGGGGATGATCTGGTGATTGTTGTTGGTGCTGCATTTTTCTTTAGTTGGTTTTATGTTTCTATTTGGAGTAAGAATGCAGTATTTTACAAAAAAAAAAAAAAAAGAAAAAATTGACAATGTTGTTTGTGGGTAGTTCAGATGCACTGAGGCATTTGAAAATTAACTCTAAAGTTAGAAATTCCTCAATTCTTCTTCCTTTGTCTGCCATCCTTTTTCTCTGCTCTGTCCATGATTGTCTGCATTGAGTGTCCTGTACTGCCACATGGGAATGGATATGTCTGGGGGTTTTATGGAAGGAAATTCAGTCCTTACATATCAGTTTCATGATTAGTCATTACTCCTGAAATACAGCTACTGCTGGAGGAAGAGCATGGGGAAGAAAGACTACACTGATGAAAGCTGAATGAAGGGCAGGTGAACCCAAGGAAAGCTTCAAAAGCCTCAAGTTGTGCTCGCCCAGGCTCAGAGGCAGACCCAAGACCTGTCAAAGCCATCATGGATCTGCTCAGGAAAACTTCCCTGGCAGCTCTGTCCTGGAGCTGAATCCTTGTGACCTCTGCTCAGCAATTTCTTAGGCTGCCAGTGTTGCAGCACTAATGGTATACTCTTCATGGGGTTGTTTCAACTCTGCTATTTCATGCAGCTCTCTCAGATTTCTCTTGGATCCTGCCAGAAAAAAAAAAGAGAAGATTTTTCTATTTTGAAAGTGCTCTGTCTCTTCTCTGCTATGGGGGCTGGTCACGTTGCTCTCTATGACCAGCTAACTGACAGATTTAACACTTCTCTGTTCACAAATTGTTCCTGATCCTGCTTTATACTGATATATTTGTTACTTGGAAGGGTTGGACCAAGCATATTCATGATTCTCTTTGATCCCTGGATTATTCATAAATTGATCATAGCGACTATTCAAGTGTTTAATCAAAGCTGGATTTAATCAAAGCACTTCTGTTTTGTCATTAGTCACTTAAAAAGTCACTTGATGTGTCCTTATCACTGGAGCTGTGACTGCAAGTATTTCATCTGGCAATGATGGAAAGCAGATTTCCTTTTCTCATACACCAGAACAGAAAGAAAAGATAATGCTTCTGATGTGGGCAGAGCTTCAGCACCTGCAGCAGTGGGTATTGGTACAGAAAACTGTTGTTAAAAAACAAATTACTTCTTCCTCAACAAAAGTTGAATGATAGAATAACTTCTTGCTGTTAGTAATCATGATTAAAAGCCTGAAGCTTGCTTTCTTAAAATAGTTATCTACACCATATTTTCAGTGGTTGGCTCATATATAAGCAATGAATAATAAGAGGGCAGGTATAGGCTAATCAGATTCTTGTTCAGTCAACAGTCTCCCAAACCATTTTTTCATTAATTTATCAGTTCTGCTTAATGTGGTGCATGCAACTTATCATATATTGAAATTCTTGGCAGAGTGATGACGAGATGAAAGGAAGCTGAAAAGCCAGTGGCTGATTATTTAAAGAAAATGGATGACAACATAGATGAAGATGGGCTATCAGTCTTGAAGACTCACCACAGCTCACACTGTGATCCTTGAAACTCTTTCTCCAGCCTCCTTTGCTGCAGTTCCTGCCTCTCACACACTGTTCTGCCACCCTTCCCTGGCACACAGGGCTGGGCAGAACCTCATATGTGCAGCACAGCCACAATTCTGCTTGTATCCTGTCTGTGGCTGTGTATATATGCACATGTGTAATGTGTACTCGTGCTGTATGTGTGCCTACTGGGAATATGTGCTCAGCCCTGTGACTGCTTGCGTGGGGGGGATGTGGCAGCTTCACCTCTGCCACTTTGCCAGATTGAGCAGCCCCCTAGCATGTGCCCCATGAAAAGCACACAGCAAATAGTTCAATGTACCAAAGAAACCATTAATACCTTCCTCTTAATGGTTCAAGAACAGGTCTTTACACAAAATCCCACTTAATCAAATGACCTGAAGTATAAATTGATGTAAAGAGAAACAGATGTGGCCTGTGTGTTCTCATACAGCTACAATTGAGGGAATATATAATTCCCATTTGAGTGAAGCAGGTATCTAGTATATCTACATTTGAATGTGTTACAGTTAGCACCTTATTCTTCTCTTTCCTCTATTGAAGTACCCCAAATGATCATTTCCAATGAATTCAGAAACAGAGTCGTGTGAAAGGACTTTTTAAGAGAAGAGAACAACAGCTGGAAATACAGGGGTAGTAATTTCAATCTTTTCCTATTATTTAGAAATAAACATCAACATGAAGCTTCAGCCACAGGATATGTAATGGATATTTCAGAAAACTTTTACTGGTATTCCTAGTAAAATGCCTTCACAGCAATGCCTCAGGTTTGTAATCAGGTTTGCCTCCAAATGCTTTAAGGAACATCTTTTGGAAGGAGTACCTAAGTACCTTACTGGCAATGGAGAGCCTGGCAATCAAGAGAGACAAGTATTTCTGCAGAGCATTCAGATGTGAAGACCACAGTGACCTCCTGCAATGATTGTTCCTCTCCACTGATCCTACATGAAGCACAAAGCAATCGCTACTGACCTTGAAGTTTCAAGGATGTATCTAACTTGAGATAGGATGTGCTACGTTTTATTTGTGTAGATGATGTAGAGGAGTTTGTGTTCACCTGCTGCACAGGTTGTGCAGTTGCATTTTCTCTGTTACCAGTGCATGAGCTGGAATCAGAGATGGACCATCCAGACAGCAGAACAAAGTGGATTTTGGTGAGTTTCAAAGAAAAAAGGTAAACACTGCTCTTTGAGAAATAGTGTGAAGTGTCATGTTGCCTTAGGTCCCAGATACTCATCTTGGCCTGATATCAATACTCAGATGAGATCCAGGTACTTTACAGAAACACCCACTGGGTTTGGAGCACACCTGCTACAGGAAAATACTTGTTTTCCCCAGTAGTGTTTTCCTTTTGCTTTTGAAATAAGTTTCCTCAGCAAGCACTGTGAGCTAAACAGCATCTTACGCCCTGTAACCTTAAAAAATGGATTTGCATTGGCCAGTGTTTAGATACCTTCCCAAATACCACAGAGACAGAGACATTTGCAAAGCATCCATCTGCACTACATCTGTGCTGAAAAAAACACAAAGCCAAGTGTGCAAGCAAGCAACCAAAAAAAAAAAAATCCCCAAAATGAAACCACCAACCATAATTCTAAAACATGTTTAGAATCTGCACATCTGAAATTCTAGATTACAGCCTTGTGATTCAGATGACCTTTTAAATTTAATTGATTTCATAAAATGATGCAAAACTGAGACATAAATGATTCAGGCTACCTGTAAATAAACACTGGAAGGAAACCCCTCACATATCAAAATCCTTATAAAAAATGGGAGTGTTTACTTAATACAAAAATTGCTGTATTAGAAGTGAAACCCCCCCAGAATAATTTTTCCCCAGAAATGTAATATTAGCAGAATTTTGTAGGACCCAAGCAATGAGAGAAGTAACAAAAAGAGAAAGACCTTTTATTTATTATTTGTATGAAGAGTTTTATTTCCAAACTTCTCCCAAGTTAAACAGTTATGAGTGATGTGCAGATGGTGTAGCAGTGACACATTTACAGCTGCATCCATCTCTCACACAAAGGTGTCTCTACTTGTGTTTCCCACTGTCCTGGTTTCACTAGGATAGAATCCATTTTCTCTTTTTAGTAATTTGCACGGTGCTGTGTTTTGTATTTAGTAAGAGAACAATATTGACAATGCACTGATGTTTTAGTTGTTGCTCAGTAGTCAAGGACTTTCAAGTTTCCCATGCTTTGCCAGTTAGCAGGTGCACAAGAATCTGAGAGGGAGTGCAGCCAGGAAAGCCAGCCTGAACTAGCCAAAGGGATGTTCCATACCATAGGACGTCATGCTCAGTGCATAAACTGAGGGAGTTGACTGGGAGCTGCAGATTGCTGCTCAGGAACAGGCTGCATACCAGTCAGCAGCTGGTGAAGCAACTGTGTTGTGCATCATTGGTCTTTCTTTTTTACTCCTCTCTCTCTCTCTCTCTCTCCCCTTTCCTCTTTCTCATTTTATTTATTATTGTTATTATTTTCACTTTATTATTATTTTTAATTTATTTCAACTAGTATAGCACTTTTGTATCAACCATGAGTTTTCCCACTTTTACTTATCAAATTTGGTTGGATATTAGGAAGAAATTTTTTACTGTGAGGATGGTGAGATACTGGAACAGGTTGACCAGGGAGGTGTGGATGCCCAACCATGGCAGTGTGCAAAGCCAGGTTGGATAGGACCTTGAGCAACCAGGTCTATTTGAACATATCCCTGCCCTCAGCAAGGATTTGGGTCTAGGTGTTCTTTAAGGTCCATTTTGATCCCTTAACATCCTATGATTCCATGATTCTTTGATTCTCTCCCTATCCCACCAGGGGAAAGTGATTGTGTGGCAGCATGGTACTTGGTTGCAAGCTGGGGTTAAACCAGTAACAAATTTCTAAGGCACAGGTTTTACAATGCCTCGTGCATACCAGCAGCACATTTCTTTACCTGAGAGCGTTTCAGTTTTCCATCTCCTTGGGCAGATGCTTTGAGCAGGTTCTCAGATCAACATGAAGCCTCTGCTGGCTTTTAGGCAGTGTGGCTCTGACTGACAGCTCCCAAGTGGAAGTCAATAAAGTAATAAAATTAGAAACATAACTCACATCTCTTTAAGCCTGGTTCAGCTGGAAGTACGGAGCCTTTTCTAGTGGGATCTGCTGGTGTCTCTCATGTGCTTGTTTGCCCCAGTAGCTACCTGGCTTGCACACATAGAGTCTTTTAGAGGCATGAGAACAGTAGGTAGAAGCTACTTAGACAATAGGCACAGAAAATTAAAACAGGAGGAAAGGTTTTCCCAGAAGAACACACAGGTTTTTGCATTATTTAAAACACTCCTGAGAAATGACCACAAGTGTATGTCAATGAAAGAGAAAATATATTGTTTTAAATTTGTTGCATAACATCTGGATATTTCTACTAGTAGCTGTCTCCTGGTTGGTAAAATGATTCTGTATTTCCATGCACAAATATAAAATTATTGGAATTTCACATGCTCGGGCCATCCATGTCCACACAAAGATTCAGTCATGCTGACCCTCATGGAAGGAGTAAGAAATTATTAACCAGAGTAATGGGAGGGGCAAAATCAAACCTGTGAAGTGATTGTTGAGCTTAATTAGAAGGGCTAAATTTGCCCCAAAATATTTTTTTGCTAAATTCATCTCTACAATTTCTCTTTCCCTAAATATAATTTGGAGACAAGTTATCCATCACTCCTATTGATCTGATTCTCCTGAAAGGGCTCCTGTAGCATCTCAGCTTCCTCCCTAATCACCTTTCCCCAGGATTATATGAAATAACCTCTGGGTGCTTTATTCTCCTTTTCTTGTTCTGTTCTTACTTTGCCCTTCTTCTACCTGCAGTCACATCTTGCAGAGTAGCTGGGCTTGCTCTGTCAGGGGCAGTTGCCCATGGCAAACATTTCTCACACAGTTCATCCCAGACAGACAGAGCCAAGTGCCTTTCTCAAAAACTGAAAGCACATAACAGCATGAAGACTAAAGTTTATAAACATGACTCAAAGCATCAAACTGGATGTAAATTAATTATTTAAGTCAAGAAAAATGGCAGGAATCAAGCACTAATAATGGAAAAGAAAGGATGTCTTAAAATACCTCCAAAGAGATTCTCTTCCTCCTATTCTTGTCTCATTGAACTATATTTATCTGCAGTACAGGAGGTTCATTCTTTCCTTTGGTTATTTAAGAAGGACAAACAGTTTTCCACCTTGATAACATATCAGCTCAAACAGAGCGATACATCTTTTTATGAAAGGTCAAATAGAATACTTGAAAATTTACCAAATCAATACCAAAGACCAAAATGCTGCTTTCAGACATTAGAATAGAAATCCCTTTCATAACAAGGCAGGATATTTACCATGTTGCACCCTTATTTTTTGAGTGCATTTTTCATCGGCCTTATTGAAAACAGTCTCTGGCCTACAAGTGAACTGACCATCTATGCAAAAAGGCTGAATGGGGTGGTCTAAGCTGTGTGAATAAACACTGCCTTATGCACTAGACTCTTCTATGGCAAGAATGTATCTAATCTGTCTGGCTGTCATGCAATATCACGTATGTACTAAAAACTGTGATTACATCCATTTAAATTTAGTACATTTGGAAATAGATATGTAGTTAGCTAGACCATCAGCCCAGTTGTCATCTTGAATAGGATGTTATGAATCATTTTCCCATTTGGCTTTAAGAAATACAATCCCTTTTACAGAGACACTGTGTGAGGGTCAAATATATTTCAGAGAACTGTTGGAAAAGTAGAGAAGAATGGAACAACTTTCTGTTTTAGAAAGACTAGTATATTAATTTGGCTTTCATACGTGATTTTTTCTTCTTTTTAAAAACCCTAAGTAAAACCCCTAATTTGTTTTAAAAAAACCATAAAAAGATTTTGGTTTGGAAGCTGAAATGTGCCTCTAAGCACTGAGGAAGTACAGAGTGAGCCTTTGTAATATAAATGATCTCTTAAGAATCTGAGTTCTGTGCCAGAGCTCAAAATAGTTATTACCCAAAGAAGGAACATTTTCTTCCCCAAACAGGAGCACTGAAAGAAAGAAATGGACTCACACCCAACCTATGCATGTTATCATATACCAGTTGAGTTGGTAAAGTGAAAGGCCTATTTTTGTAATTTTTTACTTCTGCTTCGTTGATATACAAAGGATTTGAGAAGATAAATATAGCAAAACTGAAGATGGAAAGAAAACTCTCAACACACTGTTCCTTTGTATGCTTTAACTATGAATTCTCAAAAGGTCTGTTTCTTATTGAAAAGGAGCTGCTGTCATTAGTGTGTGATGTAGATTTCTCAGAAAATACAAGAAGTGAGAACAAACAGAACAATGAGAATAACACAAGTCATTATTTCTGCCCTCAATGTGCAATCCCATTCAAATGAACTTTTCTAGAGAAGACAAGAAATAAAACCCTGGAACACTAAAAGCCTGAATTAGTGCTTTTAACTAATGGCATACAATTAATTTTATTCATCACGGAATCAAGGTATGTGGTGTTTGTTTTGCAAGTGTGTGAGATTTGCTATTAAGCAGTACAAAATGCTTTATTACTGAGGGGGAGGGAAGAGGGTCTGGTGCTTATTACCCATGTTCTTTTCACTGAAATCTGGTATTCATGCAACTGGTGTTCTTCCCCACTTTGCCTAAGACATTTATCTGCTCCCAATATTGATCTTTCAGACTAAAAACTGATTTTGACAAAAATTTTTTAAAGCCATGAAAATCTAAGGCCTCAAAGATTACATGATTCTGCTTGAGAACAAAATCCCCTTGTAGACACACCATTAAATTTGCTTCAGAGGATAAAATACTGATTTTTCACGAGTGTGTCATTTACCAATAAAAGATAAAGAGATGTTGGGGTGAGAAGAGCTGGGAGCCAGAGGCCATTAAAACAACATGACGCTATACTACACTGTGATATCACAGTCCATTAAATTTTTCCATAGAAAAACATAAGCAAAAAGTGGAAAAGCTAGCACTTGGAACAGAAAAAAAAAAAAAATCCAGGCCAATATGATTTTTCGTAGCATACCCAGTGAGATGAGACAAATATATTCAATAGCAAAGCTGTAATGGCTCTCCTCAGATACAATGAAAATGTTCATATGGTCAACTCCAATTAGCTTCTCCAGGGTTTTCAGTCACCAACAGAAAATGAGCCAGGTAGTATGACAAGGTGATTACGCAAGCCAGCTGCCACTGAAGAATAGACTGACCCTAATGTCACCCAGGTTTTTAAACAGAGAGATTAGACAGAGAAATGGTAGATTTCTGTGACCATTCTTCAGTGGGGTAAAAGGAAATAACCTTTGGAAGAAAGCCCCTCCTCCTCCATAAGAAGACTGCCTTTTGAGCTGTTTCAGTATTTAGTCTGTAAAAAAAAATTACTGTAGGTGATTCTTGTAAGTAAAAATTGGAAGTGAAAAATTATCTTTCTTGAGTGAAAACTGTGATTCTCTGGGTACATTACTTCCCCTAACCTGTAGCTGTAACCAGCTTTCCTAACCCTACAGGGCACGTGGCACCCTTTGTGGGCTACTTCTGGACCGGAGCCACCCCAGGGGCAAAGGATGCCCCGGTGAGGGATGATGATGAGGGACTAAATCCCCCCTGCAGCCAGGCTGGTGTGCTGTGCCTGCAGGCAAGGCTCAGAGGAGGGCAGCATCCTTGCACAAGCACAGCCAAGCAGCGCTGCTGCGGTGCCAGAGTTGCATCAGGGCTGTTTTCAAGCTGCATCATGCAAGAGCTGCAGATTGACTATCTTTGCAGCAGGGCTGCACCTGCTGCCAGTTCCAGAAAATACATTTGGAATGTGTGTAAACTATAGTACGAAAGTCAGCTTTCAGTGAGGGGCTCCCCTGTACCGCCTGCAGCATCACGGTGACTCACAGAGCTGACAGCTACCACATCACCAAGCAGCAAACATGATTCTACACAGATGTCACAACCCAAAAAATCCTGCCATCATTGTGGTACTGTTGAATAGCACATGGGCTAGGTGATTTACGTTTTCAGCTTCATTCAAGTTTGACAAAAGTAAAAGCAACTGAAAACAGAGTTATACTGGGAAACACCATCTGGAGCTAGGACAGAAGTCAGAGTCCAGATTTGGATCTGGCATTTCAATAAAGACTTCTATAGACTTCTCACATATATATTTGTATTTTAACTTAGATACAGTTTAAAGTCTGCAGATTTTGCCTAAATACAGGCAAAATCTTCTTGTTTTGCTAGAAAATTTTCAAGAAATTACTGCTACAAAGATGGTGAAGGGTCTTGAGGAGAAGCTGTATGAGGACAGATGAGGTCACTTGGCTTGTTCAGCCTGGAAATGAAGAGACTGAGGGGAGACCTCATTGCAGTTTAAAACTCCCTCATGAGAGGCAGGCACTGATCTCTTCTCTGTGGTGACCAGGGACATGACCTTGGGAATGCCCTGAAGTTGTGTCAGGGGAGCTTTAGGTTGGCTATTAGGAAAAAGAAACGTTCTTCACCCAGAAGATATTTGGGGATTAAAACAGGCTCCCCAGGGAAGTGGTCAGAGCACCAACGTTGACAGAGTTTGATAGGTATTTGGACAATGCTCTCAGGAACATGATGTGGCTTTTGGGGCTGTCCTGTACAGGGCCAGGAGCTGGATTTTGATGATACTTATGGGCCCCTTTTAACTCTATTCTATGATTCCTCCTGGTACAGTGAGTAGAACAGCACAATAGTGAAAAGCTGAAAAATAGCAAAGGATTATCTTTAAAAAGCATTGAAGACTTCTGAAGCCGAAAAATGTTCAATAAGTAGATTTCTTTCCAAAGCAAGGGTTACACACTGTTCTGTGGTTTTATCTTGTTATCTGAAGTCATTGCTTTTCCTATGGTAAGGAAGATAACTTTTATAATCAAAATCTATCTGCTGGCAAGATGTCATGTCAGGCAGAAATGTAGCCCTCCTGCTTTGGGCAAATGTAAGACATTCAAGCCCCAGCAGAACACCCATCTCCAGCTGCAGCCCTAATGCTGTCATGCACAATGAGCAGTCTTGCATGGAAGCAGTACTGGCCACCCACGTGTATTGAGGTGGATAAATCTGAAAGAACATTAGCTGGATCAAGAAGGTAGGTATTTTTCTCTTTAGTCCCATGATTTCATAGTTCCCACACTCTGTATCTGAGAGTGGATACAAAATTGTGAGGAACTGTCTTTTCCAGCCACAAGCTTTGAACATCTCTTTTCCAAACATATTTTTTCCTTTACTTTCTCACATATATCTTCCTAACTCAGCCTCACCAGCAATAACCATAATGTACATATATGTGCTTGCATGCATGCACAGAGCTGGGGCAGCAAGAGTGGGCAGGGTGTAAGTCAGGGACTTCCAGCCTCACTTCTGAAAAATTTTCCTTTGCTCACATGGCACAAGAGTCTCTGTGGTAACTATGTCTCTCATACATAATTAAACAGATGTGCTAATGACATTTTTAAGTAACAGCAATTGACATTTTTCCCACTTTGGAACCTGACAGACAAATCTGGACTTCATTAACCTTTTGCAGTTTAATAGTAGGTTTGTGATTTAGCAGAGCAGATGAAAAGGCAAGAACCTCCTTCTTTCCATGTAAATTCTGCATGCCAAAATAAGTTATATAATATATCCCAATAGACAGCTTTGTGTGCCCAGGTATAAGTGAAGAAATATTCTCATTAAGTTTCATTAAAGTGACCAAGAAGAAGCAGGTTAGGTCATTTACAACAGAGTACCAAAATATTTCTGTAAGGTCACCTTTGAAGAATATGCAGTATGTTGACTGAAAGTTTTGAGAAAAAATTGAATCCCTGTGTGAATATTTCATGAAGTAAAAATTTAGTTTGATCAGAACAGAATCCTGCTATAAAAGAAATCTCCAAATGCATTATTTACATGAAACTCTACGACTTGCTCTCTGGGGGAAGATGTGGCGAGGCGCAGAGCATTTCCTACGCTGAGTGCCCACTGGCATGGCAGGATATGCCACTCAAGAGCAGAGCCAGGCAGCCTCTGCAGCACCTTGGGATTTGCTCTCAGCTTTAAGCAGCAAGCAGGGCTGTCGAGCATCACAGTGTTTTGCTGGCTCACCAAAGAAGGTTGACGGGCTCTGCAACCTTCTGTCACTTCCTAGTGTATCAAAAATGGCAATTACTGTTTGCCTTTGGTTCTGTGCTCAGCTGTGTTTCTGACCAGGATGCTTCACAGGCTAAGATAAAGGGAAGAGCTGCCTTTGAGATTCAGAGGAATGGCATCTTATGTTCATGGCCTACTGATCATGCAACACACATGTACTGAGCTGCTTCCCTGCTGGAGGAGACTCCTGATACCTAAATAATTTCCTTTTGGATTTCAAGGCTTTGATAGTGCTCAGAAATCTCATAAATGAGTCCAGAAAATCTGAAAAATTCCCAGTTTGCACACAGGTCTTCTGTAAAAAAGAGTAGGTACCTTTTCTTCTGTTTGTGACCATTGATGCTATCTATTATCATCTGTAAAGCAACATGCATAAGTGAGTTGGGAACACACAAACCCAACAGTAGGTTTGACAGCTACTTTTTTTGCTTAAGACACTCCATTTGTTTTGATTGTCCTAGCTATGAACTGTCCATTAAAAACACAGAAACGTAATGAGCTATATGAAGCATTTCTCTATTGCTTTCTTGTCCTTTTTTTTTTTTTTTTTTTTTTTTTTCACGTTTTGGACAATTTTCACAGTCATCTTAGTTACTTTGTTGATCTTATTTAAGTCATTGGATTCTTCAGGCTGTGAAACTCAGTACCTTCATTGTTAATATATATTGAAAAAAAAAGAAAGGAAAAAAGGAAATGACTGATCAGAACCCTTTCTTTAGTTTCTCATAACTCCAAATGAAGCCCTGTGAATCAAACAAGAAAGTTCTGTCCAGTCCATTTCTTTTTGTAATGTGTTTATTATATCTGTTCAGGCCAAACACAAAAGAATTAAAAACTTGAAAAACAACCTGCAGTTTCCATTTGTGTAATTTTAGAGCTTTTCCTTTCATGGACTAAGAAAACAAGTTTGAAAGCAGATGCTGTAATACAATCAAATCAAGATGATGCAACCAGAAACCAGGGAGATAAAAAAAAGTAAAAAGGGGTTTTGTTAAATAAAGCCTCAGTTGTTGTTAAGGTTTGTATTGTAAAAGGGAGGCACTTTTTCAATGTCAGTGTGGCACCTCACTTGCTACTTTGAAATTCCCTGACTAAACTAGTAACACAATCAGCAGTACACAAAGCAAAGACTGTACAAGCTGGATTGAAGTTCTTTTTGTACTGCAGTAATATTTCTCATTTCCTTCTGAATTCATCAGTCTTGTGCTGGGTAAATCTGGTGACCTTGTCTGAAATCCAATACACTATAATTTATATAAGCTCCCTAACTATACATCTGCTCATAGTACAGCAAGTGCCTATTTTGCTGTGTAATTCTTTTCTTCTCCCTTGCTCCACTTCACCTGTACCATTCCTTACAGGATAATAAAACATGTTTTGACATATTTCGGCCGTTTTGACTTTTGGCTGAAAGTTGAATACTTTCCTGCCCTGAAGAGATGCCCATCTGACAGAAGTGTTTAGTACCCAGCATTTGAAGGGTTTATATAAAAAAATGCAGAAATTATCCTCAGGGACATACCCCATCCCCAGTTACTGGCAGTTCCTCAGATGTGTCTCCTACCAAAGGTTTCCAGTCTTTTTTTGGCACTGGGATGTAAAGTTCTAGTTCTTAGATACTTTCTGACTGGGTGCAAATTATTCCTACTATCGCATAATAAGTCACTTTTTGCAATGAGTAGTGGAAAGTGCCTTCTGTCTGGAACAGATTGCATGTAAAAAAAATCTTGTTCCTCTACCCTGTCAGCAAGTTGTACATGGATGGTCCCTGCCTTCAGGACACCTATAGCTACAGCTCCTAATAGCAACTTCCCTCATACGTTTTTGTCTATTTCATGGCTTTTTCAGATCCTCGTTTTTCAGTTATTGAATACTTCCAAATGGGTCCCTTCTTAGCTCTGAGATGTCACAGCTGTAGCTTTCCCTGCTTCAGTACTGGTTAACATAAAACTATTCATGACATTCTTGTTTAGCTTCTGTTCCATCCAAACAATTCTTTCATTTTCTTACCCTTTTTTATCAATTATTTTTACACACAGATATAGATGAAGAGGGGGCATAAGGGATCTCAGAATGAAGTATCCAAAAAGAACTTGCAGGAGATAGAAGTAGAAAAGGAGGGAAATCATGCAGCCTTCGGACAACTGTAGGTATTGGCATTGAATATTTTCTTTCCACTTACATGTAGAAATAGATTCATGACTTCTTCATCCCTTGTGCAGATGCCCACTTCATGCCATAAACTTTCAGCAGGACAGTTAATGTCGAATACACAAGGGAAACATCTTTTCTGCCCATTAGATTGCAATCAGTCTTAAAGTTAGGCTAATTAACTGTAAGGAATTGGAGATAAAAGTCTGGGATGGGTACAGAGTTGTGTAGGGATCTGAGCTACAAGGAACCTAAAATCAGAAGCATTAATTCACCCCTAAAAGTTGATGCACTTCTTTTCTGATTGTGTGATTGGCAGCCTGACTAACAAGGAGTTGCTGTATGCTCTGCTGCAAGTAGAAAACTATGCCACATCCTATAAAGAAGAAAAATATATGAACTTGTATGCTGTGCTGGGTGTGAAAAGGGCAAAAAAATCTGCATATGCTTGGATAAACAGGGAAAACAGAGAAACTTCAAGTCTTAATATATAGAAATTGTGATGCTTTTTCCAGAGCTACGTTCTTTGGGTAGAGCATCCATTTTCAGGATGTGCCTCTTTAAAAGACAGGCAAAGAAGCCCATCAACTTTATAGCTACACTTGCTTTGTCTGGAGAATTTCATGAAATCCTGGCTCTGCTCTATCAATATAAAATACTGAAAGTATGTTCTTTTCCATAAATGTCAGAAAACTGAAATTTATTTGATCAGCTGAAGTTCCCACGATATACTTTAAAGGCTGGCATGGCTGTGAAAGTGGTCTATTAGAAACTTTCATACAGCATAAACCTATTCAGCCACTTGTTCATGAATGGGATATGTTTCACTATTTTCAAAGCCAAAACATTTAATATATGAGGCAGTCAGCTTGGCAGCTATCTGCATTTCTCTGGCTGTTTTCGGGGAATGAACTTAGACATACTCCATTGGTTTTGAATCTAAGGATCTCTAACGCAGTGCATGCTTAATCACTCTTATCACTGGAAAATTCAAACAGCTCTCACATTCAGAGTATCACAGTCACAAGAAGATATGAGATATGCCTCTAGGCTAAAAGCTTGTATAGTCCCCTCTGTCTTCTTTGTCACTAGTTTGGCTACCTTCTTCCACACAACAATTTTTTCTTTCTTTCACAAAGTCTGAAGAGCAATCTTGGGGACAAAAAAAGCAGAAAAATTATCCTAAGAGCTAAAGCAGCCTTTTCAGTGATTTTTTACAGAAATGGGCCCAACCTAAAACCTGTGGCCTATGACTCCTCTTCTGGAATTCCAGACACATGCTACTCACCACTTTCCCTCACCTGGAGTCATTTTTACCTGTTCAAGATGGAGGTGAGACATTACCACCTGGTTTTGATTGCACGTAATGTTCTTTACATTCATTCTGTTCAACTGCATATCAGTTTGCAAAAATTCATTTCTCCATCTCCCGTTTGTTAGTTCTCTTTTTCCCAGACAAAGGCCTGATCATCACCAACCACGTGCTTGCTACTTTCAGATAAATAGGATATATTACACCTGACTTTCCTCATGATGGCTCCTCACAAAAGGTGGACAGCACTGAAGAAGGGGCTGCAGCAATGGGAGTCCAGTCTAAGCCTTCCACAGTGCCATGCTGTGTATCAGTGAGATCAGGTGCATAGAATGGCTGTGGCATGAAGAGAGTTTTTGATTTGGCCATTGCTGCTGGTTCTCCCATCTTCAGGAATATACAAGAGCAACATCAGGCTTCAGAGAAAAGTAGAAAAATGGTCACAGGTACAGTATATTTTTCATGTCAGGAAGGACAAAAGTAACTAAATCCCTTCAGCCTGGAGATGGAGGATAAAATGAAGGTCTGCAAAGTGTCAAGGAAGAGGATTCCATTTTCCTTTTGTTAGTCCTCTTAAGGCAGTGTTCATTTCCCATCTGGACTCACACCAGAGTCCTACACATTAAATCTCTTGCTTTTAGGTGCTTTTAATCTTTGTTATAAAGAAAGAGGCAAGCTATTATAGCCTGAATAGATTGGTGCTGTGGACATCACCAAAAAAAGATGCCAACCACACATATGCACCCACAGAATTTGAAAGTGTCACCCTGAGGTGGAAGTCTTACCTTTTTGCCTTTTACTGCTGTCTGCCTTTTCACAAGGGAGAAAGCTGACAATACCAAGACAATGTATTCTTCCAAGAAAAAAGATGCTTTGAAAATTCTCTCTGTTCTATCTACAGTTTGGGAATGGTTAAAACCCAGAATTTTAATTGTAGCAATAATAGAAAAATGATCAGTGCATACATTTGTGACTGTACTAATTATATTCTTGGTTTAGAAAATCTTTATTTTATATACTATCATTTAGTTTCTAAGAAAAGAATACTCTGATAGTTTTTAGCTAGGTTTTGGAAGGTTGCTCTAAAGGTTTTGTGACAACCACATAGGAAGCTTCTGAAGGCTTTTATATTTCTGTATTTTTAAGTATTTTCCGGTGCTTTTGAATTTTTGCCTGGAGAACCACATGGAAGGTAGGATGTTTTTTAAGGATCCACTGGGTGTTAACAATGTCACATCTTGAAAATACACATTGTTGCAGCTACAGCCTTTTCTTGGAATAATGTAATTGGTAGTTCCCTCGTTCAGAGTTTTTCTTTGCACAGCACATGAAAAGCGAGGAATACCAAGCAAGTGTGTTTAATTAGTACTCCTATTCATTTTGTAAGATGCTGCAGAATTTATCTTGGCACATCCTTGTTAAAAATGATAGGTAATGTCATTAAAACTCTGGTTCTACACAAACAAGTTACAGCACAGATCACCCCATAGAAATAAAATGCTGTAGCTATTGATCTAATTGAATGGATCAGTAAAAGCTAATTTCCTTTGATTGTTTTATAATTCATTTCAGATCTTGTAATTGGTCATAATGTCATTTCAGCATGGAGACAACTGCCAATGAAGGCATCATATTATGGTGTTTCTGTTTATAAATAGAGCTGAATCCTAGCTGATTTTGTCCTTTAGACTGCTTCCTTTCTTCCGTCCCCCTTTTGCTTTCAGCCAAGTGCCTGGAATCACTATAAATCAGATTAAAAAAAAGTCTTCTTCTGAAAACACTAAAGCTGTTTTAAAATTGAAATGCATTGAAGCAAGGACAAGCAAAATTGTTGTTATTTCTGGTAGTTCAAAAGTTCTGGTATTGTCAGGGAAATCTCAGCTACTGTCTGCTGTAATGAAAAGAAATGTTGTTATCTGGAATACCTTTCCAAAGTTCACCTCTCTATAAAAAGTAAATATAATTATATGTAAGAAAAAAATTACCCTTTAGCTAAGCCACTAAACTAAGTGGAATTATAATAGGAATAAATATGATCCATTAGGTCATATTCTGTTCAGGTTTACACTGAAGGAAATTGGAATTATCCCAGTGAATAAAAAAAAAATTAATAAAGTTGTAAAAGGAAGGCAGAGTAAGCCTAACAGATATAAGATTTTTCATTAGACTTTGTATGACATGGTGACATTATCACAACAAAATATCACAGTAGCAAAACATTCAAGTCTTAATAAAAAATGAGAAAACCTGAAATATTTAGTGGAACCATATTTTCCAAACATACAGAAGGGTTTTCACAGTTTAGCAAGGTGGAATTCATGTTGGAAAAAACCTTGCAAACTGAGAAAAACAGAACTGAATTGATGCCTCAGGTTTTAGCTTTTGTATTTTTCAGATTCTGTGCTGCTTTAGTGTGTGGGTCTAGGCTTCATATGAGGGGATGGTAAGCTCTTCACAGAGTAGGTAGACAAAGCAATTCCTTCTCTAGCTGGGGACCAAGTACAAATGATCCAGATCTCAGGCCCAAGAACATGAACAACGTGGACTGAAGAGAGAAAAACAAGAAGGATGGGACTTCATGAGTTAAAGCTATAACTGGACAATTAACTCCATTATGCTAATGGACTGAAAGTGTGTATAAAAGTGTGAGACTGTGTGATCAGTAGTACATTTTGTGACCTTTTTGGCTTCACCTGGGGTTCATCTGGGGTGTAGCCCTGGTTGGGGTCTTGTGCTGCCCAAGGTGTACCCATTGAGGCCTTCTGATAAATACCTATTTTATTCTTTAGCTCCGTCTAGTCTCTGTTCTAAGTCAGCCTTCACAAGGCATCATAATCAGTAGAAGAAGGAAATCATCATAAGTAAACATTTTCTTTCAGGGATGACATTTTGATCATTTCTTATTAGCTTGATTGTTGCATTTTCACACAGTACTTCAGTGGAAGACAGAGATTATCTGTTTGAATAGCTCCATATTAACTGGTATGGGTTTGATACCAAAGAGACTGTGGAAATGGGCATGACACCTATAGATTTTTAACTATCAAAAAGTATAATTTCATAGAAATTCCTACTTTTCCTGCTGCTTTTATCCCTGGTGATGTTATCATGTCAGTTATACCGATGAGGTGCGCAATATGCAGTGCATTGTTCTCTTCACACTTCACAGCAATTGAGGGAAGTCATAACTCAGAGGTTATTGACTATGTTATTCACTGTTGCAGACCAGAGTCCTCTCCTACACCTCTCCTTTCAGTCCACCAGCAACAAAACCTGAAAAACTCCTCATAAGACAAGGGCAGCATCCCCTTCACCTGTGACTGCCAGCTGTGTTTGCCACAAGCAGGTGTTCTGTCCTGAAGCCCTTCCCCCTTGTGTTCTGTCAGACCCAATGTCTGTGTTCTCCCATCGAGGTAATAGCTGTTCCCTGTCCCAGTGCATTGTCCCAGGCTCCGTTACCTGCTTTTGGTTTTTATTTCTTCTTTTCTTTCTGGCCCATAGCCAGAAATTCAAAATCAGCTGCAACCTCTGTGACAGCAAATTAGAGGAAAACCTTTTGTTGTGTTTTGTTTGGATTTTTTTTATGTTTAGTTTTTAGAAGTACTATCACTTCAAATAGCATTGTCAGTAAGACTGAAATGAAAAAAATAAGCTGTATCCTAAATATCCTTGAAAGCAGATGCCCAGTGAAAGCTCACTGTTTTCTTTAACCTGCCCAGGATACAGGGCAGTATCTTTGGGATTTCAGAATATAGAACATCCTGTTCTTTAGCTCAATGTTTTCTGCAGCCTGTTTCTTCCCCTCCCATTTATATAGAATGATGAGTAGTCTTCATGGGAACCACAAAAAATCAGTAAAATATGTGTCTTTTCTTACACTGTTTCACAATAACATCCTTTTGTTAGAGGACTATTCAAAAGCTATAACAAATTATGAAGAACATTGGCATGTAGAGGCACAATAACCTTTTAATAAATGTATATTTTCCTAACATTCAATTAAAATGTCACACATTTTTCTGCATTTCCTCTTCTACTACTAGTGATGTTCACTACCAAGCTATATTAAACTTCCCTTTGTTTAATCAGCTCATTCATCTTCATCAACTATTAATATATTACAGTTCTGTAGTATTTTCTTGCCAAAATGTACAAAAAGGTACTTTGTAGATAGCAATGGTTTTCTGAACCTGCCAAAATACCAATGGTCTGGGTGAGTTTACTCCTATTTAGCACTTGGATTTAAAAAGTTAAAGTCTTGTCACAAAGTTCAGAGCCAGCAGCCAACACCAGCTTTTCTGATTTATGGCCATCTGGAGTGGTTTAAGGATTTTCCAATGTAACATTACAATTCATTATTGTTCATCCCAGTTCAGATCAATTATGAGAGAATATGTGCATGTTCAGAACATTGAGGCTCCATTAAAAAGATCCATTAGGGGCCTTTTTATATCTATAAAACAACTTATACCAGGCCAAGTTCTGACTCCAGTTACATATCCAAACTTTTCCAATTCCACATTGATTTGGACTCAGATATGCAGTTCTCTAAGACCAAAGCTGATAGAAATGTCAATAATCAGAAATACAGTTCTTGCAGAGCAGTAGGAGCTTTGGGCCTTTTACAACTGAACTGTACACAGTTTATGTTAGGACAGCAATGAACAGGAGATTGCACCTCCCATGGGATACCTAGGAAGAAAACTAGCAAAAGAAAAAGGGACTACAATATTTGTAAAATTTCCATGAGGCAAACCTAGTTGGAAGGTAGCCTGTGGGTATCCTTGAACATGGCAAACAATATTTTCTTTAGGTAACCAACATGAGTTTTACCTAATAGTGAGACAGTTTATTTAAGAATGTGGTTGAGGCCACACCTAAGCAAAAGAAAGCCATGACTCTTCTTGAAGGCATAACCTCTAAATGCAGCTCCTTTACATTTTCATTTTCTGCTGACAAGTATACAGCAGAGAAATTCCAGTTATCAGTATTTTGTAAGGGTAGTCTGAATTGTGAGCATAAAGTTATTTTTCTTACTGAAAAAGCAACAAGAAACATCAAACAAAATATGCAAGTGCAGCCAGGGACTGGGAAGCACCAAAACTATGTTGAGAATTCCAGAACTGAAGCCCCTAATTTTCATCTGGAAAATTGTATGGAATTTAACCGATCTAACAAGGAAAGTTAAAAGGTCCATGTTTAGTTTGCTAGTGCTTGATTCTATGCTCTTAGGGATTTCAAAGCTGTTAACTTACATTCCAGCATTATACTTTCACCTAAAGTTATCATTTATGTAGCTATAAATATGTTTTTATTTCAATGCAGCTTGAAAATACAATATTTTCTCCTTTCCAAATTATCCCATAGAGACGTTCTGAACCATTAAAATGACCTTTTAAAATTGATTATTTATTCATTCAGTTCCCTTCCTTATTTGTTCACATTTAACTACAGTATTAATAATGCAGTCCACTGCACAATTTCATTTTACTGCAGATTTTTTTCATATGTCACATTTAATACTTTGTTGAAGCCTTAGGAGACTGTTCCCATTTTCCTTTATGTCATGTGTAAAGGTCTAGTTTTGCTTAATGTTGTCTAGACTTGTCTTTAATATCATGCTTAAAATAGATATTCGTGTAAAACAGGCAGTTTCTGGATGTGAAAAGAGGCTGGCTTATTTTCTACAAGTGGAAAGGTAACCCAAGACACCAGCTGTAGGGATCACATCCTGGTTTAAATACCATTCTCATGAATTTCAGTGAAGCTGGATCCCACCCTAGAGAACTAAAATCTGAGTGTCTGCCACTGCTGCTGTGTTTCCAAACATTAATTTTTCTGTAGTGTTTCTGGAGTCAGGTGGAATCAAGTGGAATCTGCTTGAGAGGGCTAAACCTACAAGGGGGTTGTGGGATACCCATCAAAACCAAACCCCAAATCTCTGTAAACTGGATAGTTTGGATTCTTATCCAAGTCTCACCATTAAACCAAGAGCTGGTTTAAACAATGATGTATATGCTGAATATCAGCATTCCTTAAAGACCCTCAGGGAATGGAATGGAATGGAATGGAATGGAATGGAATGGACCATTTCTGTTGGAAGGTACCTACATCGATCATCTCATCCAATGTCTAAGTCAGGCTGACCACAAGCTGGACAATCATTTAGTGTCATAAGACCTCCTCCCCAATGCCTGGAGATCCCACCTGCCTCCTGACTCCAGCAAGGGTCATGGACACGCACAGGAGCTCTGGAACACCAGTGATTATTCTAAGCCCTCAACTGGTGCTGCTCACCAGCTGTCTCTGATTTGCCAGCTTTGCTTCTTGAATAGTGAAAAACATATTGTTGAAAACAATGTTTTGATTTTACTGTAGGGGAAATTCTGGTCTAATTTTGCAGCACACAATGAATGCTCACCCAGCCCAAAAAGCAGCTTTGCAGCAAAACCAAAATAGGCTGAAGTACGACTGTCTGGTTCTAGCTTTTCAGGGCTGCTGAAGCAAAATGATTTCTCAGTGAGTGTCTGTGAGATTTCTCTTATCATTTTATAGCACTGAATTAATATTATTTATCAAAACTGTCAGCTATAGCATTGAACTTTATAGTATAGAATTTGAACGTAAGGCAATTGCTCTTCAAGGATTTATCCAGGATTGTAATGGTAGGTAACTTCAAAGCCATATTTTTCCAAACAGGCTATCCTAAGACAATAGCCTTTGAATTGTTTTGCAAAATACAACACCACTAACAATAACAAAAAAGTTGCCAGAACTGCTGAGTTAACCATGTGGCTTTTGAGCTTAGCCTGGCTTCAAAAATTCTGCATGACTCATGCCTTTACATGATGAAAATGTGTTAAAATTAAAAAGAAAATATATTCTTCTTTATGTTTGTAGAGAGTAAAAGAAAGTCAGACAAATATATGACATTGTTATAAAAAAAAAACTACTACCAGAAATGAAACATGTTTGGGAATTTCAGCTAGTGGATATTTTGTAACATTTCTAAAATTTCCAGTCGTATTTATCCAAAAATAAAAGAAAAGTAAGGAAAGATTATTTTAGGAACAATATTTGCTAAAAATTATTTCTGTCACATCACATGGAAATAAACTGATTTTTTCATATAGAAATCAGATATTCATATTGAAATAACACTGAATATATGACAATGCGGATTCATAAATGTTAGAGATAAAACTTTGTGAAATTTGATTACAATTAGCATTGATCTATCAGTTCAGTCAGGGGAAAAAACCCACAGAATTGATTAAAAATAAATAACTTTAAAAGGTCCTTAACAGCAAATTACTAAGATACATGTGTTACTTTAAACCTTCCCCATAATACACCTAACTATATCATGCTGTTTGATAATGTCAAGCTTAATCTCTCCCATCTCAGCAATAAACATTAACAGTAATTGCCACAGTAGGTGAAGTTGGATATAATCTGAAAACCGTAATGTTGAGTGGAAGCATTTAATATGTCATGAATGACAGACAGGACATAATTAACTCTCCCATAGTTTCCTCTGATCATTGTTCCCAAATGTGATCTGGGTATAGAAATATATTTGAGCCAGAAAAATCATTAACCCACACTCAGGAATGGCTCTCAAACAATAGATACTGAAGTCCTTTAGAAAAACTTCAGAAAAGTCCTTCTGTCTGTAAAAAACCTCACATTGCTAAACTGAATTTTTCATCGTAGATGCTAATGCTAATCAGTCATGGCCCTTATATAAGAACAAACTCCAGCACAGACAGCCATGGAAATTGAAAGGAAATGGATTTTAGGGGGGTAAGAATATGAGATAGCTTGTCAATGTGTGAAGCTGTGCTCCACTGTCCCACTTTGTGAAGTTCTGAGTTTCATAGGTTGGGTTAACCTAAAGGGTCAAGCCTGGTAACCTGAGGGGCACACTGTCACAAACTGAAAACTAGTCTGAAACAGTAGAATTAAATATGCATATGAATCAAGGTGGGCACAATTGCTTTAGGTTGTCCCAGCTGAAGGATCAAAACTCCATATTGCAAACAGCAGACCAGGAAAATATTCATGCTCTCCACATGCTATCTGTATGCTATTGCACAGTCACTGGAATGTCAAATGGAGAGCAGCAAGGTCCTTTTACCATTGATTTGTTCTAAATTACAAATCTCATGTCTTACTACATTACCAAAGCATTTCTGGCTGTTACCAAAGTAAGAGAGGAGAAATTCAGCTTTATTTCAGAAAAATACATGTAGCAGTCTGTACATTGCCTTGCTAGTACCAGTTTAACGTCCTTATATCTCAAGTGTTTTGATATCATGTGTTACTCTCTTCTGCCATGCAAATCTACACTTGAAATCATCTCCATATCTAAGCCATTAAGACAAGTAAATCTATCATAAAGAGAGAGAGAGAGAGAGGCAGTGGAGGATGCTGTAATCTGCTCATGGGCATACTGCAGTTAGAATTTATCCTAAGTAAATCTATCAGATCAGTTGATAAATACTGTTAAAACTGAGCTGTACAACCTGAGGGGTTTACGCATCCAAACCACTTTATTTTTCTTAGTGTTTCCTTTTATATCTGGCTATTCTTGCTGCCACTGTAACCATCTACTACATTTTTTAAGCTTGCCAAGTCTTTGCCTTCCATACTGCTTTAGTTGTTATTTACAAGTGTGGGCTGTAGAGAGGATAAAATAAACTCTATGTGCCTAAGTCTCCTGTGCCAGAAGGCATGAAAGGAAACACTCAACCAACAAATTTCCATAAACGATTGTGGGCATTCATATGCAATGGTCTCACATCTCAGACCCCAAGCTTTTAAAATCGTTTTGCCTGAGAAGTTGCAATTACAGAGATAACCCAAAGACAACCCTATATTTAATTTTTATTGCTCTTAATGGCCTTCTAGGAACTATGATTAGTGAGGGACAGAAACACTGATCCAGGGTAGTTATTTCTCCTGTATGTCTCATTTGTCCAAGGGAACAAGGGAACAGAAAGGCACAAAATAGGGGGTTTATTGGCAGTCAGATGATCATGACTTTTTTCTGTTCCATGCTGAGATCACAGGTGATATGGAAAGAGTTGGGGCTATTTGGAAGTGAACCACAACAGAAACTGCCTGAGAAGTTAGTAAATAGCTCTTGTACTAACACCTTCTGCATTCTCCTCAACTGCTGCAAAGTGTATGTCACAAACATCCAGCAAGCAGAGAGGGGCTTCAACTCTCACTTCAGTCAGTAATGAACCAACTCCTTTAGTTTCTGACTTCAAAAGCTGTCAGTAAATTTTGATAATAGCAACCTGCCATTAAACAAATAATTGGCCAAGCTCTCCAGATCATTCTGATTCTTTGTACCCTACTTTTCATCCTCATGTGTATTTCGTACGCACACACCCCTACACATGCACATCACCATGCACCCAACTCCACTAATGCTTGAAATTTCTTACATTCTTTTCCCTTTATAGTTAGACATTAAAAATTGTATCTGGTGAACTTCTCACGGAAGATATTCAGCCTTCCAGAAGGCAGGATTATATATACATATATCTATATAAAATAATGGCAAGCCCAACTTTATTTACCTGGTAGGTGTTTAAAAAATAAAATTGTATTTGTTGATTTCTGCTGCTTTTTTTACTCCCTTGCTTTTTGTTCCCTTTAAGTCATTAAAATCAAATAAATTGTTTTAACTCTGCATGGTGGTTCTAACTGTCCTACTGGCCGGTCCATAATTCTTGACTGGATCTATTGAAGGAAAGTGATTTTTCTTCACAGCGACATTATTTTGTAAGAATACCTTTTGGTTTCTGTATCTAGATTTATGCGTATGTGTGAGAGACCTACAAAATATGTACATGTGTGTGTGTGTGTGTGTGTTTATGTATATGTAAACATAAAATTTAAACCCATATATATATGAATTTATGTATATTTCTGTATGGGTATCTATGTTTTCATTTATAAAATTTCAATGTTGGTACCATTTTGAATCGATAGTGCCCACTGGTCAAAGGAATGAGCTATTTTTCCAATGGATTAGCAAGCTTAAAAGAGTCCTCTGGCTGTAAGTGGCAGATCCATTTCAAGCTTTAGAGTATTCACTGTGTCTATAACATGAGTTGTAGTGAGAGACAGACTGAGATGAGAAAGTGAGGTAATTCACGTGCCATTTTGCAGCATCATACGGCATTTTCCTTTTTTGGCTTGTTTGTAAGGACAGGCAGGCATTCCCTGTCAATCTCATGCAAATAACTCCAATGCATACATACATGAGCAATAATCTTTCTATTTTTGTCACTTGAGTAATGCCTTCGATGTAACTGAGAACTGAAGTGAAGATGACACATTGCTAGAAACAAATCCCTATAGCCAAGGGCACCAGGGGAAGTCCCACGTCTGGTGTCCTCATTAGCAAAAATTTTAAGCAACACCACTCATTTAACATGCAATGACAAAACACTCCCCACGCTAAAATCAGTCAATCTATAGAGGAAGTTAATAAACCACGGTGGAGCTGTCACAGTTTCCTGAAATAACGTTGGAAACGTGTTTAGAAACTGCTGTGCTGCATGCACATAAATCTTCCCTGTACAGTTACCAGGTCAAGATCTCTGCCCACAAATTCCAGACAAAAAAAGTTTTGTAAATACTCTTCCCTTATTATTGCATGCATCACAGTATGCCGGTATATTGCATGCCATCACAGTATTAGTCAAGCATATCTAGCTCAAAATACTGGTGTCAATTGTCCAAATGTGTGTTGAAAAGCAACACCATTTTTTTTTTTTGCTTTTGCTTGTTTTTGCATGCTTTGCCAATGGCAGACTTTATCTGAAGGTGGTTCAGACCTCCCTCCTAAAACCAAGAACAGACAGCATTTCCCATAGTATTGGGCTTGACATAAAGACAAACTTGATTTCAAGTGCTTAAGTGTTTTCAAATAAGTACAAAAAGACATTTAGTTGATCACTTAGGTGCCTGAGGTGCCAGCCAGGCCTAAATAAAAGAAAATCTAGTGATGAAACCAGTAACACATGTTCAAGAGAGGACCCTTGAACATCAGTGGCAGGGTGGCCTGGACAGAAGCGCTCCTAGAATATGGGGAGACTGGAAAGGAAGCATGGAGGGACAGCAGTGCCCCAGAAGGGGTGAGGGAGACTTTGTCTTGCAAATTGCAGCCCTGCAGCCTCTCTCCCACTACAGAGCCTATTTGGAAATTCACAGCTTAACCGTATGAAAGGTATTTCCAGGTTGGGGCTGTGGCTCAATCAGTACAGCAGGGCCAGGTGGGAAAGCCCTGAGCTGCGTTATTGAGGAAGGATGTAAGCACGTAGTTAAGTACTTTCCAGAAATTTGTGTATAATCAGATTTCAGTTACTGAATAATTTATTCCTAATTTTTGCATGTAAACATTCTTAAAAGCTTCTTGATTAGTTATTTGGGATATATTTAATAAATGGGACAGACTGACAAATCTGAAAGGTAGCTGAAGAACAGACAGATACACATCCTAATGAAGTAAGCTGCTCTGACTGTGTTTTGAACAAGCACAAACTGTGCTCCCATGGTCTTATGAGAGAAAAGCATCCATTGTGAAGATGAATTTCCTTGGGGAATGGGCACTGTTTTTTCTTCCAGGCTCTGGCCTTTTTCTACTTACCACTATTTGTGCTAATGATCTGATTTTGTTCCTTCTCTGCTAACAGCTGGACTTTATTCTTTTTTATGAAGTCTGAAATTTCATGGATGAAATCAGATGCTAAGCTGGCTATTTGCAGCACATTCCCCAGTAACAAAAATTGTTTGAAATCTGCCATAGAACATGGGACTGGATTCTGCAGCTTCTATGAAAGCGCAGAATGTGCTACTTGCTACAGGCTTAAAGAATGAAGTATGTGAGCCCAGAACTGTGTGCCACATCTGTAAAGATATGGCAGACTGTCTGGCATTTGACATTTCTACTCCCAGCTTTAGTATAAAGTGGTGCAACACAAGGCATCAGCCAAGAATAGCTTCAGAAAAACAGCCATTTTTGGAAGCTATTCCAAAGTTGCTTTGCAAACCCAAACACTTCAAAGGCAGTGTAAACTGTGGTTGTCCTGTATATCACTGGGAAATAAAAAAGATACACCGATACCTCCTTAAATAGAAATATTTTATCATGCTCCAGTATTTTAGCTCCTATCTGCATAATTTTATTTTCTACTTAATTTCTAGGCTATTTTTTGCAATTCTTTTAAAAATTTTAAAGAAAATCTTTTATTTGGAAAAATTGTTTAGGTTTTCTCTTTTCACAGAAAACAATCTATTTGGATACTATGATCCTACCTCAAACTTTTACTGTAGCTTTATACTCTGACCTCTGGTGAAAGCCTCTGTGGCAGAGCTCTCAGGTTGACTCTCTCAACCAAAAGAAATGCCTTGTGTTTTTGAGATGATGGATTTCCAGCAGAATGAATTTTTGAGGGAAGGCCAAAGGAAAGAAACAAATCTTTGAACTTACAGTAAGAAAATAAATCCTGATCTCTCCAAGAAACAGTTCTGTTTTGTCCAACAAAGCAGAAGGAGTCTTGCTAGTCACTCAGGAAACTTAGACTTTGACCCGTCTCTGCTGTGACACACTGCAGTTAACTTTTCCAATCCTGTTTCATTGGACAAATGTGGGATATTTCCTTCCTTGTTTGTGGGAAATTTTGTCCCTCCCAGACAAATGTGACACTTCTAGCAGCTTCTGATGCCACAGACTATGAATGTCCTCTGCCTCCATGGGTGTGTGTAAGAAGAAAAACCTGTTTTCTTCTTTCATGAATTCAGACTAGGTCATGACAATCTCTTCTTTTGATGTGGCAAAATCCATGGTGACCACCTCTATATCTGCAAGGAGCTGCTTTGGCATATGTTCACTTGCTGTTGCCACTTCCCTCTCCAACATGCCATCCATTTGGTTACCAGGTAACACGCATTGCTAGGCATTTGCATTAAGCATCGATGCTTGTCATGTTTTTTTACACTGGGTTTTTAAAAATAACCAAGGTTAAAATAGGATTGTGTTATGGCTGGGAATCTTCAGATTCATTCTAGTGACTTGTCAGGATATCAGCAGTATAAAATCCGTCTGTGTACAAAGATATTACTGTTTAATAAGCACAGGGCCAAATCCCTGAGGATGCAACTGATTTTGGTGTTGAGAGCTAGAAACTATTTGATATATTGCCATATGACAACATAAGGCCATTATTATCCTCTTCAGTTAAAAAGAATAATGGGCCAAATTCAAGTCTGGTTTCAGAAGTAAGTGAAAACCTGAAGTTATTGGAATGCTTTTTTTATATTTCACAGATGCATTATCTCCATTAGCAAGAAATATTATTCACTTCCCACAGAGTAAGTAGCACACATCAAGTTCTTTACCAAAATGGGATCCATGATGATGTGAATGCTAAATTCAACTGGAAATTCTCATTGATGATTTTAGGGAAAATGTGGGGGGTTTTTTTCTGAATTTCATCTTTCACAATTTTGTGTGGAAAATTTAGACTTTCAGACAAAACCAGAAAATAAACAATGCAATGAAAACCCATACTTATGAGATCTCATATGCCTGTTTTGTTGAAAAGTGAAGCAGCCCAGACCCCATAATGCACAGTGAAAGCTAATTCACTTGAGTAGTTCAGCAAGATGGAAAGTGGGAGACATTTTATGGGAAGAGGAGTCCATCAAGACAGGCTTTTTTCTAGGACTGAAAGTATAGGTATGACTAGCATATTTGAACTGAAACTTCTATATGCTTTTGTGTTAACATTTTCAAAATAAGGCATTTTGACTCTGTGTCAAAAGACTTTGAAATGAGGGGAAAAAACAAAGTTACCATCCATTCTCATGTATTTGTAGTTTTTGGTACAAAAGTCTTACTGATTTTCGATGAAAGAAACAACAAATTGTTTGGCTGAACTTCAGGAGGGTTACAGTTGAGCTGATTCCTAGTAATGCCAAAGGATGTTGCTGAAGTCTGTTCACTAAAGAAGAGCCTGGAAATTCAAGTTTTTGTATGAATTATCAGTCAATGAAGAATCACACCCCCCAAAACACCTATTGTTTTAGCTATTTAGCTATTGTTTTAGCCTGAATTTTGAGATTTGGCATTAAATGAAAAACACTCAGAAAGTATAATGCTTCACAAAACACTTCTGCATCTTGGGTATGTGTCATAGTTTATATCTTCAGTTTGCTATTCAAATATGTTAGTTCTGTCTCTTTTCATTTTTTCCTGGGATTTTATTGTATATCATAAAGAATCAGACATCTTCCAGTATGTTAATCACTAGCACTTCTGTCATTTCTTCTTCCATTGCCAACTGGAGGCATTTTATATAACTAATATATAATTTTTCCTTCCAAAAGTAATATTTGCATCTCCCAGATGATATTTTGGAGTGTCAGTTTACTTAGTGTTAATGGATATATTTGCAATGACTTCACCACAAACCAGATAAAGCTCAGAAAAACATTAACTGCCAAGAGTGGTTGATGATGTTTTTCTACTGCCATGGTATCTCATGGTGATGAAATTACTTGGGTGTACAGGTCATTTTCATATTTGGTCTTCAAAATGCTTCAGTACATTCAAGCAAGTGTGTATTAAAATTAGAAAACTATTGTGGAAGTGACAATCATGAAAAGAAGAAGCAGGTGTAAATGAATTATTCTTTAAACCCATGGCTTGCTTGAGTGACAATAGGATGGATCTATTTGTTATTAACCTCAATGTGCGTGTGTGAACATGGATTGGAGACAGGGAGACACTGAAAAAAAATAGTTAAAATGCAGACAAGTATAATCTCAAGATGAATTCCACCAAAGCTGGGAATACCATTCCATGACTTTTACGCAACCTGCAGGGTCCAGTACTGAGGAATGACTCTGGACGGGCAGTGTGATACATTTCCATTCTGTGGTTTCATTGCTGACATCTCTTCAGCTGCACATGGAAAAACAAAAGTTGTTATTCCAGTTCACAGGCCCCTCAAGGGAATATCAGGATTTTCTGGGTGTTACTGTGGTGCTTCCCTACAGATTGCTTTGCTTATTTCTCTGCAGACATTTGCATTTTCAGTTTGCAATGCGAAATCATGTATTTTCAGACCTGTAAGATCTTACGCAGCAAACTGCTCTTTAGATGATGCTAATAAATAGCAGTATTTATTCTTAATGAGCTATTCAAATAGGATAAAGAGTGCCAGACTGATAACATAAATATGACATTATTTGACTACTGTCAAGGATTTGGAGTATTTCTCGAAAATAAAGGTATTCTCAAAGTGTTGCTTATGTTACCATCAGACAAGTCTGGTGCTCAGCACTTCTATAAATGTATGAGACAGTTAAATTTTCTAAACAGTTTCAGATATATAGCTAAACAATGGAATCCTGTGTGTAGCTTATTTCTTCCGATAAATGTAAGCCTTGTTTTGCCTATCACATATTTCAATGAATAGAAAATTTGGACCCTTCATGAAGTATTTGCATGAAAAAATAAAACTTCCTACTTAAAAAAAAGTTTGAATTCAATAAGTGTAAGGGGGTAATATAGTGTCTTTCTTGCACAAAGAGGACAATATTTTCTTCCCTTTGTAATATGTTTTTCCCCAAAGGATTATAAGTTCTCTAAAGACACAAAGCTGTATTTAATGGTAGTACTATTCCCTGAGGGAAGCAAATTGCTTCTAGAGGCTACAAGGAAGGCCTCAAAACAGTATTAATTTACATCCAACTAGCAAAACCAGACACATAAAAAACATTGTGACTAAATCTGGTATTACCATGTGACAATTCTACAGTCTCTGCTTTCAAACACAAGTGTGTATTAGAAACACACCAAACAAAAGAAGGGTCAAACATGATTACCACAGGAATCATGGCAAAATCACATTTATTCCATTAATACACAAAACACTGGGGTGGGCAGAAATCTGGTTTAGAAGATTGTGAGGATATTAAAAGAGGTATGTTATGGATGGGATATCCGTTGTGGGTTGCCAGCCTGCCAAAACACTCCCAAGCCATAAGCGCAGCCATAGATGGAGGGTGATGGCCAGATGGGGAGAAAGGCAGGGTATCTATACAAAGTCCTCAAATCCCAACCTGTATTCAAATCTGTCTTTTCTTGACAAGAAAAAACTACAGAGTAGGAAAGGTGGTGATAGTATGGCCCATCAGCAATCTGATGAATACCTCAAGGGAGCAACAGAGCAGTTTGGCGGCATCCACATCAAAGGAATTGCACCCTGGATTTTTGTCTTTTTAACAATCCTGTCAAGAATATTTACTATAAGAAAAAACTTTCTGTAAAGGTATTCAAATTATGCTTTCAAGATGAAGACCATGATTACAATTTGAATTTATGAGTGTATTTTTATAAGCGTAGAAAACCACTTTTTTTTTCAGAAAAACTCTTGCAGTTTGAGAGACAGTGCATAGTAATGCATTTATTCACTTTTCTTGATATATTTAATTGACAAAACGCTCTGATGGCTCTCACATATTGAGACATCAGTGGTGAGGTATATGCAAAGCTTGGAAAGAAAATAAAAGAGGTTACAGAAGAGATATCTATACAATTATCTATACAAAATATCTATACAATTTCAAATCTGGTGTACTTTCTTCAATAAAAAAGTGGATATGGATCACCAAGAAAATTGGTTTTTTGCATCTATGTCTTCCCAGAAGGCTTTGATCACTGCATGATATCATGAACCATTAATGTCACTGCGGCATGAGTTAAGGACAATGTTTATCTTGAGCTCAGTTGCTGTTACCAGCAAGTTCTGCAATTTCAACAGTGATCCCTAGTACAGTGCCACAAGGGTATATTTGATGTCTCGACTTAATGGGTAGCTTCAATCGATGTTGTGCCATGTTTCGCTAAACAAGAAGTCATTCACTTGATGTACTAAATTTTATTACAGGGATAACAGCCCAATAACTTCTTACAATCTGAAAACACAGCTTCCCTGGGCATTGCCCCTTTCCTTTGGAAAGGAGCAATTATTTGCACCAACTAGGAATACATATAACCTATGAAATATTTGAAGCTCATCTTGGTTTCAAAGGAAAAAGGAAAAATCTCTTTTTTTGTTGCCCCCTTCCTAGAAGTTACACAAAATACCAAGCTGTAGTTCTTTTGTTGATGGTGTGGGGTTTTTCCCTTGGTTGTTTTTTTCTTTTGGTTGGTTAGGGTTTGGTTTTTGTTTTGTTTTGTTTTGGTTGGTTGGTTTTTGGGTTTTGTTGTTGTTGTTGTTGGCTTTTTGCTCCACAGAAGCTGATTTGGATGCATGTACCAATAATTCCAACCAATTCAGGATGTGACAAGAGTAATACAATAAGCACATTTGCATTTTGGTCTACTTACATCTTAGATTGAGACAGAATTGTGAATCCTTTAAAGTGAACCCAAAAGGGATTTCTCTCACAATTAGGAGAAAATGAGCCATGAGCACAGATATAAATTACACCAGCCTCTGTAAATTCATCTGACTGCCTTCAATCTGATTTCAGGACTTTAAAATGAGAGAGAGAGAGAAAATGTGTCTAACTGTTCCCATGAAACTGCAATAAAATGGTTAACACCTTAAAGCTCAGTCGAAGCTTTCTGACTGCAACAATGGCCAAGGCATTAAGACAAGAATTTAATGTAACAGGAACACCACCAAGAAGGGCACATATGCAGCAGGTTCTGCCTTAGGTAAAGCAGCAATTCATTCTCCCATGCCAAATCAAGCAAAAAAGCAAGATGCTCTCCATCATACATAAATGTCTGATTCCTGTTAATATATGTGAACGGGAGGAGGAGATGCTTCTTACTGAGAATCAGGGGTAAAAATTTGAATTTTGGTGATCTTGGAGGATTATTTTTGTGACCTCTTTTTTTTTTGTTTGTTTCAAAGAGAGGTTAATTTCCTTGTAATTTTCAAGTGGGTATGAAGGATGATGGTGGAAATGATTCATTAACAACCTTGAATTCTCAGACTGTTTGAAAGCTGACATCTTTATCAGTACCTGCTATTTCACAGAATGGACCTATATTTGCATGTAAAATGTACATGTAAGGGCACAGTATTAATAGTGGAATTAATCCAATTATTCTGCTTTCAGACCAGAAGGATTCATTCTGCAAATTAAACTCTCTGTAACTGAACCTTTTTTCTAATACTGTCTATCCAATCTTCAGCTGGGTCCAATAGTAGGAAACAAATGTAGGTCTTGAAAGAAGTCCCAGCATCACAAGTGGTGCTGACATCTCTTTCCTGAACACAAAAGGAACTTTAAACTATCTATAGCTTAGGGGCATTCACTGAACACTTAGAAGAGTCACAAAGTCCTGATGCAGTTCCTTCCTGTGATACCCAAATATTTTAAGTTTTGTAAACCATATGTCAGAAATTTATACTAATATATCTCAACTGCTTCCTAGGTCACAAAAACATTCCAGAAAGTGTGTTTCAGGGGGGCAGTTTCTTCTAGTCTGATATTCACAAAAGTTTAATGTTTGTGTGTATAGATACCCAGAGAAATGTAGTGAACTAATTTCCCAGCACTGCCCAAGTAGTGAGGCACTGCCTCGCTCCAGTACAAGCATGTGGGAGACTGCCAGCATGAATTTTAGGAGCTGAAACTTCCACACTTCCAGATTTTAGAGTTGCTGAGGCATAGGAACATTTATGTGGTTTATCAAAAGCTTCCGGACAGCTGTGACTCATCATGGTACACACACGTTCTCTGTCCTTCGACGGTGTGTCTAATGCATGTCACAGTGCCCTCAGAGCCAGCACAACAGCCTTCTCTCTCTGGAGGCCATCCACAGATGGTAGCACAGCATGAGGAATCTCAGACAGAGCACAGACAATGGCTCAGGCCCCATTAAAAATTAACAAAATTTTGCACTGATTCAATGTCACATTAAAATAATGCACTGCTACACATAATTAGACTGATAATGTAATAAGGAAGCTCAAAAGAGTCATAATACACATAATCTAGGAGCAATCTGCGATCTGTAATCTGCAGTTTGTGCAGAGTTTCTTATCTAATTATAGAAAAGCATAACACTTTTCTATATGTTGAAGTCCAGTAATGAGTCTAGGCCAACTCAAGAAGCCTAAAAATTTGAGCACGCTAAAACAATATTTACTACTGCAGTATAAAGATGATGCTTTTTTTTCTGTAGGGAGAGAGATGTATATGTGCAACCATTAATCTTTAAAGATCTTGAGAAAATATAATATCCTTAATAATTGGATACTTCTAATGAACACCTGCCAATATAGCATATTCAAAAAATCTTCTTGATTTAATACATCGTTATTCGGGCACTCTCAAGAGCTTAGGGAAACATTAATCATGATGATGAACTTTAAGTTCATTTACTAAGGTATTAATTTTTCTCTATGTGTCCTTTGTCCTGCTCATACAGTTCTCACTTGTAGGCACCTTTCTTTCCTTACCTTGGACACTGTCCTTGTAACATCCAAGTCCCAGATGACTTGTAGCTCTCCATGCCAAATTCCTGCACATCAGACAAACTGGATATGTAACTGCTCTACTAGAGACAGCTGGAGGCATTTCTGAAAGAAAAGCACAAGTGACATTCAGCACATTTTTTACTTAGAGATAATACAGCAAACTGCAATTCTCTGAATCAGTGAAGCCTAATTTCCTAAAGATCTGTGTCTGAGTGTTAGTATGAAAACTAAATTTTAATATTAATGAGAAGTCTTTTCTGGATATTTATAAGGGCTTCTCTAGGGTGAATTCTCTGGTACCTAATAGCTCACACTGCAGCTTTTTCCATAGTTAAAGATATTTTTTTCCACTACCTGATGAAAACCACAAGATTTTCTTTTAAAATTGCATCCAGCTTCTGCCTTAGGGCCTTTCACTCACTAAGGGATCATTCTGCTAAGAGGAGCTAAATAGAATAATGCAGACCTGCAGTACTCAGAGTGAACCTGCTTAAAATATTCAGGTGGTGAAAACCATTAGACAATTTCAATAGTAATAAATGAACAAGATAAAGTAATTTCTGGGAAGCATTCCCCTTATAAAGAGGTTCAAATGTTGCTCCTAGTCATATTAAATAACCAGGATATTAGAGGGAAAAAGGACTGCGTACTTATCAAGGCTCACAACCAGCAGTCCAGTATTGTAGATTTTAAATTTTTCTAATCCACTCATTTTCAACAAGTGTGCACTTTAAAATAACCTTTGGCTTTAAGAATTAGAAACAGATTCTATTGCTCTGCTTGTCAGTCTACTTGGGCTTATTCCTTGTTTCACAGAAAGTCAATCTCTCACTAGAGAGAAGAAAGACATGAAAGTGCTTTCCTATCTGAGAACTGTCAAAAAATTCAGTTCATCTTCAGTTCATAGAATGGATGGTTAGGTCTTAAATGATGGTAATTTGTATAGTATTTGTATAGTATTTGTATCATTCTCTAAGTAAGAGCTTCATCAAGAGACAGAAATGTCTCACTGTAAATTTACACTGGGACTCACTCTGAACACCTTGAGTTAATTGCACAAGTCCATGACCTAACCATTTCTTGCTTGGAGGCTCACAGGCATCCTTCAGTCTGAAGATTAAGCCTATCCCCAGTACAGACAGAAAACCCCATTTATTGTAAGAATCTCATGTTTGCTAAAGATACAAGTCTGAGAGTTTGTTCTAACAGATTAGCCATGCTTTATGTAACGCAGCTGATGTTAACACCTGACTTTAAGAATAAAGAAGAGAGCTGCAACAGCCAGGAAAGAAAGCAGAGAAAAAGAGCTATATCCTCCACATCACCTTCTCTGGGTGATAAAGACATCCTCCTTCTCCACAGCCATGGTCACCTTTTGCCTCAAACACACAGGCTTTTAGCCTTTTCTGTTGTGAAGGACTGAATTACTGTCACAGTTTTCTTTTTCAGGTCTTCAGCTCAGACCAAATGCAAATGTACAATTAAGTTTGTCACAGTTTTTCTCTACGTCATAATTAGCTTTGGCAGCAATAGCGTGGCATGTTTGCTACTCTAATGAACCTGATCCTCACTCTCATAACCAATGCACACAACAGCAGAGAAGGTGTTACGGTGCAGGGGTCATGTTGCCATCCTGAGTCTCTGGTGGGTTTGAGAAAGACCTAGTGGGGAAGTGAAATTATATCATGGGACCTATAGTGACTTGCCATGATTCCAGAACACTATGCAAATAGCAAACATGAATAATTAACATTTAAAGCAAGAACTAAGCACCGGGCAAACAATTCCTAGACCAAGATATTTGTCTATGTCATTTGCGAGTAAATTCAATTACAAACAAATTAATAATAATAACAACGCAAGTTTGTGCAAAGCATGGGGCACAATTTCCTGTTACTTGAATCTTCTGCAGTCATCTCCATCCAGGCAAAACGAATGTAACACTTTTCAAGCCAAATTTGGTAGGTTTTCTTACCTGTTTCAAAGTCACTGCAGTGATACAATCAAGTACTCAGATACATTAGGATCCACTGACCACGTCAGCCTCCTCAGCTTGGCATCTGACAGCTCAGCCTGATTTCCTGGGGAAAAATCTAAGTCTTGGTCTTTCAGGACCATTTTTTCCCCCCACAATCTCTTTCTCATCACTTCTAAATCTGTTAGCCCCTTTCAAAACATCTTACAAACTTTCACGAAAAATATTGACGGGAGAGGAAAGGAATCCACATTAGTCTCTCTGCAGAGGCTGCAACACACTTTTTCTGTTACTTCATTAATTTAGTAGAAACACTGACCTTTAAGTGTATAGAATACAGAATCATCCACAGCATATTTCACTAGCAGCTAGGGAATGAGACGCAGTGAATGGAGGGTACTGAGTGTATCTGGTAAGACAAGGAGTATTTTAGGAGCGTGAAATAATGGAGCTTATGGGAATAATTTTCAAGTAAATTGAAGGTAGCCAGAAATAAAGATCACTGAAATATAAAACAAGAGTCACTTCAAAACCAATCTGTTTAATCTGTAGCAAGACTATGAAGTTCCATTACTCTGCTTCTAGTCTCAATCAACTTCCATATTTGAATCACCATGTTAGTTTACATTCCTCAAAACCAGTGTGTTTCATTTTTGTATCTATACAGTACCTTTTACATTCTTCCATTGATTTGCAAAGGACATAATATGCAAATTAAGAATAAGATTTTTAGATTTTTGTTTGGTTCTTGTTTTGTTGCTTTTGTGGATTTTGAGTTTTTAATGGAAACAATGAGAAACATGTTCTAGCCAAGTTAGGAAAATGTGAACATGTAAATTTACACCTCCAATACAGGTTTTTTAAACATAATGCCATTGCATTCATCCTACACTACAGGAGATTTTAAAAATGGCTACAGTAGGTATAAAAAATGTCTAATGAAATATTTCAGAAGAGATTATGGTGTGAAACCCACCAATTGAGATTTCATATACTTAGGGGGAATCTGAGGACTTGACATGTAATTTTATAAAAGTCATATTTCCTTGACTTAAATAACACCCCATGGCATTAATCAAACCCCACAGAGCCAGTATGCAGAATCAGAATCAGAGTGTTCCTGTGTAATAAGAAAATGTGCATGACCCTAGAAATTGCATCAAAAAGCTGGTCACTTACTGGTTGATATTTCTGAAGCTAGTTATGAGCTGTCTTGGTTTGGAAAGACAGGTGTCTGCTAAGGAAGGCAGGAGCCTCCCCTGAAATGGAAAATGTAAACCCCCTCCCTCTGGATTGCTATAAATTTTAAAATAAGGGGCTCTCAGGCAAAAGTATGGCAGCAAGAATAACAGTTCTTTATTAGGGAAGAAAATAAAAAGATAAAATAAACAATGCAGTAAACTAAAACAACACTGACAGAGTCAGAAGACAACCTGACACCCTGTTGGTCAGGGTGTTGGTAGCAGTCCAATTGGAAATGTGGCTGCAGTCCTCCTGGAGTGTCAGGTGTGGTTCTGTTGGAGCAGGGATCCTGTAGAAAGGGTGTAGTCTTCCTCTGAAGATCCAGTGGAAGAGGCAGCTGTTCCTCTGGGAAATCCAGTGGAGAAGCATTGCTGGTGTTCCAGAATCTCCTGATTATATCTGGGTGGAATGCTTGGCTCTTCCCTCTGGGCTGAGCATCTCAGGATGGGATGCTATAGTTCTTATCAGTGACATTCAATAGCCTATTATCAGCAGATATCTCCCCGGAGGGAGGATTGGTTGTGGAAGAGATAAGGAAAACTGCCCACTTAACAGAAGACAACTGCCATACAGATGGCAAATACAGAATACAATTTGCTTGGCAATCCAGGACATGAGCATAGAGCTCTTGAAATGTTCTAGCAAAGCCAGTGTGTTAGTATCAAGATACTCATTTAAATTTCCTTCGGTTTGATGAATTTCTATCATTTTATTGAGCTGAGCTTCAAACCAGCTCCATTCCCTGGCAGATGCTGTGGAACCAGAAACCTTGTCTCTCTTCAAGAACCTCTTCATCAAAGATGACCAAAGCTGCTCAGGAGCCTGGCTTGCCATGCCACAAGCAATCTGCTTTGTATCTCTCTGGAGTCCCCCAGGCTGGCACTGATCCCCACATACTGGTCTGTGCTCAGATTTCCCTATGGCCAGACCCTGGAAACCTGGGAACCATCCACCTAAACAGGGATTTCCTCCAGTTTTTCTGCAGTGAAGTGGAAGCCAGTGAAAGCACCCACTCCCCGAGCTTTTGGGCTCATACACATTAGGTTTGAAGGTGAAAAAACTTACATGGACTCACCGTGCAAGTGTGTCCCAGGCAGGGTTCACCCTCTACCACTGAATAAATCTGCAACTTCTCCAGGAAGCTGGCATTTTTTTAGCTGAGATGCTGCCATTCATCATTAGAAAAAGCAAGAGTCCCCATGAGCAGAAAACTCTGCTTTTCACATGGCTGTAAGAAAAACTACAGTTCTTTCCAAAAAAGAGCTTGCAAATTGAAACCATTACCTGGCAACAACTTCATTATTGTTTGTCTTCAAGGAAGTTCCACTTGGGCTTGGTGTTCCATTTACACATCGCAGTACTCTCTTCCAGACATTACAAATGATAAAAAGGCTGTAGGGAACTCTTAGGGTGAATGCTAAAAGAAAAAAAAAATTATCTTATTACTCTATCAGATTTGTCTACAATCCTATACAATGAAAACAGAACAAAACTAAATCAAAAAAATCCCCAAGTTTATCTAATGCCTGAAAAATAGTTTAAAGCAATTGGAGGGTTTTTTTAGCTTGCTGGTTGTTTTGAGCTGCAAGCCAGGAGGAGAGCACTGTTCTATGCCATGTGTTATTCACAGCTGGAGAAATATGGGCTTATTATTTGCTCAGGGTTTGCTGGTGACATCAAGATATTATTAAAGGAGGAAATTTCCACAGGTTTTCTGCATTCCAGTCCTAAGATTTAAACCCTGGGGAAAATATTCAAAATGAAAAATAATGATATGAACGAGAGCTCCAAGGCTTAACACTTCACTTGTGAATACAGTAAGTTTTAAACAAATTATCCACATGTAGTTTATCATATTTAACTGCAGTACAAGTTTATCAGATGTGTTGACAACAGTTTCAGTCCAATCTCTTGATAGTTTACTTCCCAGCTTCCATTCCAATGGCAGCTGCCAATGGCAACACTAGGCTGCCTGAGCAGAGCTCAGTGCCTGGTACCGGCAGAACTGCCCTGCTCAGGGAAAGGCCCAAACTGCCTTTCAGGAAAATTCACCTCCCTGTAATTCCCCCTAGACCCTGTTAGAAATCAAGATATGGAGGAAGCTCTCTTCCCACATGCCTAGCCCTATCCCTCTGCTCAGACTCTCCATCCTCTTCTACTCAGCTGCAGGGGAGTACCTTTACAATTAGAAGCTTCATACCTCTCGCAGTTTATCATAGTCTCATTCTCCTCTCTCTGCAACTGGCATCTTCCCATTGCAAAATCCTCTGCTCCTACATGTTAAATTCTCCCTCACTCATAAAGAGAGAATTTAGCTGGTTATTCTGAGCAGCTGTTGAACATCTCCTCTTCTAGTCCTTCCTGATTTCCTTCAGCTTTGACCTATGCAGAAAATACCTTCTGCTTATGCCTAAACTATTGTGACAGATGACTTTTAATTAATCCATCATTAAATCATTTTTGACATAGAGCAGACATAATTCAAAACATAAAATCTGAAAATTCTGACTCCCGTTTCACCAGACTGGGGAAAGGCAGAAAAATTTCTGCCTGGTACATAAACCCCAGGCAGGTACTGCAAAACTTCAAAGGAACTTGCAAAGGATGTCTTCCATAACAGCCCTCCTGGGAACGGAGAACCCCCCCTGTGGGGCTCTGCCTCAACAGGGATGGGGGAGAAGGTAGCAGTGAGGGACTGTGGAAGAGGCAGTGGCAGAGGAAGGCATGAAAGCCATCTTCTCAGAAATGGTATTTAAGGAAACATATTTTTTCATTGCAGAGTTCAAAGTCAGCAGGCAATATTGGATCACCTAAACAAGCCTCATGCTAAATATAGCTTTGGCTATAAGCATCCCCTATATAATATAACCAGCAAGTGCCAGCTCTTCATAGTGACAGGATTGGGTTTTCTTAGACTGCTCAGTTGTATCAGCTTGGACCAAACTACTGCTGCTTCTAGAAAGCAATAGCAGACCAAGTTTATATCTGGGATGCACCATCCCTGAGATTCACGAAAAAAGCTTAATTATTTCTCAGGTTGTGATTTGGCATAGGGCCAGAATAAGGGATCTCATTTTAAAGGTCTGTGAATAACACCAGATAACATTTTAGTTGTCAGACAGTATTAACATTCAGCTCAGGCTAATAAAAAAAAAAACCCAAAAATTGCATTACCAAATGTGTATTTTTTAAAAAATAAAAATGCAAACTGCAATAGCTTACTACAGTAGGTTGAAAAAACTTTTGACTTTGTGAAAATCATCACCATCTTATGTTACACAAAGGAATGCCCTACATCCTAGAACCTAAATGTTGCATTGTGGAGCTCTAGGAGCTACTCAGCAGGCATCCTGTTTGCTTGCCATAAAACCCAACCAGTAAATCTTATCTATTCGACTTCTGCACATGAGAAAATGCCTAAATTTGAAATGTCAGTTTGTACAGCTCTAACTGTGACTCTAATAATTCAGCTTCAATTATAATGACATGCCTTTGTTTAGTTCAAGTTTGGTTTCTGTTCGTGTTTTGTCATGTGATATGTTTTGTCATGTCACAACTGATTGTAGCCCTGACACCAATTACTATTTTCTTGTGCAGATTTGTCCAGAATTTAAAGAAATTACAAACACAAAAAACCAAACCAAGCAAAAAAAAAGACCCAACAAACAAACAAACAAACAAACCCGTCAAAAAACCAAAACAACAACAACAAAAAAATCAAGAAACCCCAAAAAAACAAAACCAAAACCACCCTCCCCCTCGCAAAAAAAAAAAAAAAAGTCCGTCTAGAGAAGAAAGGAACAATGAACCAATGAACAATTTTTATGAACAGATAAAAAACTACCCTCAAACCCATCCAAGTTATGGCTTGTTTTACAATGGCATATTTCCCATGGTCTGTCCTTCCTGGCTATGCTCTTGCTCATCTCTGTTGCTGGTTTTGTGATATGCAGCTCTGTAAGTCTCCATTTAATGGCAATTAGAGAGGGAAAAGCTGCCACTATTGTCCCTGTGTGCAGCAGCATATCATTCCTGGATGTGTCCACAAGGCAGCCTTTAAACACTAGTGAGACTGCTGTCCCATTGCAGCCTGTGAAAGGACTGAAAACACTTCCAAGAGCCCCTCTAGAAACCAAGACCTGGAAAAAGAGTGTCAGAGCCTAATCTGTGGCAACAAAAAGAGAAAACATAGTATTCTGAGTTAGAGAAATATGATAAAGGAAACCAAAACCTAAATAAAAGAGAGGGAAAAAAAGCAAATCAAATCCCAACCACTCAATAGGAAGCATGGAAAGCTATTCCAATAATCAGGAAGTCCATAATCCAGACAAGACTTGGTCTGAACTGTGGTGGGTTATGCTACTGCCAGATGCTATTCGTAATGTGATTTATTTCAACAGAATATTGGACTTGGCCAAGAAGCTGCCTTTGTTTGACTTGTTTTTTCTGCAAGTCTTGAGTGATACAAAGGGCACTGGGATGGCGTTCATTCTTCTCCTAGAACTTATTTTTGCCATTTGTTAGACATGCTGCTGGGAAATTAAGATACATTTCAAAACCTTCTGACATTATAGTTCGGCATTGCAATAACTGATATGATTACACTCAGGAAAATGATCAACCATTTATTTAGACGGGCAAACTTTGATGCTGATTACAGCAGTCCTCCTGTTGTTGGTGCTTAATGTAATATCTGCTCCTACAAGAAGGAATAGCCATTAAACCAGTCTATAAGTAGATTATTCCCTTCTCCACAGGGAAGTGTCTCTGAGGCAGGGACTGAAAGCCCTGTGTTGAAATGAAATGGTGTCCTGGACTATAGACAAGGATTGGGAAGTCTTCAGGGAAAGTGGGTTAGGACCAGAAGTCCTGGTCATGCCTTGAAGGCCCTGAAAAACATAAATCCACTCTTCTTCCTTCAAAAGCAAGCAATTGAGTGGCTCACATGAGTTCACTGGTATGGTCAAGGTGTTCAGCAGTGAAGAAGACAATTATTTCTTGCAACATTTAGACTGTGAGTTTGAATGATCCTCCTGGTCATAGCAAGATTAAGCTATACTTTTCCACATGTCTGCCTATCTTTCTCCATCCATGCCTTCCTCTAAACAGCTTCTTCTGTCACTGCTGGGAGGTATTTGGGAAGCACTGCCTCACAGAGCAGGCTCATCTATGCAAATCAGGTGCTAAATCAGAAGAAAGAGGCCCAGGATGTTTACAAGGATGGTCTTGAGGGATAAAAAGTATTCTGAAGAACACCGCTGTAATGAGGGAGAAAATCCTGCAGCAGAAATCTTGATAGAAAAGAGATTTCTCTTTCTCTCAAGCTGTTTCTTTCTTCCCCTTATCTGACCAACTGAGACTAAACTCCTCTAAAGGAAATCTTTCCCACATGATCTGAAAGACACTGGTCATCAGCATGGCCATACAGTTTGCATTTATTTCTGGTATCTAGAGAACCAACAAAGGCTTCCCTTCAATATCCAAGTATGCCAGTAAGAGCAGAAGATGAGTGTTCATAAACATAAATGCCCCAAGCCTAGAAAAGGAGCAAGCCAAGAACTGCTAGCTTTTTTTTTTTTTTTTTAATAAAGGAAAATTGAATAACAAAGATACAGTGATGTAAACATGAGTCTAGGCAGGATAATGTACCTCTATGTGCAAAATAATTTCCCAGAATAAAATTAGTTTTACTGTGGACATACTAGCAAAATAAAGAGCTTTTTATTACAGAATAACTTCTTCTTCTTGAAAGCAGATCAGTTGCTTATTCTGGAGCAGTGTCTAACAGCATGCATACCACTGTAGCCAATGAACTGCAGGAACTCACCTATGAACTGCACTTTCTGTCAGTTTTCCCAATAAGCAAGACTTATTAGTGTCTGGGGGTGTGCGTATGAGAGGGAGATAAGACATTCTTCCTTTATCAAAAATGAAAAATCAAGTAATAAAATCTCAAGAAAACACAGTCTGCTTCAAAACCACTCACTGCATAAAGAAAAGCAGTAGAGGAGAACTGGAGCTCCTCACAACCTATTATTTAATGAGAATCTGAAGGAATGAACTCCAGTTTCCTACAGCTCTGCCTCATGGGCTTTACTGAACTACAGTGGCTAAGAAGACAGATGCTCCAGTTAACTTTTCTCACTGATGTCACACGTACATGCAGATTTTGAGGTACGTAACAACACATGAACTCCTTATGCCACCTTTGCCATGCTCTGGGCATAAAGAGATATGTAGTTAGCTTCTTCATCCATCTGCCTTCTTTTTCTTAAACTTGTTGAAATTTAATTGTGTTTGAGAGTTTTGTTCAGATGAAACTGATTGGTGTATTCAAAAATAAGTGATGAGACACATGGACACGTGTACACACAAGGGGCGGAACATATGAAATACATAGATACCAACATTTCAGCTGGGGAGTAGCTGAGGAGAGGAATGGGTTGCTATGGAGCTTTGTTTATCACATGTAAGATATGGAAGAGAATTTCCCTGATTGACCATAAGGGTGAGACTAGGCATGGATGCCTATGCCACAAATGTCCAGGTTTCAGACTAAGTACATTCTGCTGGAGCTTTTCATAGAAATCTAGCCTTGAACTCAGCACTGACTAGGTTGTGGTTGCCATTGAGAAAACTTCTGCAGGTAGGCTGGGGAGAAGGTGGGCAAACTTTTAAAAAAATCGTACTTTTATATGTCCTCAAGACAGTGGGCAAAGAACTACATAAAATAGGTGAAAATTAGCACAGTAAGTGAGCATTCAGTTTAACCTATTTTTTTGTGGGTTGTAATTAAAATCATGTTGGCAAATACTGCCCAATCTCTTTCTTGGATAGCTTTAAAAAGAATTAGGAAGTCTTTCAATTAAAAAAAAAAAAAGGAAGAAAAAGCTGATAAAAGTTTTGTTGGAAAGCCTTCATCCCAGCAGCAAAATGTGCAACAGTTAAGGCTGAATTTCAGAGCTATAGAATGAGATGAAACCTGACCATCACAATGCAGAGGGCAAAGCTACAGATGAACTGTTATGAAACCTGAGAAACAGAGAAGAACTTGAAAAGGAAAAAAGCTTTCTAATCCAATACCTGAAATATAGCGGGGCATTAATGAATGAGGGAAAGAGACTTCCTCCCATTATCAGGAATGATCAAGGAAAAACAATAAAGAGCTATAAAATACTATGGGAGGCAGCAGGAGTAGCTGAAGTCTTGATTGCAGCCTGCAACCTAGCCAAGACTTGATGACAAAAATGCATTAGTCCCTGCCCCATGAAGGGATGAAGGGTCTTGGCTCTCCAGGCACTGGATTTCTGCTGTGGGCTTCAGCCCTTGGCAGGCCCTCAGCATGCCAACAGCAAGGCTGGGCCAGCCAGGTCATCGGCCAGGTACAGTCCTGTGCTGTGTGTTTTGTGCCCTGCCCTGCCCTGGCTGGGAAAGGAAAACTGGCAAGGGATGCAGTGGATGCACTCTTGAGCAGGAGAAGGTGAAGAGTGTCTATGTCTATGGGAGGAGACAGTACATGAAGTGTGTGTGTGTGTGTGTGTGTGTGTGGTGCTGCACATTCCCTGTCTGGAAGGACGGTGTGTGAGGAGGTCTGAGAGGTGCGTGCATCCCCTACATAGTAACGTTAACGTGGATTCACCGGTGTGTGAGAGGGGAATCCCCTGCCTGGAGAGTGCCCTTAGCGCGGACTGTGTGTGTGCGTGTGCGTACACCTCCTGCCTGGGGGTCACTCTGTGTGTACATGCATGTGCACAAGTGCGAGTGTGTGAGTGTGAGTGTGCGAGTGTCTGTGTGTCTGTGGGTGGGTGAGTGCGTGCACCCCGCCTGAGGCACTGCCGCGGTGTCTGTGCGTGGCTGATGTCTCTGAGCGCGGATCCCCTGTCCGGGCAGGGTGCGGGGGGATGTGCCCCCATTGTGTGGGGGCAGCGCGGGGGGGGGTGTGCTGCGCGCCCCGCCCGGGGTAGTGCCGGGTGCGTGCGGGCGCGCGCAGCCCCAGCGCGGGCCGGGAGCGCGCAGCGTTCGCGGGGGCGGGCGCGGCGCTCGGGAGCGCGGCGGGGCGGGGGGCGCCCCGCGTGCCCCGGCCGGGAGCGGCCGTGCCCCCCCGCCCCGCCGCTGCCGCCGCCGCCGCGCACAGCCGCAGACACGGGCGGCCGCGCCGGCAGCCGGCGGCTCGCATGCAGCCGGGGATTACAGCGGGGCGAGGGCAGCGAGGGCTCGACTCTTATCCCCCCTCGCTCCCCCCCCCCCCCCCCCATCCTCCGCCCGAAACCCCAGCCGCTCGCCGCGCGGCTGCTCCGGCGGTTTTTCATCTCCGGGGGTAGGAGGGAGATGCCTTTGCCGTGGTTTTTCCACCCCCAGCCCTCTCCGTGCCGGGAGAGGCGGTGATGTGGAGCCGGGAATGTAGAGGAAAACCCTCCCCGGGAAGGAGCGACCAAAACAAATCCCTCGCCGTGGCTCTGGCGGCCGCGCAGTGCCCGGGGAAGCCCGAGCAGCCCCTGCCAGCGCTGGGGAATCCCTCCTGCAGCCCCCGGCGGCGCCCCGGGCGCCCGCGGAGCGAGGTAAGCGGGAGGGCATCCCTCTTCCGCCGAGGGATGCCTTTTGCTTCTATTTCTGTTTATTTGAGAGCCCGAGTCATCCCCAGCTCCCGCCCCGATGGGACTGTCAGGGGAGGCGAGAGCTGCCTGCTGGCCGGGAGCGCCCGGGCCGGCCGGGAGCGCGGCGCTCCCGCGGGGAGGGAGCCCCGGGGTGCCCCGGCGCGGGGAGCGCCCCCGGGGAGGGGGCATGATCGGCGGGGCGGGACGGACGCCGGGTGGGCTCCCCGGCTGCCTGGATCGGTCTGAGGCTGGATAATAGAACCCTCACCCTGGAGCGCTTTGGAAACCGTGGCTTGTATTTTCCTTCCTTCGGAGCTGCTAAAGGGAGGGAGGGAATGACATTTCGTAGTATTCTGCCTCCTGCCGTGGGTGAGCTCCACCGATAAAGGCTCGTCATTTGTTTCCGATGCTCTAATAGTGCTTGTGGAAACCTGATGATACAAAACCTCAGCCTTCTCGGTAGCTGTCGTTGGAATTATCCCATCTACCCGGGGACTGAAAAATCTCCTCTATAGAAGAAAATACGTGCAGCATTGTGGTAGTCTAAAATACACTGTCATATATGCTTTCTGTAGGCAGTTAGCACGCTGGCCTCTGGATTTAAAAACCTAAATGTCATTATGAATAGGCATGTTCATTGGCTACATGGCTTCTACAAACCATTCAGTGTGTTTCTTCTATCAGAATTTCAGTGCCTGGGTGAAGGCAGACCTTTTGTTTATACCCTATGTATGTACTGTCCATATTTATAGTAGGGTTTGGACTTCATTCAATTCAAGTTACATAACGATTAAGATACAATAGGCAATATATATGCAGTTTCTTGGACATTTTAATTCGATGCAGAAAGGACTGACTCTGGCAACACTGCCAAAATTGTCACTTTTTCAATGTTTGTGTAAGAAAGGAAGTGTCCATAGCATCAGGTGGAGACAACGTTCCTTAGCAAATACACAGTCATCAAGACCTTGCTATTAAAAGGACACCTTAGCGAAGGATTTCAGTGACCCTGTCCTCGAGCTCTGAGGAGGTGCCAGGATTGGTTTAGAAGATGAAGAACAGCAGGGAGACTGGGCAAGCTTGGGAGGGGGAAAAGCCTGTCTGGTAACATTTTGCATTAAAAACACCTAGAGTTCAAGTTTGCTCAGCTGGTGAGTCTGTCCAGCTTAGAGCAGAGCTAGCACCAAGCCCCAGAGGCTGGGCAAGGTCTGCAAAACTGAACATTCCACCAAGCCTGGGACACGATCCTCCAGGGAGTTTTAGTAGAAACTTTCAGGGGAGCAGGGTCAGTGAGTACATGCCACTTATGGGATTTGTTTGTTCTCTGATCACCAAGATGTGCTAGCAAAACTCTGGAGTCTTTCCCAGAGAGATAAGATGCAGTACAGAAAAAAATAGTTCGTTTCTGGTTCTTAGCACCTCTGTCTATTCTGTTCAAACAACTGATAAATCCGATACAACTGATAAACTCACTTTGTTCAGCATTAGTGGAACTTGCAGCTGGCTTGTTGTAATTTTTTTTTCCAATGAGTGCTTCTGCAGGCCTCTCTAACCACAGCATTTGAATTTCTCTCGCCTCCTTTCTCGGCTGGATGCTGTTGCTGAAGCTCAGCAGGTTGCCCTCACTCAGATGTATGCAGACAGTAAAACATCTTCAGCTAGAGAAGAGGGAGAGGTGCTGTTCAGAGCAGCACGCTTCAGTCTGAACATCTCCATTTGCTTCAGTATTTTGAAATGTCCCATTGCCTTAACCATGCCATATCACATGTATTTATTCATACTCTGCCTTTTTTTTTCTTCTAAGTGAAAGTTAATTGGTAAATTCTGGCTTGCCATTCAAAGCAAGGCGAGAGGTCAAGATTTGCAATAGCTTTCTTGCCAACAGTTGGGATTTTGCCAAACAGTTTGCTACTGTCACTTTTAGAAAAAAAATCTTGATCTTATGTGACTTCCTTGAGCTTCATGTAACCACATGTGCAGGTAAAATATATTCCATGATGCTACTGTATTTAAAGCTACCTGCTGAAGGATATTTCAGTCAGTGTTTTACTCCGTCTGTCATGATATAAACAGCACATTGGGGAAGGTCTGTCTGGTCTCAGCTCAGAGGAGGAATGCAAGCTGAGATATCTGGTGAAGATATGACTTGCAGTGACTGGAAGTATGTCAGTGCAGTGGGATTCCACTGCAGACCCTCCTGAAGGTGTCTGCTCTACCAGAGTACAGACCTGCTGCTCCCCACAGGAAGGGACGGGAGCCAGAACTGGAAGCACTTAAAGCTGTATGCCACCTCAGCTTCATCACAGTAGACATACACGCAGCCTAAAAATGAATTTTTGGATGTTTTCAGGGGTCAGTTCTATTAATTCATCATGTTATTGCATAATGTCTTCTGACCCAGCAATGCTCACAGCTCTTGGAATTAAGCAATGATTGCCTCTGAAAGGACTATACGTGTTTGCCAAATATTGCTATAGTAAGTTTTTATCATCTTTAGGAATAAAGGTTTTTTACCTAAGAGGTGTCTGAACATTATAAACATAAATATAAAATAAATATAAACATTAATGTTAAACAATAATATAAAATAAATATTGTAATGGATGCATGATAAAAAAACAGGCTGTCGTTTACTTTGTTGTGTTTTGCTGTTTCTAGTAATAGTAATAGGATATGAGCACCCCAAGAGAAAATATTTTTGATTTCCCATCTGTAGTTGGCATCTTTTTGTTGTGGTTATTGCTGGAGTAGTGGAACTGGGTATTTGATTTCTTGGATTTTATAATAAATCTTTGGACTATGTTGTTTTAACTCGCATTTTAGGAGGGAGAAATGCATGTTTACTTTGTAACAAGAATATTAACTTCAAACCAAAAATAAATTTTCCAATATTAAATTGCAGAGATTTTTTTAAGATGTGCAACAGTATTCTATGGGATAATGTGCAAAGAAATTGCTTAGGACATTACAGAGTAGATGTAATCTTATTGTAAATGTAGATTTTTGTGCAATCCCATAGCTTCATATGTTTCTTAACCTATACTTTTCTGGCTATATGGAAGAGATATGGAAAGAATTTCATTATTTTGAGTTTTTTCTTCACTATTATGCAATTACAGGTATCATATTGCATGCTCTAATATATACATTGCTCAGTCACGCTCAAATAAAGTCTAAGTAAAGTGCATATATATGGCTAAATTAAAAAAAAAAATTGAACAGAGAAGCTTAACAACTCAAGTGTTTATTGAACAGAATTTGGAGGTTTCTTATCTTGACTACCGTACAAAGTCAGCCCCAGTATAGCTTCCCAGACCACTGCATACCATAAAAGCTTAGGAGAGGATGCCTCAGTCAAGACATTTAAAATCTATTAGGCTTAAACCTGCCTATATTCTTCATAAAAATCTGGAAGGACAGCAAAGGCTATTTTGCCTTTTGTCCATCCCAGTGTGTGCTACGGAATGTGCAGAAATTTCAGCACAAGTCACACATTGGCATCTTCCTAAGTTTTCACTTGTTTACTGTGCAATACATTCCTTCTTCCAAGTCTGGAGGGATGGAGTTTCATAATGGATGAATTTCTTAAAAGGATGAGTGTCTTAAACTACTTTTTTTTCACCAGCATGAAAGTATGATGCTGTTGACTGCATAATCAGAAAAAAAGGAATATTATTTTTGAACGCACTTCTTCCTGGATTATGGTATGAACAATAGGGAAACAATAAAAGTCTCAGGCCACTAAAATCAGTGGGGTTTAAAATTTATTTGTTTCTAATGCAGGAAATTTATATTTAGCCATAATGATAGATCAGCTGTGACTTAGGTGTCTGGATTCTGTACATCCCTACTCCTTCTCTGGATGACTATAAAGAGTAGTCAGTAGCATCACTGCTCGCACCAGCAAGAGTCAGAACAACAATCTATTAGCTAATAAATAATATATGTAATGCTGGCATAATGCAGCTCTGAGCATTTAGGAGTAGGCTGTGATAAACAGCAGCTGAACTCTTTACAAGGAGCAATGGCAATTGACCAATTTACCCCTCACAGTACCATGACAGGGGAGCAGAGTGCACTGTAAAATTGTCTGAGGGCATTTACTGCCTGAGCCAAGGCAGAGGGGCTGAACAGCTCTCTTACCACAGCACTGGCATGTGATGCATAAGCCCCTAGGTTTTTGTTACCCCTAGGAAAGTGCTTCTTACTAGGAAATCAGACTTTGTTATTGCGAGGTGTTCTTCTTGCTGCTATCATACCCAGGTACTAGCTTGTTAGGAAATAAATGTCAGCCCTTTAGGTAAAACCACATTAGGAGGAAATGAATGCAAAGCTGTGCTGATAATTAACTGAACAAAGCTCTCGAACGTAATCTTCTTTGATGACACTGGAGATGAGCTTCTCCCCCTGATTGCCTAACAAGTTAAGAAATAGAAATCAGTTATGGCAGTACAGCCCAAATACAGAATAAATTTGCCTCAGAGCATTAATAAGGCAATTCATAAAGTAATATTTCACAGTACCTCATCAATAGTTAACTTTTAGAAAATTAGCTGTATTTGCAATATATATAGAGATAAAAATTACAGCCAAATTCAAGAACTCAAAATGAAGCCATAATGTTTCTTTTTACAGAGTTTTCAGTTGTGTCATTTGCCCTCTTAAGGTATCAAGATTTGGTACCTACAAGGTTGTTGAACTCATCTCATCTCAAATGGCAGAATAATCCTGCTATAATTTATAGCCATTCATTCAGTGTAAATTTGCATATACCAGAGACATTCTGAGACAGTTTGAGCAGAAAGTGCTGGCAAGCTGCAGAAGCTAGAAGAATCCCACTAATGTATTTAAGCAGACTCAAAACAGTGAATAGGCTTAATTAGGCTTGAAATCACACAACTGTGAATGACAGTATTGAACGTGCTTTTCCAGTGGTTGGTGAGATTAACAGCACAGAGTTGCTCTACCTTGACAGGAGTGCTGTCTAGAAGGTCTTGCCTTCTGGAATATTTCCTCTTATGCTTTCTTCATTCTTATTATTGCTGACATAGAGCAAACCTCTTAACTGGGTAAGCTTTATACTTGAATTTATTCACAAGACTAGCGTGGCTACTGTTAGTCACTTTGGTCCCTATTTAGGCATGTCATTAAAGTGGCATTAGCAGTGCTTCTGCAGTATCTTCTGCTCCTTTTGAACTGTAGAAGGGATGAGAATGTTTAGCTGCTTCAGTATGTTTATAGATAACCCAGGTAGAAGCAAAAATATCTCGCTTTTCCTCAGCATCCTTGTGGTTTGGGTACTGATGGAGAAAAATTGAGCTTTTAGTCCTTTCATAGGTTAACGTGATGCAAATAAACATTCCACTTCCTGTAATGCAAGATTACCACCCACCAAAGGACTGGTCACACCCTTCAGTTGTAGACTCAGTTGTGTCTGTTGTCTTTCAAGCACCGGCTGCCTCATTCTTGTTCAGTAGGAATGGGGATGGTCTCCATCACTGCAGCTGTCCTGGGGATTACTGATAGCAGCCGGAGCCTGGAAGATGTAAACCGCGGGTTTGAATCACCAGGGATGAATGTGGTCCTTCAGTGAATGTTTAATGACCAAGCAATGACATCAAGGTGGAACCAAAGCCACCACCTCAAGTTGTATTTGAAAAGATTAGACCTTGTTCAATTCTTTTGAATGACTATCTTACATACCTCTTGTAAGAGGAGGTTTCCAGGCTTAGAATATCATGTGGGTGGGTTGTGTCCCTTTTGATCCTGCTTACGCATTGGGCCTGGATGGGAGTTAAGAGCGTCTTCTTCCTGACTGTGAAGTATCGTGTTGATCCTGCCTTAGAGGTTCCCACACCCTTCTTTGAACTTGGGACTTGTGTGTTTAATATTAGAAACCCTGAACTAATGGCTCTGATGAAGCACATTTTTTAAGAGGATGCTGTGGCTTTTAAAAATACATTTTGGCTTGATAGAAGTAAATAAATTAATTTATTGTGGCAGTTTTATAAAAGTGTTCCTTTTAGCCTGTCTTGATTTCAGAATTATAGGAACAGTAGCCTAGGGTTGTGCATGATAGTGAGTCCTCACTTTTTTTCTACTGTCAGGTCAGTTTGAGGGTCAAAAAATATCAATACTCTTGGTATCAGGTGGGACTAAAAGTCAGTGTAGCTTCTTCTCTACAGTGTAAAACTGGAGTTCCTAAGAACAGCTTCCCCTTACTGACCCCCAAACCAACTGTATCTTTGTGCATTATGTGGAACCAAAACTGATAAGGTTTTAGGTAAGGTCAGGAAGCAAAGTTTTCTGCTTTCTGGGTGACTGCTTTCCTCAGATAGGCAAAATAAGATGTTGGGTTGCCCTAGGCTCTGCACAGCAAGTTTGGCATGTTTTTCCAAGGCGTCCTATTGTTGAAGACATCAAAATGTTGAAGGGTTGGATTCTTCAGATCAAGAATTTTTTCTTAATTTTTAACGATAAAAGCCTTCTGTAAAGACTTGCTGATGCTGTGACCTGGGGGACATTTCCAGCTATGTATGTACAAAGGCACTTGTCAAAAACTGAGTCTCCCAAAAACCAAGGCCTGATTCATTCCTTTGTTCCGCCTTTGGGGCTTCCGTAGAGCACCAACAATAGGAGTTTGAGATAGCTCCTAATTGATTGAGACAAATGTCTCTTGAGTAAATATGCTCCTTTCAAACTGTATTCTTCAGCCAAGTCTCTTCCTATCTGTGGTCCAGGTAGTTTTGGGCCTACCATTTACCTTGATTTAATCAGGGAACAGTCCTGTTAGAAATGGTTGAAAATGAAATTTTGACAGAAGCAGCAATTGAACATAAATGTTTTGATTTCTGAAGTCACTTAGGAATACAACTGTGCTTTTCTTAATTGTAGATTTGGGACTGTGGCATTGCATGTCTTTTCTTTATTAGAAAACTCAACAGTATAGCAGGATTCTGACCAAAATGCAACATCCAAAATTTTGGGTGCAATTTCATTCAAAGAAGGACAAAATCTGACCCTTCTGTATGATGTGCCTCATTGCTTCAGACATCATTCTCTATGTATATAGGACAATATTATATGTTGTGTAATATTTCCCTGCCTAGAAACCTAGAATCATCATTCATTACTACGCTGTGCAGGCTTTTCTTCATGAGAACAAAAGGACATCTGTGAAGTTCTTCACTGCTTTCAGCTACTTGGCAGCACTGTTATTGGTAGGGAGTAGTGGAAGATTGAAGGGTTAGAGAAGCTAACATATTTAGAATAACCCTAAAACGAATTGCTTTAGGACAACTGGTTACATTAGTACCTCCCGAAAGAACAAGTGATGTGTTGACAATCTCCTCCATCATCTTAATGCACCACAATGCAATTAGAAGAGAAAATCAAGTAGTGGACGGATAAATTGCAACTCAAAGCTCTAATTTATTAATAATAATGTATTTGCTATTATTAGTGTATCCTGCACATGTAACATCTGTAGACTCTCAAAGAATTGTATGGAAGCAGCAATCAAACCTGTGGATCCAGAGTGCTAGTTGGGATATAAATATGTAGTCTGATTTAGACCTGACATGAGGACCTTACATAATCACATTTCTGTAATATCAGCCTGTTTGACATTAAAAATGATCTGCTATTCGGCCTTGTACTTCTCTGTGACAGCTCATCTCCTCAGAAGTTTCCAGGGAAGGCTAAATAAGCAGTGAAAGACAGTATCTTTGGCAAAAGCAGTAACAGCCCTTAGCAACCAATTGTAAACATGAACAGTAAAGTGCAGACAAGACCAACAACAACATCCTAAATGAGAGATGTTTCAACCTGCAATGGAAATGGAGAGGTTGTTGTAAACTGAGCAGGAATGCATCAGGATTGTTTGTAAGGATCATATAGCCCCACTTGTCACGAGCACCAGCAGAAGAGCTGCTAGTAAGGAAAGAGAGAATCAGAGCTGATCTGAAATAAAGTTTGGTGGGGATCTTGATTCAGCACTGGATGGACTACAAAGCCATGTTCAGTGCTGTCTTGAGACCCCAGGGCAGGCTGAGGGGATGCTAAAATCCCAGTGCTCAGATACAGACTTGTAAGAGGTACTACTCAAAAAGATCACTTGAGCTCTAAAAACCATGGGACTTGAGGTAAAATTACTCTGAAAGCTCTCAAGAGCATTTAGCTTTTCGTAAAGCAGTCTGCACCACCTGTAGTGTGTCTAGAGCCCACCCATGTGGCTTTACCTTGCATAAGAGCTTCAGTAAGTGATTACAAGTGCTATTGGGGTTGTTAGAATACTCAGATAAGCCAAAACTGCCAGGCTTGTGTGACTGCAAGACTTTAAAAACATTTTATCAGTTATACTTTCCCTCTTTTTCTGTCTTCTGTCATCTTACCTATTTCTGTCTGGGTTTTCTTATCCAGGGCTCCTAGGGAATATATAGAGTCTCAGACTCTGCTGCTCCATGGTGAAGTTCAGCTCATCCATCTAAAAGACACCTCTGTGCTCAAGATGGTGAGAACAGTGAGTTAGCAGACAGACTGATTTAGTCAATCTGAAAAGTTCGTCTATAAAAGGCCTCATCTTTTTTGAGTTTTCTCTTGCAGATCACCAAGACTTTGTGCAGCCAAAGTTTGAATTTTCACATACCAGAAATAAATAACCTGTGAGGTCTGTTATGAAATAGAAATAATCATCATTTCAGACCAGTTAGCCATAGCCCCAAGAGCTGATTTTGCAGGATTTACTCTCAAAGTGAGATCTTACTTTTCATAGACCAGCCTATCTGTAGTTGTTAACAGAGCAGTCAAAGCAACAGGTGGGATTTGGTCTTAGTTTGTGGAAAGACTCAGCTCTCCAGTAACAGCTCTGCCCATGGCTGTAGTCTGGCAAGAGCCAGGCTTTGCTCACAGAGAGGCTGCGTCACAGGGGAGACAGGCTAAGGTCCATCTTTGCCCCCTCAGACCATGTTGCTTCAAGTGGTGTCACCCACTGAAGCCCCTGAGGACTTGTGCCAAGAGCTGTCACCAACAATGTGGATAATCAAAGCTCAGATACTTCCTTCCTGTGCACACATGCATGTGTTCCTGCATATAGATATGAATCTGAGACATACAAAGGATGCTCAGGAATTCTTTGACATGTTTCCTGACACTTCTCGCGTTCAGCTTGCCAATCCTTAACTATACGAGATGTGATTTCTCTAAAGGTGGGAAATGGAAATAACGTACAACTCATTTGATCAGGATGCTTTTATGCAGAGTTTTAGCTATCACATCAGCCATCTTTTTAAAAACTGAAATTAAAGGAAAATTCTAGTAAGAGATCCTGCAACACACCATTAAGAAACTGAAGTTCTTCGTATTTTAAAACAAAGAGCAGACATTTGAGAGCTAAGATGTGGCAGCAGAGGGATTACAGCAAAGCAGTCACTGAAAGAAGAATCATACAAGCAAATAAGTTAGCAAAAATGTGTTTGCTCAGTAAAAATATATTGGTTTGTCACAACCGACTTCTTTCATCTTTTCTTGGCTAACTTGCTGGATCCCAGGTTGTAGGCTTTAGGAGTCAGATGCTGCTGAGGTGAGCACAGGCTTTCTAAGGTTTTTTTTTTAAATCACAGAGTACCTTTAGTTCTCCAGCTAGATGGGATCATAAGGATCTTTGAGTTCAACTCCCTGCTCCTCACAGGATTACCTAAAACTAAAAACTAAACCATATGACTAAAAACATTGACTAGATGCTCCTTGAACTCTGAAAGGCTTGGTGTCATGACCCCTTCCCTGGGGAGTCTGTTCCAGTGCCCAACCATCCTCTGGGTGAAGAACTTTTTCCTAATGTCCGCTCTGATTTTCCCCTGACATTACACCTACAAAACTTAAAGCTAGTTTTCCTAGAAAGTGTTACATACCTGCATTGAATACAGCCTGAAGTTCTTAAGCCTTAAGTTCATTTTTAACAGCTAAACTAGTAAATACAACAATTGTCTCCCCTGATCTGTCTTGATTTCGGTGAGCATTTTTGCATGTGAAGAAATCCAGCAGATTGATCTTAGACTCTTCAGACCTGAAAATAAATACTTTGAATGGGACAACCCATTTAATAACTTGTTTAATGTTTAATAATTTCACAATCTCTGCTTTTCAATCTGGACCTTTCTTGAACTTTAAAAAAAATAGTAAAATATCAGTACATCTAGAACCAGATTTTGTTTTAAAATGTTGACGACACTTCCAGCAAATTGTGAAAAACTCTTCCATTTGTTTTCAAAGCAAGGAAATTAATTAATAAAATCTTTTCTTGAAAACAATTTTACAAATTGTGACAAAAAGACTTCTGACAGAAATGGTAGAAGTTTGTCCCTTAAAAATCAGAAGAAAGCAAAATTGTTCCCTTTTCCTGTGGTCCTTATGATACAACCTCTTCTTAGGCATCACATAGTTATTTTCCTCAGTGCTTTAAATGCAGGACATGCTCCAGCAGTGAAGCCTGCTTATGTGCTGTAACTTTTCCATCTTCTTTGGCAAAATTTGTATGGCAAAGATTGGGAGAGATGTTTATGACTAAGGCATGCAAGAGTGGCTGGGATGCGAACCTTTTGGAAGAGAAGTCTTGCACATGGAGTCTGTGGAAGGGGTTGGTGCTGCTCAGCACAGCAACCTCCCTGTGTGCAGTTGCACTCACCTGCACTCCAAAGCAAATGGCTGTGAACAAACCACTTACTAGGAGCAGACCTTGATGCATGTGGACTCTCCAGCCATCCTTGCAAATGACTTGGGAGACTCCCAACTGTGCCGTGGCAGGCGATGCTCCAGCAACGTGACAGCGCAGATAACTGGGTTCCTCAGCCTGAGGGTTTAATCTGGTCATGTAGGCATGCCCATCAAAAGGGCTGAAAATGCTAAGCACTCTAAAAAGCAGCTATCTCAGCCTGAGCAGCCAAAATTGTTGGATACCTCAGGCATCTTTGACCTTCATTTCTAAATTATAAAGCAATGGCAATAATGGCCTCCTGCTGAAGGGGAGACTGGGATACCCTGGAAGCACTTGGGCAGGACAGGGAGAGCTCCCTGAGGGGAATTCAGCACTTTGTGTGTAATGCAGGCCTTGCAGCAGGAAATGGTGAGTAACATCAGAGGCCAAATACTGAATGAGAAAGATGAAAAGAAATGGTAAATAATTACCCGTTCATGTAAAGAGGAAGGGATTGATGTGAGAGTCACATCATTAAAAGCTGCATGTCTGTGGTGCGGGGGAGGGCACTTAACCTTCCTTCTGGCTTTCCCTAGCTTTTCAAGTTGTAGTCTTTGAAGTTTTCATTTTTATTTAATGCAAAGAATTGACTTTGATTTGAAGAGTTTTATGTAATATTACAGGTATTTTGCTACAAAGTAGTTTTATTATTGCACAGGAATAATGCAGGGTTTATTTAGATTTGCTTTTAGATATGGGGTAGAATTTTTATTTTTCTCTGCCAGTTGCTAAGAGTGCTGGTGAGCACCAGGCTGGCTTTGCCAGCCTCTCAAGTGATAGTTGCATTTATTACTAGCCCATGGAGGACAAGGTGTGTGGTGGAATTGCACACAGTCTGAAGGTTAAGGCAATAAGCCAAGCTGAAAAGTATTTTAAGTCTTCTTATGGAAAAAAGAAAAATTCTTCTGAGTTAGTTACAGTAGCTAAAATCCAGAAACGTAATTTAATGAATTGGAAAGGTAACTTCACTTGTATAATTTTGTTATGATGAAAGATCTAGTGATTTTGTATTAAATTGATAATGTGGATTTTCAAGTTAGAAATGTTATATAGTAACATAAAGGCAATTGCCTTTTTTGACAAGGTAACCCACCTAGTTGATAGGGGGAAGGTAGTGGGTGTAACCTTTTCTGGATTTCAGAAAGGCTTAATGGTACTGTCTCTCACAGGATCCTTCTGGGTAAAATGTCCAGAGCACAGCTGGATAAACACATCATGGGATGGGTGAGCAGCTGGCTCATGAGTCAGGCACAAAGGGTTGTAGTGAATGGGATGACATCAGACTGTCCTGTCACTGGTGGGGTTCTGCAGGACTCCATCCTCAGATGGAGGATTACGAAGATTCAACATCTTTGTAAATTACCTGGATGGAGGACTGGAAGGGATATTAACGTCACTGAGAATACGAAACTGGGAGGAGCTGCTGACTCCCTTGAAAGCAAGGAGGCCCTACAGAGAGACCTTGCTGAATAAGGTGAGCTATGACCAGCAACATGAAGTGTAACAAGGACTAGTGCCCAGATTCTCCATCTGGGTGGGACAGCTGTGGGTAGATTTGCTGTCTGGGGAATGAGAGAAAGGGACCTGGGGGTCCTGGTCAGCAGAAAGCTGAACATGAGTCAGCAGTGCCCTGGCAGCCAGAAGGGCCAGCCCTGTCCTGGGGGGCATCAGGCACAGCATCGCCAGCTGGACAAGGGAGGAGATTGTGCCTCTCTACTCTGCACTGGGGCAGCCTCACCTCGAGTGCTGGGGGCAGCTTTGGGTGCCACAATATAATAATATAAAGCTATTGCAGAGTGCCCAAAGGAGGATTATGAAGATGGTAAAGGGATCCTGTGATTCTGAAAGTAGAGGCTATTGATTATGTTTTTGTTAAAGGCACAGTTGAAGCCAGGCTTTTTAGCCAAGGTTTGGGGAAAACCTACACAGGAAGAAGTTTTTAAGAAATTATCATCAGAGAACTAAAGAAGGTATGAAGAATGAAAGAAAGTGGGGAAAAAACACTCATGAAGGAAACTAAACTAATTTGGTTATTTATTTTTAAGTTATACGTTCTCCTTCTTCAATGTATATTTCAATGACAACAGCTCTGTATAAAAGGCAAAAAAATCACCCTCAAGGTTCAAGATTCTTCACTCGGGAAAATAACTTTTTTATCTTTTCAGAATGCTGCATGTTTTGAATGGTGGTTCATCCCTTGGTGCATACATATATACATAGCACATTCTCAACACTAAACTTAATCGTGTTTCACTGTTGACTTCAGTGTGGCCACCAGGATTTTTAAAGTTTTTTAGAAAAGCCACATTTCCTCAAGTAGGAAAATGCAACCAATAATTATACTGAAAAATCAAAAGAAGTTTTATCAGCTTTAGACCAGTCATGGTGACATTAGAGTATTTGCATTGTTTAAAAATATGTCTGGTAACTGCACTGCAGAAAAGTTAAAACAATGCATAGTCTTGTTAATCTTTTGTTTCTGCAATCAGAAAAATAAATAAGAATATGGTCAACTTAAGATTAATCAGATGAGATGCTTGATCTCTATTGTGTTTTTACTTGATATTGCTAATATTAGGGTACACATTTTCATTTTAAAAACAGAAAAATAAATCTCTGAGATACAACAGTGAGTAAACTAGTGAACCTCTCTAGGAAACACCTGAAGACTTGACTGATTTAATGAAGGAAAACAGAACCTCTTTATGAATTTCTTAAATTATTTTATTTTCTTAAGTAAAACAACCTTTAAAGGAGAAATATCATTGTGTGTTAAAATCTAAAGGGATTTTTTTAAAAATAGAGTTTGCAAATATTTCCTCTGTAGATAAATATCCTCTCGTAACTGTTTACTCTTTATGTAGCTGTCTGTATGTCAGAAGACTGATAAATGCATCACACATCACTAGGAAATGCTTAAGTGCAGAGATCTTGCAAGGATTGTAGTCCTCCATTCCTCAGAAGTCTCACCATCATCCCCTTGCAGATAACGCAATGAGGAGGAGGGTAAAACCAGAAAAAAAATGAACCTAAGGTCAAGAGGAAAAAAAAAAAAACAAACACAAAAGAAAGGGATATACGTTATGCAAACCTCCTGATGCCAGGGCTTTGATTTTGATAGGATATTTATCTTTGAAAGTGAAGTTATCAGATGATCGTTTTTGTCAACGAAGGTAAATGTCACAGGCTTAAACCCTTATGTAATTAGGCACAGAAGTGCTCTGGGTTGCACTAGGAGATGAGGAAGGATCTTCACAATGCAGTGCTGGAGGCAGGATGGGAAGATGCAGAATATTTGGACCCTTACAGTTTTGAAGTTCAGCTTGACAGTGAAATTGATAACAAAAATGATGGTGTTCTGGGCTGTTGCCATAATTTAGCTTATACACAAAACAAAACAAAAAAGTAAATATTTGGATGTAAGTGTTTTTCTCATACGTAATTTTCCTCTTTTCTGATGGTTTTGGACATGATAGTCATACCTGAACTGTAGTTGACTGAGTCTTGTTTTTATCTATTGGTGGAGGAACTTTTAAAGTTTTGCTATAATGAAATTTAGCAATTTTGATTTTATACCAGCAACCTAGTCAACACTGTCATGGGCATGTGAGATGACACACTGGAATTATTCTTTGTTTTTCCTGATACTTCTCGTAAAGGATTATTCTAAATCATCACTTCCCTGGTGTGGTTCTGGTCTATGTGACCTTCTAATTCTCTTTCAAAGATGAGTTTGTACACCTTTGTTCTTGTGCCAACTGGTACTTCAGTACAAACAGTTCAAACCCCTCCCAGGTGTTTAGTCCTGATGTATTTATAAGTAACAACCCCTCTCAGCACAACTTTCATGCCTTACTGTGCAAAGAGGCTCAAATTCTTGTACACTTCAAATTCTTTTATTTGCTGGACTTACTTCAAACAAAACAAAACAAGCAAATAAAAAACCCCCAAAAAACCAGATTGTTGAATTGTTGATTTTCTGAGAACAAGAGGAGGAGATATCAACTCTGGGAAATTAGTGAGGAGGACTTTCCAAGTTTGAAACAGAAGCCTTGTCTAAGCATTCTTAGGGCCATGATACTATTGCTAGGTTAATATTTAAGCACTGTGTCTGACTGTTGGCAGAAGTAGAGCTGGTTGGTGGGTGTGTTTCCTTCCTGGTTGATTCTGGCGTTCTACATTTAGTGACACACAGCTGCACTTCAGAGTTACTGAAGCACTGGGCACAGTGAGTGAAGATGCACTCGTGGGTTATTCAAACTGAGGTCGGTCGTTGCTGTCATGCAGTCATGTCTGCAGCAATGTAACAGGGGAACAGTGGGGCAGAGAAGAGCCTTGCAGAGGATCCGGAGAACTGTATGCACAGCCCTTGCCTATATAACATGTATGACTGGTCAGTTGGCCACAAAAAACTTAGAATTCTTTTGGCCCCTTTGTAAAGAAATAATTGCTGTGTGGTGCTAAAAATATGACTTCTCAGGATAGCATTTGAATTTTTTGGTAAATAACATTTACCCATGAACTAATACAGCAAACTAAGATTTGAACGGGGACAAGGAGGGAAGCAGTTTGGTTTGGAGATTTTGATATGCTGTGATTGTTTTACTCAGTTTCAATATCTCCCAAATTTGAATTTTTCAATAAAAGGTAGACTAGCCTCTGTTTTTACTTACAGATATCCCTATAATCTTTCCATTTGCACACCTCACACATTAAAAGATAAGTAATCAGATTAAGCTAACACAGCTGCATCAGAAACTGATTCTCAAAAAAGAAAAGAAAAAACCCAAGTCCTTTTTACGAATTGTAGCAGTTAATTTTCACCAATACAGGAATTCCAGTGAGTTTTTCCTTTGCTTAAGCATAGTGCTCTTAGCTGTTCCAGCTATTCCAGTGCTTCTGGATATTACCACAAAGAGTATCACTATAAAGAGGGCAAATTAAAATCATTAAATTTTCATCTGCATATGAAAGTATGGAAAGAGAGAGAGAGATTGGGAAATGCATTGTACCTGGCAATATTCTAATTTTTTGTCTTTTTTAGCTTCAGGAATGGAGCTGTCTGTCTGAAGAGGATTCTGCCCAAATACTCGTAGTCTCCAAGCTCATTTTCCTTCAGACTCTGGTGTTACAACTTCCATCTTTTTCAGAATGGCTGAGAAAGCTCCACCAGGGATCACCAAAAAGTCTTCAAGGTCCACCCTTTCTCTCCCTCCAGAACCAGTGGAGATCATTAGGAGCAAAGCCTGCTCGCGGAGAGTTAAAATAAATGTCGGTGGACTCAACCATGAAGTGCTGTGGAGGACTTTGGACAGACTTCCAAGGACACGATTAGGAAAGCTCAGAGACTGCAATACCCATGAATCTCTGCTAGAAGTATGCGATGACTATAATTTGAATGAAAATGAGTATTTTTTCGATCGACATCCAGGGGCTTTCACTTCCATTTTGAATTTCTACAGGACAGGGAAACTACATATGATGGAAGAAATGTGTGCTCTCTCTTTTGGCCAGGAGCTTGATTATTGGGGGATTGATGAAATATATTTAGAATCTTGCTGCCAGGCAAGATACCATCAAAAGAAAGAGCAAATGAATGAGGAACTGAGGAGAGAGGCAGAGACATTGAGAGAGAGAGAAGGGGAAGAATTCGATAATACCTGCTGCCCAGAGAAAAGGAAGAAGCTTTGGGACTTGCTTGAGAAACCCAACTCATCTGTTGCAGCAAAGGTAGGATAAACAATAGTCTTAATGCAAAGATAGTAGAAAATGGTTTCATGACCCATGCATCTGACTTGTAGGAATCATCAGCATCAATTAAAATATTTAGAGGAAAGAAGAATCATAAAATCTACGTATCATTAAATGAAAACACCCAAATCTAAACCCCACTGAAATCAGCAGAAGGAACCCTGTTGAGTTCACTTGATTTTAGGCAACTACTGTATTGTACCGTACTTTGCTTTTGTTGTATGTGATGAGAAACATCTGTGGGATTCTTAATGGACTCCATATTAAACACTTCAATGAAAATGCAGACAGAGTACATTATCTACTTGTTTGTTAGAAAAGTATTTGGTTATGACAAACATCCATTTCAGTGCTGCTTGTCCGGTTACAGGCACTGCATGTGTGGTGTGTCAGTGTTTGCTGGGTTGTGCTGGATAAGCTATCAAAGAGTCATCAGCTGGTCTGGCATGGTTTTATTATGGCATGTTTTCTCTTATACTACATTTTTGCAATCAAGAATTAGAGTGTTTTGTATAAAGATACTAAAATATTAATGCATATATATATTTATATGCATGCATATTTATGTGTATACCGGTATGTGTATATAAACAAGTATATATTCTATACATGTATACACACACACAAATATATATGTGTAAAGTTTATATCTATTTAGTCAGAAGTGAGAACAAATTCAGATGAATCCTGGGTCCAGTTCTGCTGTCTTCAAGCAGGGAAGTTGGCTGAAGTCTCACTGATGCAGTGGAAAAGTTTGCCCTGGTTGTGGAAATGGGACTGCACACACAGATGTTGGTACTGGTATTTAAAAGAAAGATTTTCTTGCATCTTGAGGAACTTAGCTGTTCTGTTTGTGGTGTGAAGCACTAATTAATGGGAGGTAAATTTTGGAAGCTCATCTCCATTTTGAATGACTCAAAATGAAAGTGTTCAATGTTTAGATATTCGTGTTAAGCTTAACTGTGGCTTTATTTTCTTCTGTTGTTGTTTGTTATTGGATGCAATGCTCTTGGACCAAGGTAAGTATTAAAATATGATGCTGCAATGGACAAAAAAATGAGAATTCTGGCAAAGATTTTTCTTGCAATAGTAACTCTTACTATTGAGGCACAATACTCATTTTTTTTAAATTTTCATTTTTCATTGGGAGCTACCTAACTTTTTAAGCAAGGAACTTCATTTAAAAAAATGTTGTGGCAGAATTTAAGGTTCGTAAGTGGAATAAAAGCTTATAGGAGAAAAATGAAAGTATTCAGAATATTTTGGAAAACTCCATGAATAAATTTATTCAGATTATTTTAGAAAACTACATGAATAAATTTTCTGCTTCCAAGATACATATTCTGGGCCATATGTTCCTCTCCAGGAGAAAGAGCAGAGGGGAAGCAGATGGGCATAAGTTTTGCCAAAAAGGGTTCAGGGAGGCCGTGTTACGCACCGTGATCCCCTGGTGCAAGCTAACATCCATCAGCCCTCGCCAGCAATTCTGTGACACAGCTGCTGCACTGCCTGCAGGACTCAGGGACCAGCTTCTCAGTCCTGCATGCCTTGAAACATCACCAGTGTGTTCCGTAACAGACCTCTCCTCCTGGAGACGGGCAGGAGGAAATCCTGTCTGAGCCACACTGCTGAAACACACTGCACGCGACCTGGGAGATCACCTGGCCGCGGACGCTGCCTCAGAGACATCCAGCAGGCAGATTTGTTTGTGAAATATTTTCTCTTTTATATACAGAAACGAAGACAGTTGTCTCTAAGGCTTGAGACATATGCTTAATTAGTGTTTTCCTAAGACTAGGTAGGAGTCAACACAGTAAGATGAAGCAGATGAATAAAACAAAAGTAATATACTGATTTTTTTACATTCTTTGCCTGTGACTTGCTTGCATTCATTTGCATGTTGAATAAATGCAGAAATATAGGATGAACTTGCATGAGTGCTTGCCATTCATCAAACTGTTCTTACAACTTACACAGTGCCCCATCACGTATTTGCTTAAAAGAAGTTAGGCTGACCCTGAGCTTTTAAGAAAATCCCCCTTTGGTCACTCTGAGCAGATTTCTCCTCAGATTTTGCAGATGAATGTGGCTGTTTCTTCAATTTCCCCAGATGTCTAAATAATTATTTTTTACCTTTTTATTTCCTTTTCCCCTCATGCCCTAATTTGATTCAATGTTATAGATCTTTCTTGCTACAGGGAGTTTCACATTGCACTTGTATACATGTTGTAATGATTTTCATTATTTCAATTGCCTTTTGTCTAAGTCAATGCCATTTGATGTGGTTTCTGTGGTTCTGGTAGCTAGAAGACACCATAATACATGCACTCAGTTTCTCTATCTAGTCACCTTCAGTCTGTAAATACATATATGAGCCAAAATTATAGTCAGATATGCCCGTGGCAGCTCAGACAGCTATAGAAACTTGGCTGAATGAAAGGAGAGCAAAGACCATCACAACACCTTTGACCTTAGGTAACATAAAACAAGATATGATGGAATCAGTTGGATGCACTTTGAAACAGACTGTATTAGGATCAGTGGCAAAGTTTTGCCTGAAGTGTTTAGATAACATCTCTTTTAGATTTTTCATTTTTGTGTTTGGTCAAATAAGTTTCTACTTTGTCCTGAGACAAGAGGCACAACCATCTTCTTTCCTCTGTAGGAGTAGAAGGGATGGTAGGATTTTGACAGTGGCAAGTTGGGAACCAAGTGAGGAAATACTACCAGAAGCCTCAAATTCAAATATTAGCTGCCTTTTGAAGAAATGAAACCATATGAATGTGCATAAATATCCTATAGGTGCTTGTGCAGTCATTTATATCCTGTGTGGCATCTGAGCAGTTGACAGGAACAGCTTGCTTTTTAATCCCTTTCACATCAAAGATTAGAAATGTGAGATAAATACTCGGATGTGGTTTTGATATGTGACTGTGTCTTGCCACTTCTTGATTCTGCTAAGAACCCTGCTAGGTCTGATCCAAAGCTTACTGAATTAAGAGGGAGTCCTGCTTTGGATTAGGCATCTCAGGACAAATCCTGCTCCTTTGGAGGTCAGTGAAGGTTTGCCACTGACTTCCCTTACAGCAAGGTGAGACGGAACAAGGTGACAGTGAATGAGCAGCATGTGTTTTACAGGATATGCAACAATAAATAGGAGAAGGCAAGAAGAATGGGTGGCAAGAAATTAATACTATGTTTAGCTAGTAAAAAAAAGAATATTATAGGTCAAGTACTGTTGCACAGTACAGGCACACAACTTTTTGAGTTTTTTTTTTTAATTTAGTAAATGCAGATGTGCACCTCATCTCAATCACCAATTATCATATTAGAGGCACAGCTATTCTTGCTTAGTCCTCATCCCAGGAATTCAGTGGACAGTTGTGAATTCAGTAGACATTTCAGCTGAGGAAAACAGGATTTGCCTCCATTTTCCAGTGCTCTCATTCATAAGCTTTTTAAGTAGGATTAAGATGTGCAGAAGTCCAGCCATTTCAGACATGTACAGTGCTATGGGAGAAGCAGTGCTGGGATTTATAAAGGACAGGAATTTTGCATATTTTACATCTCAGAGAGGTCCCAAAGCCTGGTCTCCAAACCACAGAGTTTTGTATGTGTCTGGCATTCTTTGGTCCGGAATATCATCTGAGTTTTTAGATCAGGCATTTATTTATACTTATTGTGTAACCAGGAGTTTGTGAAAACTGTCTTTAAAAAAAAATATTTTACTTATGCTATCAGCCATCATTTAGTCTTTTATTTGCAGCTGCTGGACCTATAACAGCCTCCTTAGTGCAGCAGCAGCTCTGACCAACCTGTCAGTAGTATAAAAGTCCTCAACATATATGAGAATGAGCACTGACTTCAGTCAGATGTGAGCTTTGTGCAGCTGGATTGCACCAGTGTTTACGGTTCAGCGCCTTGTTGAACTGGCATGTTAAGAGAGCACCTACCTGAGCCAATGTCAGCTGTGTCTCAGGTATTCTGTTTTGTGCAGTCCACTCAAAATCAAGGGAGCCTTACTTTGGAATGAGTGTCAATCAAATGAACCCATTTAGTATGTCTTTCAAAGAGTTAATGCACGAACTCTTCCTTTCATTCTTGCTTATTGGGTCCAATAGCCTGATTGTTTTCTCTGTTTTTTAATACTGATGAAGCTCTTTTGGGCTAAATCCTAAATAAATATGGAATGTTTCTAGTCAAGATGTTTTACTGTAAATATAGGGGGAATGAAACAAGAAATAAGTGGAATATCCAGGAGTATCAAAGACCCTATGTCTGCCTAAAGATATCTGATAGTGACTTATCACCTTTCATCAACAAGAGTATTTTAATTACCTTACAGTAACATTATCAACAAATATCACTCAGATTTTCCAGTTTGTGTTTTAGATTCCATGTTGCCCCTTTGAATACAACTAGGATATAATTGATTGTGATTGATTCTACAGTTCTTTCTTACGCAAGTCATTTTTTCTCATATGAATATTTGCATCAAACTCAGTGTGACTACTAACTGATCAAGTACAAAAGGCAGTACAAAGTAATATAAAAAATTACTATTCAGTCACATTCTGTCCTTGAATTTTTGCATAACCCCTGTTGATGTACATACACAGAAGGGTAAAACATTGGCCTTTGTGTTTCTGCAGAATGGGGTTTGCTTTATTTAAAGTGAGACCTGATAGGGTTGAAAGTGTTCTCTGTTAATTCTGTTTGTTTCACTGCATGACTGATTTTTCCTTATTTTATTGATTTCTGTTTTTCTTTGGGTTAGTTTTCAGTTTTTGGTTTTTTGTTGTTTTTTTTTTTTGGTTTGCATTACAAATTGTGACATGAGTATTACTTCTTTGTAAAAAGCATACTAATTTATTAGCTAACTAGTGGATTGTGGATTACAGAAGATATAATTATCCCAAGCCTGACTGGAAATTGTGAGGACTTTGTGTGCAGTATTGAGCAACTAATCCCTTTTGTGAACAAAAATTCCTTTGGGGTGGGGAAAAAAAAAAGCAGGAGGCACACAAGAGGAGATTTAGGCCGCCGGTATGTATTTAGCTACACATGCATTTTGGCTAGGCTTGCCACAATGACTTGCCAAGAGAGGCAAGACACCTATTTTACATTAAGGGCCTGATTCTTATTTTCCACTCTCTTATGTATAATTCACACTGACTCTCATGCCTATTCCTTGTAGAGCAGCTTAAAAGTGGTCTTAGAGTGAGTGGAAATTAGCAGAGTCACTATGCATGACCAGAACAGAGCAGAGTGTCACATAGGACATTTCATTTTCCCCTTGCAAGTCCTCATAAATTGGATTGTCACAGTGTTCATTCAGGGGTAAACCCTGACTAATGGTGTGCTACTGGTTACCTTTGGGTTGAAGGTAACCATATAAAATCAAAGTACTTTAGAAAAACTTAGCTTTGTATATTGTGATATACCTCAGGGCATGATACTCATTGGAGATAAGTGTTCTTTTCTAGCTGGTGTGTGGCTTGAACTTCTGTCTGACCTCTGGTTTAAATTTATTTTTGGGGGCAATCCTGTCACAAACCTTTATTCAAATGGACTACCAGGAATAATATCATTTGCATTGTTGCTCCCAATACTTCATAGAAATTTGTCCGCTGAAAATAAGTTATGGTAAAGCGCAGAGAATGGTCACTGGTAATAAATAGGTATCTTTATTTCACAATTGTTTCTTCCAAGGAGACCCATTACCACCCTTTGCTTTAAAGGTGAAGTTCTTTCTTGTGCCAAACGATAAAGAGAGTCAATGTGACTGTAAGACAAGGAGATTATATTGGATCCTAGTCATTCATATTTAATAACTCAAGTGTTTTAATGTCTTGAAAGATAAGTGAATTTATTGCTTTTTCAATAGATATTATATCAAGGAACAAAGAAGACTGGCAGTAGTTAATTGATTTTGTTTGAAGAACTTACATATGCTCACTGCTAAGCTGGTCATTAAGAGATTATTTACCTTCTTTTTAGTTCTTATATGAAGTATCATGTAACCCATGATTCAGCATTTTTGGTCAGTTTAAGGTGTCATGGGAATACAGCTACCATCTGATCTGTCTTGCTTCAGAGGTGTTCAGTACCTCAGTTACATACGGGTTCCCTTCAGCCCTGAGATTTTATCAGTGGTGTGCAAACTTACTAAAAAACCTACTACAAACTGCTATTGGAATGAGTAAAATGTCCTTTGAACCGACTTGCTTATTATTGGCACTTAATTCTCAGTAAAACAGATGCTGATATTGTGGAAGCACTGCCAAGGGCAGAGATGCAGTGACTCATATTATAACAGTGCATCACTGGCATCAAGCACTGGCACCAGGGAATATCCCCATTCCCTGTATGAACAAAGGGATGAGAATTTTACTTCTGTAGCTAAGATAAGGGGCTTCACTGACTCTGGTTTTATGGATACATTAAGGTAAATTAAAGGGGATTCATGATGACTCTTGTTAAAGGGGGAAGAAAGAGGCAAGAATAATTATTTTTAAATTTGGGCAAATCCATTCTTTGTATTTGGTAATAATATCTAATTGATAATGTTTTGCAAAACAAAGTATTAAAGTAATGAATAGAATATTCCTGCACTTGTGACACCATTCACAGAATCACACAGTAGCTCTTGCACAGAGAAACCTACTAGGATTTGGAATATATGATATTAGAGTGATTTACCAGCAGGTACCATCTGCATGAGAACAGCTATCCTTTGCCATAATGGATAGAAAGCATTTATTCCAATTTACCCCAGCACCTTGTGTCCCTAATTTAGGAGAGCAAATTAACTTAATTTAACTTAGGAGAGTAATTTAACTACAACAACAGCTTCTTTTACCACTGGTCATATCCTTTTTTTGTGCTGTTACCATCTATTGAGTGTAGAGTAGCCTCAATGGTATATATCTTTTAAAATATGTACTGCAGTATTTCTGGTTAGGAGGGTGATGTTTTGGGCATTACAGCATGCCCCTCACGAAATCAGAGGCATCTCACTAGCTGGATTTTCAGCTGTGACATGTCACTTAAGCTGGGTAATGCCTGAGGGGACAGACCAGGCTGTTGTGACTTTCCCTTCACCCACAGGCAGATCATATGTCCTAAAAATGTTGCATTTCCGTTCCATGTTTTTATAAGCAGCTGCCAGTGTATTGTCTTCTCTCATGTAAGATATTTGGAAAGAATCTGATGCCAGGGAGATACACTAATAAATTAAATGATGAAACATTATCTGGGCAAAATCTATGGGACACAAAGGGCTGCATCTTGTTGTCTGGATTAACAGTCTCTGTCTGGCTTTTGCAGAGCTGAGAGGCAAAACAAATCTATATGATCCTTTGCAAACTGGCTTTTGTTTGGGTCTCTGATTTTGTTGCAAGATGCAGAACAACAAAAAGTTGCTCCCAAGTGACTGGGAAGCCAAACAGACTGTTGCATGTTATTTATTTCAGAAAAAAAAAAAAAAAAAAGGTATTTATCATGACATATGGCAGACTCATGAGTTTTCTATTTGATGAAGATATGTGAATATTTGACACATAGCACTGAAAACCAGGTCCTTTGGGGGAATATTGAAAACACGCAAGTGACACTGGCACAGCTGTTTCAAAGTGACTTTGAGATTAAAACAGGATCCCAGTACAGTCCTTATATGAAGCCTCCACAGTCTGCTCTTAACATGCCTTGGTTGTTCTGTTTTCGAGGTAGCATGAAAAAAAGCCAGGGTTTCAGGTGGGATGAGTGAATTTGATTTACACTAGGTGGGACTCAGAAAACAGTTCTACATTTTAAGTAGTTTTATAAGCCTGCAGTATCCTTTCCAGGTGAGTGTTACAGCATTCTAGTTGAGGCAATACCTGTACTCCACATACCATACCTAAGACAGCTCTTCTGGTGTTTTTGAGCAGCTGTGGGAGGGGGCAAGTTACCTTTGAAAAGCATGCTTACTTTGGCACTGTAACTATTAATTCTAAATATTACCAGCTAGCCTTTATTTCCAAAATAAGTGTTTGGATTTTTTGGAGTTTATCCTACACATACACTATACATAAGCGTATACAACACTGACAGCTGAGCCATTAAAAAAAAATTGCTCACAATATTGCACATGAAGAAGATATGTGAGATGGCTGAAGCTATCAGAGCAGTAGTTTTCTTTCAGTATTGAAGTGCCTACAAACTGCCTGAATCATATTTGCTGAATTTTCAAATCATCGTGTAGCTACTTGTAATAAATATTCATACAGGATTTCTTCTAAAATGCAGGGAAAGACAGGAGCCATGGGATGCAAACCTGCAGTCTGAGGAAGCTTTTATCTGAATGAAAAGGTGAACTCCTGAGTTTAGTCTTACCTGACCTCTGAGGCTCAAGTTCATTCCTTACTGAGAATCTTTTATGCCTGCTGCTTGTGGAAATGATGTTGTGCTCCCAATAGCTTCTGCCTAAAAGTTGGTGCTTCACCAAACTAATAAAAAATCTTGTAGGGTTTTCTAAGTTATTCTGTCCTTGTCTCTAAAAGATAAGATAATGAAAAGTCCAAAAAGAGCTGTTCTTCACAAAACAGCTCTTAAAGGGGGAGCTTTCCTTTCCAAGGCAGCAGTGAGCTTCACTGTGGTATGCTGGGGCACATTTGTTACCCAGAGTTCACTGTCTTCAATCATCCATCGAGTCCCTCTTGATGCAACCACAAGGGTTAGACGTAGCTTTAAAAAGCTCCAGTACAGGAGCACAGCTCCAGTACAGGCTGGAGCTATCTCAAGGACAGCCGAGTGGCAGTGACAGTTCCAGGTATCACTGGCCACTTGCAGAATGCCCCATCACAAGGGATTGCTGCTGGCATGCTTTGGGACAGTAAAGCTTGCTGTGATTTCATGTATTCTTGGGAATGGTATTATTGGCTAACTCCTGAGATGGTCCAATTTTTCATACTCTTTCACTCAGTTGGATTCCTGTGACAGACAGAAATGACATCAAGCTTTGTTGTTACAAACTCAATGTTCACACAGTTTCTTTCAATCACTGAAGAAGTCTCCTTTTGGATTGCTTACTGAAGGGTCCTTGGATGACCTGTCTATTCTGTTTTGCTGAAGTATCTACCAGTGTGTTTGACTTTGGGGGAGGTTTTCCTGGAGAACAGTGAATATTGCTAAAATGAAGTAGGTAAGGCTGTTCTTTTGAAGATGTATAAATGTGTTACAGGCTTATTCTGAGAAGAATTGGGAACTCATTTCCATTTCTGTTACTTTCATAAAGCCTTTGTATTTTCATGTGTCATCTTTTAAAAAATTTGATATAAGTTCTTTTGTAGAGTTAAATGCTATTTGAAAAAAACTGTTCCAAAAGTATCTTGGTCTGTGGTCTCTACATGTATGCATACAGTTTCATTTTGTAAGATGATAGCAGAGAAAAATTTGGTTAGTGTCCCTGCATTCAGTTGTTACACTAACATTGACTGCAAAGTTCTTTAGGCTATGGCTACCTGCATTTAGCACAAAAGGCAAAATGTGTAATATGAAAAGAGTACATAGGTATGAGGCCAGTCCTGTTTCACTGAACTCTACAGCCTTTTTTTAGAATTGAAGCAGGATGGACAGATTACTCAGGTCAATAATATGTGCTTCAGTGAACCTGATACTTATTGTAATCTGCATTTTAGATTGATGTATTCTTGGGCCTGATGGTGAGGTTGCTGTTCATGGATTTAATTCTAAACTACATGTGAAAAATTTACTCAAAATTCTGTGGGTGCTCCAGTAGTAGTGAAATGGTGAGTAATTCCTCTTAGCTTTTCAGTGCTTCTTCAGTCTGTTGAATTTAGGAAGAATCAACACAGTTTGCTACATTCTTGTATGTGTAGTTTTGGATGAAATAACTAAGTTGAAGAGAGGGTCTTTTAATTAGAGTAGCTGATAGAGATGAGAGCTCTTGGACTGAAAAATAATTTGCTTGATGAGTGTATTATAGAGGGAGTAGATGAGGACTAGATGTGCTCTTTAGAAGGCATTCTTAGTACGTGTTAACACAGAATGGTGGGACAAGTCTTATTACAATATTGTGTAACTGATGTTAGTAATGTCTGTATGAAGAATAAGCTCTTCTGAAATACTCCTCTTTTCTGAAAGCAAATTAATTTCCTTTGATGATGATGAGATGCTTTGATGATGAGAGCTGCTATGTCTGACTCACAGGTGTCCCCTCTCAGTCTGATTTCTGTTGTTAATTGAAAACAAATTTTTTAGTTTAGGCGGGTATGAAATTGAAAGGAAAAACCTAATCTTAGAAATATCCATTATTGCACTGAATCTCTGATAACGTGTCTGAAGCATTTCAGCAGTAATGATTCAGATTAATGTAACTTCAGCATTTTTAATCCAGCATCAGCTTCCTCCCTAACTGGATTAAAAAACAAGACCCGACCCTTACCTAAGCCCCATTTTCCTGAGAAGGAGGCTGTGTGTGACAGGGAGGTGGTCAAGAGAGCACAGTTACTAGCAGGGTTTTGCTGCTGCCAGTCTTTCATGGAGGCATCCTTCCCCAGGACTTTACTGGAGGGCAGGGGGCAGCTGGAAAGGGCACGGGCAGGCACAGGTATCTCCTGCTTGTGAAGCCAACACATGCAAACAGCAGGAGAACCTGGGTCCCTGCAAGCAGGAGGCACAACTGCAAATCTCTGTGATGCCTTTGCCCCCTCCATTTTTAAAAAGGAAGATGGGAAGAAAGTCGTCAAAAGCTCTTAACCTTTTCTGATATTCCAGTTGTGTGAAAAGGAGTACTATCCCTTGGGAACTAGGCTGAACTCGGGTGTTCCTGGGAGGGTGAGCAACTTGCACATATGCCAGTCGTGGATCCCTGTGGCAGATCAGTTTGCTGCAGGAGCACACATGGCAGTCTTTCCTTGTTCCAAACACGTGACAATGGATTCAGGAACAGTTCTTCAGTGCTGTGCCATAGACAAACAGCACCTCTGGGCACAGAAATGGTACTGAACCTGCCTAGAGTTTACATAAGTAAAATGCAAAAGAAGAACGGAGGTTTTTAATTGGATTTCCCCTTTTCATTTACCATCCATCCAAAACTACATTTTTCTTTTCTCTGTTGTAAATGCGTGAAGGAGTCAATCAGAAGTCAAGCGAGACTTTCTTTTTTCTTTAGGTCTATAGAGAAGACTCTTACAACATTTTGACATTTTTGATAAATGCTTATTTTTTAATATCACCGTAACTAATGTTTTAAAATTTCTCTGGAATGAAGCCTCCCCTCCAGAGGGATGTTCACCTAGGTCACCTGAGATCTCCATATTTATAGAAGGGCAACCAACCATTGACTCTGTTGTGCACTGATTTAACACTGATCTAGTGTGTAAGAAAAAAAGAAGATACATTTTTCTGTGGATGAAAAATGCTGATAAATTTATTCAATGATGTCAAATATTGGTATTCATTGTTTGGTAAGTTTTCACAGCTAAGGTAGATTCTAGACTTAGGGTGCTATTTTGAAACACAGTTTTTAAAGGACATTTATAGTACTCAAAAGAAAATGGGATGAGATAATAGATCAAAATGAACATAAAAGCATAGAGCCAAGTTGTGTCTGAACAGCAAAAGCAGTCTTTCCTTCCCCTTCCACGCAAGATCTGTAGTCCCAGTTGTGCAAGTGCACTCTCCTTCTTCTGCACAATATTGTTTATGTCCATATTGTCCTTTGACCATAGGAAACCCTCAAGGCCACCAGGCCACCAGGCTTGGTGATGATGAGAGCTCAGCCTCTGCAGTGCAGCTGGTGCTTCATGAAGCCTCACCAGAAAACAGCACTGGGCAAGTGGAGGGCTCTGCACAAGGCCTCGCTCTGGGGTAGCTGGGCTGCAGCCTGTTTTGGGGACAAGCTGCCTTGGGGACAAAGCAGGGTGTAAGAGCTCTGGCTGGCTTGTCATGTGTCAAAGGCAGGAAATCTGTTTCAGGAGCGAGATGCATGTTAGCTGGAATAACATATGTGATTTAGATAATTAAATTGCACCTTGTATAAGGAACCTAATGTCAGCTGTACAGCTGGCATTGCTTTGTATGGTAAGGATGAAAAAAAAAGGAAAATAAATAGGCAGTCCAAGTCACCAGATAATTTCCCTAAGGCTAGAAGTAATCATCAGAAAAGAAGACCAAGGACAGGGTAGGGAATAGGAGAAATATAATCAGCAAGTATCTACATGTATTGAAATCCCAATGCCTATTAGGGCTTTTATTCCTAAAATCCATCACGTTATTACTCCTGTCTTTTTAAAAATTCTTAGCACGGTATCTCAAATAACTTTTGTTTCTATTGTCAGACCTTTCAGTCATAGGCAGTGGCCATACAAAGGGTCTCCAGTTTGCCATGTCTTAATTCACAGCAAGGAACTTCAGAGTAGTGACAGCCATCTCCTGAGAGAGGAGGTCTGATGACTTGCCTACTTGTGAGTGAGATTATTCCTTCTGTGAAAGCAAAGCAGTGTTTTCTCCAGCTGCGTAGGTCAGAATTTTAAAGCAAGCTGGGGACAGCTGTTGCCGCCTGTTTACTGACAGCTTCTCTGTGTGTGTTGGGCATATGCATGCAAAAATCACCGTGCAGAGTGAGGTGCTGAGCTCAGTCACATCAGCATGTCACCGCACCAACCCAAAACCAAGACACCCCAGGGAGGGGTATACATTGTGCCTGAGAATATTCTCAGCTTTTTTGTTGTGTAAATCAATCCCAGTAAAGATTTAGTGCCACAAGCTTACCTCTGGGGTGAAAAGACATCTATTAAAGAAAGCATGAGCATTTTCTTGCATGTGAGAAGCAAAGTTAATGAGCCTTGCTTACAAATTAAATGCAAACAAGTAGATACATATTCTCATCTGTCCCTACTGTCATTGTTTTAGTACTGAGTTCCTTGTAATATTGAAGTGATTTGAGATTTACAATTGTTTGACAGAGCAGGGAAGCCCTGTTGTACAAATGTGAACCTCAGGTTCACTCCATCTACTTTAAGGTCCCAGAAAAGTTTCTGACAAAGTGGGAAGCTGGATCCAGATCTTTCACCTGGAACATCTTTTATTTCTGTGGAAATTTGGTCTTGAATATTTTAGACTTAGAACAGGCAGAGTTTATCCTCTCATACCATTAGTAATTAAATAATGTTTTCATTTAATAATGCTGGCAGAGATTTGAAAGTCTAAGAGATTCAGCTGCCTTGTTTCTACTCCTTTTAATGGAAAATAAGCTATTTTAGCCAATACATTGTGGGTGTGTCCGTGTAATGGTGTACATGTCAGTTGGTCCCAGAGCCTTTTGACATGTTTCGTTCAGTGCTATAGTTTAGAAGAAAATTTAAAAATTATTCTATACTTACAGAATTTAACTACTACTTATTATAGTAACCATTTGCCTTTGATCAAGTTCCTACAGTGTAGCTTGAAAAGTGAATTAATATTTAATTTCAGTCAATAAAAAAGACTTTGTGGGTGGAAAACCAAAAATAAATGCTAAGAGCCAAGATAAAAGTGTAAAAAACTCTTCAAAAGCATCCAGATTTTGCTTTAGATATTTATCCATAGTCATTGATTCTTAATTCCGTGCTGATCTTTTGGCTTTGGTAAGCAAGTATTAAATATCTCCTCTGAGATGCTGCAATCTGCCTACACTTCCAGTACACTGTAGACAGCAAGAGTTTATAATGGGTACAGGCAGCTTCCTCTAGATTCTGAAATGGGTTGCAGGGCAAAAGTTACTAAATTAATTCCAGCTGCTCTAGCCCGGCATGGAAGCCTGATTGTTGGCTCACCCTTTGGTGCTACTTTCATAGTAATTCGCCTTGGTTAGGAGGCAGAAATTATTAACTTGCAGGGAGGACCATGCTGACAGCTCCAGTGATGCTGTGCATTGTGGAGGGACCAGCACACTGAGTGATATTTGATTTCTCCATGAAGTTCCATCCATGGAGTTCTGTGTCTTCCAAATTTTTTGTTCAGTATATTGCAGAGGAGAAGAAACAGAGTTTATTGCAGGTGGACAAGGGGGAACTAAGGCTGTTGTGTATTCACTCAAGACAACAGTTTTGACTTTCAGAGCAGTAAATAACTTATTAGACCTTTCCTGCAGCTGCTGTCTGGATGGAGACATTTATTTTCTGTTCACTGTGACTTGTGGTCACAGTTCATTTTCATTACTCTGAAGCTGCACCAGCCAGTAGAGAATATCTGTGTGCAATCCCAGAGACCTCATAGGCTGAGTAAGTGATGGGCAGGAGGGGGGAAGACCTGAGTGCAGCAAATGACATCCAGCAGTGACATGGTTACAGTAGTTGGTGCCACTGGAGCACTGCAGCTGGGCTGTTGAAGAGTTCCATAGTGCCTGGCATTTTCTTAAACAACACGTGTAAAACTTCTGTGAATTAACTGTTCTTCATTTTTTCCTTACCTGGTTCTAATTTCTCACTCTTGCATGGCTCAGAAAATGTCCGAACTGGGCATTCTGAAAAACAGAATTGATGTGGGAGGTAAACTTCAATAAAGTCTTCACTTAACATTGCATTTAGTTATTGCTCTGTGTCACAAAAAGTGAACTGAAGACATTATGAAAATTGTTTACAAAAAAAAAGTAAGGAAAATATATCATGAAGAAGCAAACAAAATCCAGCTGATCATCCACTTGAGAGAAAATAAAAAAAATAAATCTTCTTAAATAAGAATAGGAAACAATATCAGTAAAAACTCCAGTGCTAGCAAAGTTCTTATTAAGCCAAATATGTAAAAACAGATTAATCAATACATGTTAATGTGCGATGTAAACCATGTAGGTTTAAAAAAAACAAGGCAAATGGAGTGAAATGCCTAGTTTTATTTGAGGATGTCAGCCAAATAAGTGTTTCAGAGCTTTGATGGAAAGAAATCCTGTAATATAAAGGTACAAAGTACGTATGAATGACAGAGGAAATTTCCACTGGAGTAAAGTTCCTGTACTTCAGGAGTGAAGAGCTCACACTATCAGGAAGAACCCACAATGACTGATCTAAACAGAGGGAATGAAAATGTACAGCTCTTCTATCTGCTGCTCCATCTGTGTGTGGAAAGGGATTGTGAAAAGCTGAAGGGAGCAAAAGACTGCAAGTGCAAATAATGCATTAAAAAGAGAAGACGTTTAGACCTTATGAGATGCTCCCTTGTACTCTCCGTGGCATTGGGTGTTTCCTGTATTGGGTGCTTCAAGATGTGTGATAAAAAGCTGGGTGGGTGAGCTGTTGCTGTGCCCTGGCATGGACAATTTCAGCTGTGAGAAAGCTCATACTCCTTTTTCACGTCCCCACCTCTGCATGGTGCTGAGAGTTTTCTGAGTGAGAGGACGCTGCATTTTGTGTACTTGAAGGTCAAATGGCTCCTTAGCTGAGGTTTGTGTTTGCTTGTTTCTGGTAAACAGTGCTATTTCACTTGCTTGAGTTTACTTAGTGAGTCTGTGTGTCCTTATGCTGCTCATACCCAAAGAATTGATCAAACAAGATGCGACTGTAGGGGCTTCTTGTCACTCTGCAGCCTGAAGGTGAACTGGTTACTCTGCCCAACTCCGAGGCGAAGCTAATTAGCAGGAATGGAGTTATGAAAAGACACCCAAGGGAAATGAAAAGAAAAATGGAACATGTGTCCCTCCCTGCCTCTGCACATGACAGCACTCCCCTTGTTCCAAGGCCAGTGACAAAACGCAGCTGGAATCCGTGTCCAGCACCGCAGAAGGTGATGCTGCACTGCTCCTGCACAGCTGGTTACCATCTCCTCTGCATTGTTGGAGCCACACAGGATAACCTTGTTTTTCTTGGGTAAAGCCAGGTTTTGATCTTTTGAGTCTGCTGCGTTTTCAGCGCTTTGGGCTTTTTTGTGTTTTGTTGTTTTGGGCTTTTATTGTGGCTTGAAAGCATTTAACTACTAGTCTTTCTCAAGGCCATAAAATGTTGGCATTGAGAAATAAAAGAGAACATTTTTTTTTTCTTTTGAGTGCTAGTGTGAATCATTGGCAAATAGCAAAGAAATGAGCCTTCATTAATCATAGTCCTTGTGCAAAGCAAATACTGAGCAGGCGCGTGTTAGGGAGTGTCTCATGTCAGGTCTGCTTTCAGACAGGGCTGATGTGGAAGCTGCCTTTGTTGCACTGTGCAGTAGTGCTCGTTCTGTGATACAGATGCTCATTTTTTTAGGGGTTAGCTAAACACCAAGACTCCTTTGGAAGGCAATTACCCCTTTGCTTCCACCCCTACAGTTTCTCAGATAGATGGATACAGTCTGACAACCATAGAGAACAAGTTGACGCCTGGAGGGAACGTGACAGTCCAGTAATTTTCCCCCTCACTCCCTGTAACTAGAGGTACACCTCACCATTTTCAAAACCATTTCATCAATAAAATTTGTAATTTTTGTACTGTTCTTAGAATAGAATAAAACCTTTGAGTAAAAATAGGGGAACCATTGAAATACTGTAAGGAGAGTTTGTATTTTTCGTATCTGAATTCTTCTGTTTCAGATTTTTGACAATGATTTAATAAAAGTTCTCTTTCAGAAGTCTAGAGATAATGAAATATGGCAGTGGTTAGAGAATTTCATATATAGTGAGGGAAGCCAAGGCAGTATGTGATTAGAAAATCTGCTAAATAAAAATAATCTCTGCTTGTCCTTTAGAATCAAATGTCTTTGGCACAAATTTTAGTCCCTGTATAGAGATTTTTAGAAGGGTTGATAAGGGAATATCTATTACCCAGTAGACTTAAGGATTTTAGTATAATGAAACAAAAATCAAGATATCAATCTAAAAAAGAAAAAAATGTTTTTCCTTTATTTTACAGCATTTAAGAAATGACACAATATGTGGTAGTTCGGTTTCTCTAACAATAGGAAATAAGATGATCTGTATGTGAGAAAATGATATGGTGACTGGCTCTTTAGTCTAACAACTTGTGCAAATAAAAGGGGAATCAAAAGAGCAATTCAAGTACCAGCAGTCCATGTGATGGGAGTGATCTCATTCACTGGTATTCTGCTATCTCACTCCTGAGACATTATATAAAGCCAAAAATGAGATTTTAAATACAATTTCTTGACACAAAAGAGTTATAGGAGGCATGAGAGGTTTCCTACAGTAACACCAGAAGGAGAGTAGTAGCACACACTCAGTTCTGCAGCTGTTGGGTGGGTGACCTGCCCAGCACCCCAGTCTGCCCCTCACTGGTGGCCCCAAGAGCCCCAGCCCAGGAGACAAGAGACAGCCCTGCCCTGTATTCTCTTTGAGTCCAGCTTTCAAACCATAAGTGCATTAATTATGTCCTTTTATACATATGTATATATATATATATATATATATATATATACACACACATATATATATATATATATATATATATATATATATATATATATACACATACATATATATATATATGTCTGTGTTTGTATGTATGTGTATGTATATATTCAGATATAATACTTGTTAGCATTTTCCAGCACTTATGTTATGGACAAGATGAAAACTACAAGCAAATCTTTCAGACATGTTTTTGACATAAATCCCGAGGTGTCCCACTTAATCATATTTCTTCCATAAGTACTTTGTAGCTGAACTCTTGTTACTCCAGTTTTTCAGTTGCAGCTGAAATGGAATTACGTAGAGGGAATGTTTTTTCCAAGGTTTGTTTTTTATTCACTTGCAAAAAAATTTAAAGAATTGAAGAGGAAGAGGAGAGCCATCTCAACTCACACTGAAGCGTTTTACAGTAATTTAATTTTGCTTCGGTGTCAGAATCATTTAGGTGTTGATTTTGAGATATTCCATGCATTTTAGAAAAGTTGACTTGGTCGGATTACTCTGTGACATTGCTAAATGCAAAGTCTGTAGCATTGAGATTGATTTCAGCCCTCCTTCATGTCAGTAGCTGGAGTTCAACTGGCCCTCCAGACTCAGACCTGTTGCAAGAGAGCTAAAGATTCATCCCTTTTGCGTCCAGCACCCAAACCAAGGTGCCGGGATGAGTAGTCTGGTTGTCTAAAGCTCTGTCACATAGTCAGGAAAAACAAGGGCTCAGTGGGATTGAGAGGTAACACATCTTTCTCCACTGCCTGTAGGAGAAATTAAAGTCTCAGGTAGGCACCTTCATTCAGCAGGATGGAGCTTGGGCAGAGCACCTGCATGGAATGGGTAAAGTTCTGCAAAGTCATCTTTCAGGGAAGCATCACCAAATAAATCTCTCAAAAGCTTAAAAGCAGCCTGTCTGACTTCACCAGCGGGAGGAGGAAGGGAAAGCAAAACAGGTTTTGTCCTGCTGCACATTTACTACATTAGCTCTAACAACCTCTCAATTTTCTCATCCCGTGAGGCAGAAACGTCAGGTGTCTGCATAGCTTCTCACCTTCTCTACTGTTTGGATGGAAGCTGCAGCTTTTCCAGAATGCTGGCTGGAAAGAGCTGGATTTGGCTTAAAGCTTCAAGGGTTCTCTGCAAACAACATCCTCAGTTTGTGCCTGAAATAGTTCAGTTTGTCCCAGAAGATAGCGATCATCTAATGTGTGCTACAGTGTTTTACTAAAGCACCCAGCAGCTAACGAATTGCGCTCCCCAGAAATGTAGCCAGCTATCAGAACACAGCAAAAGCATTATTTATGCCTTGGGTTTGGTTTTTTTTTTTTTAATTTTAAACTGTCCTTACCACCTGAAATAAAGATTTGCAGCTAGTCACACAAAGTTCCTTCTCACGAGCTGCAGCATTGTACTGTTAAAGCAGTAAACGTGGTGACATACAAACAATATGGCACTTCTTAGAAACTCATAGTTGGCCTCCTTGAAACCATGAAAATGAATATAAAAATTCATTATCACATTGTCTACAGAATTAATAAGGAATACGTTGTTCTTTTCATCACATTATGTTACTTGTGTATTGTATATAATATACATATTATAAGTATGCTAAATTTTAAGAGATGACTTGCAGTTAAGCATGTACCTAACTGCAAATAATCTCTTAAAATCTAGCATTTGACTAAAGTGATTAGTTTGGTGAAACCGAGATGAGATGTAGTAACTTTATTGTGATCCAAACTTCATTCTATTGATAATTTCATACAGATGTGATAGATTTTGTAATTCATCTGCCTTTAAGATAAAATTTCAGTTTCCAAGAACTAACTCAAAACATGTTGAATTCTAATCAGGAGAATAGTACTGTTAAATGGTCCTCACAGGCAGAGAAATAGAAAATAAATCAAAAAAGTTTTTTACCACACCATGGAGAAAATTAGAACAAGACAAGAGTCAAAGATATTGTGGCAATGTCATAATATGTAAGTTATGCCTAAGGGACAAAATTCTAAAATTCATTTTTGTGTAGATATTAATGGTCTGTGGTAAGACTAGTGACCTTATAACTAGCCTGGTCATTTTTGCAGTGCTTTATTTCTATCACAAGTGTAATATTTGAGCTTTCTGTTGTGTAGTCAACTTAGGAAATGAATCTGCCCTACCCAGACATAGCTAGTAGGGTATTTTTAAAGATCAAAGCATGTATTGGCAATGGAAATAGTAGTTTCTTCTCTTCAGTTACTACTCAAAAATTATATTGCAAGTACACCACATAAGCAGCACACCTACAGGCTGTTGTTTTTCATGGCTGTTCTCAAAGCTCTTTGTCACAGCTGATGCAGAACTTTAAATACTGAGGGTACAGAGAGGTCCTTCATCCTCTGAGGTGTTTGACTGTTTCAGTGATACAATCTGAAATTGAACTGGTATGGTTAATTGAGTTTTGGGGGGTTCATTTTATTTTTTTCTGAATATCTCATGAATGGTTGCTGCATTGTAGGGAAGGAAGCAGAAACTTTTGGCATTGGCCACCTGAGGGTTTGCTGACAGGAATAATACGGTAGTTCAGAGCATCCTGAAATGCTGGTGGGATAGTCAGCATCACTTTTGACTGCTTCAAGCTGGAGCCAAATGTTTTATATTTACATCATGTTCATCTGTGGAGAATTAATCTGGTACTCCAGAAGGGTGGAAACTTGCTTAAGAATTTGTTGCACTGGGTCCCAAACTGCCAGTACTGTGGATGTCACGCTTCCAGGAATAAAAGCATATGTGCTCATTTTTAATTCAGAGTCATATGTCTTCTGCTGTGAGAATAATTTGCTAGTCTGCATAAACTTTTCTATTGCTGTTTCTGTTGAGCAACATAGGGGCAGACAGTGCTCTATATTTTTCTCAATTGTATCCCATTGCTATAATTTTATTTTGTTAGCTATGAGATGGTTTGGATCAGAGGTAGTCTCAGGTCTTAACACTTGTTGTGTATTGAACTGGTAGTATAAAGCACATGAAAGAGAAGATTTCATTCTAACTTGAAAATCTTCTCTTGTTGACATCTAACCTAAAGGGAAAAAATACTGTGCTTAGGGAAACAGCAGAATCGTAGATAGAGATCAAAGAACACCTGACAGAAGGAAGAACGGCAATTGTTTTGACAGCTGAAAAATCCCAGAAATTACATCTTTTTCTAAACCTGGAAAAACCTAGAATTTACTACATATTTCAAGTTGTCTGGCTTGTGGCTCTTCTGACTAAATCAGGACTGGCCACTGTAATGAAGGGCTTTGTCCTGACCATGCACAGTAGAAGACAGGTCAGGGAACTGAATCACTGAATCAGAAATATACTCTTAGTTGAGCACTGAAATTCCCATTGTGGCCAAAACCAGTTAAGCTAGATTTTGACTTGGGCAGAAATGGAGCCAGTTTGAGTCCAAAAGGTTAAATGGGAGGAAATGTTGACTTCTTGCCAAAGTTTTGTGCAAGGAAAACTAATTAGTCCTGCAGGGCTTGCCTTGTTAATTTTACTGAAAAGACATTATCAGGCTCATAGACATGAACACACATGTAGATGTGTACAAAAATGATGCACAACATTTGTTTGCCTACTTAGTTAATAGTTTAATGGGAAAAACAGCGATCACTGTATTTGGTCTACTCTGACTTTATATTGACTGAAAGAAAATGGAGAAATTATATCGAGTAAGGAGAAAGTTGGGCTTTACTAATCCAGAATTGGCTTCATAATGGAGTCTTGCTGTAATCTGGCTTTTAGATTAATGGTTTCTGTTTATATGCTCTCTGGGATAATGGTTGCTTTTGCTTTTGTAAGATATGAGCCAGCCTCTTGGGAATTTCTGAAAACTTTCTTACATCCTTTAAATATTCTTTTAAGAATTTAGCACAGATGTTTGAGCGAATGAAAAGAGCAAGCAGTTTTCATTAGGCTCATGACTTACCCTTAAGGCTGTTTCAGGGTCATCAACATGGATTTGTGTCACAGTTCAAACCACTTTGCTTATGATAGGTCTCAAAAATAGAATATGAGGTTTACAAATAGACAGACATATCAGGTGAGTGAGAAAGTGGTTTTATTTTTCAGGTTGATTGGAAATAGACATCTGATGGAAATGGCAATATTTTGCATTTCATTTTAATATTATTTTGCACTGGTTTTTATATAAGGAGCTTACTATAAGAGCTCAGTTCTGGAAAGCTAGAGTGCAGTTGAGTGCAGTGAAGTGGAATCCAAGCAAAATAACTCTGATACTAGGTTTGGATTAGGTGTTTACTTCCTGCCTCTCTGAATTTACAGCCTATCATAGGGAGAAGAGATAGTAAGCAATATCCTTCAGTATATGAAGTTGCCATAGAAAGAGAGGTCTTAGAGTTAAAACTAAAAATTTTCATTGCCTGACGAATCCCCAAAACTAATTTACTGAGAGCTGGTGTCACTTTCTGGGAGCTGCTGTTACCTTCCCAATCTCCCTCCCTGCCCCCCAATACAGTTTTGCCAATGACTGTAAAGGCTCTGGGCTCTTAGCAAAAAAAAAAAAATCAAGAATAATTACACCTGGGAGTGTTTTGCTATCTATGAATTAGCTGGCCTTCTGAAGGTCTGAGTAGCAGGAGCTGCAGCATGCAATGTAACCTGGAGTGGTGGGGCTTGCCACCACAGCATGTCCCTCAGCCCTGCAGTGACGTCTGATAAGCACAGTCACACGTCTGTGTCAGCTAATACTATTACAAGGCTCCAGAGTGGTAAAACAGCAGGCTGCCAGATACATTAAGTACCCATATGGTATGCTTGCTTACCTGTCCTTCCTCTCTCCTCCACTTTTGCTTTCCAGCACCTATGCTTTAAAAGAGTTCATTTAAAAATAATTTAAATGCTAAGGCCTGAATTTCCAAGGCTGTTGCATTTATTCAGAATAGTCCTCAGCCTTTCCGTGTGTATGCAGAGATTATAGATTTAAACTCCCACACCATTCCCAGGATAACGACATAAACTCAAAGCATAAGTATGGACTATCTAATTTTAGTCAGGTGGCAGTAAATTTTCCTGCATAAATGCAGCATGTGATCTTTCTCTGAGGAGAAAACAAAACAACTAAATATACTGCTCACTGTAACCCCTTTGCTAAAGCAGAACATCAGCTGCTACTTAAAAAAGTTCTTATTTTCTTTAGGCTCAGTTTTTTCTTCACGAGTATAAAATGGTTGTTATAGCTTATGCATACAGAGCAAAGATATGTCCAGGCAGAAAGGGCTGAAAAAACTATTTCTTGTATTTTCCCCTTGTCCCAGTCAATCCCAATCACATATTGTGAAATGATACTTGGCAATGTAAAGCATTGAATTTGCTACCACCTTAACATATGTATTTATTTATGTTAACTTTTCTTCACATGAGAATGGGCAACAACGGAGGATGGGAGGGCAAGAACAAGTATCAGGAAATCCGGCTGTAATCATCTTCTTAGTTAAAAGAGAAGTGGCTGTCTAAAGCAAGACAAACACATTCATATTTATCACAGCAAAATTTGTCCCAGGTACATGTATGCAAGACTGTCAAGAATTTGGCTGATAAATATGTGCAACCTGTAGTGCCTGGGCTCAGTTTCTGAGCATTATTAGCTTCTATAACTTTCAAGTAAATTTAGAAGAACTTTATAACCAAAAATCATAACCTGCTGTCTGCATTCATACCTACACCGTTGGCATCACTGAACTGCTTGCAAAATAGATTAAGAAAGTGGAAAACCTGTTCCTTTTTGAACATAAGAGTGAAAAAGATGTTTAGAACAGACTGTGCAATTATTTTTCGAAAGAGATCCTTTCTTAGTCCAACTGAAGGATTATGATGTATTTTAGAGAGATTTTGGGGTGCAGTGAATATCTGACAGATAAGGTGATTTCCTTGCTGTATTAAGCTGAGCAGAGGACTCAGAAGACATGAACACTGTAAGTGGCTGTAATCTGCTTTGATGGGTTTAGAAAGTCAACAGACAAAAATAATACAAGAGGTCATTAAACAGCAGTGTGCAAGGTTTGGTGTCATCAAGATGTCTGATGCCATGTGCTGGATGTCCTGAAGTATTCACTGAACCTAGGTCATGAAACCCAAGGCAGGATATTGACAACAGAGTAAAGCTTGTAAGATCTATGTGGAGAGGCTTAGACACACTATGAGATTATGTTTGTCGGCTGAAAGAGCAATGTCAAAGCCCACACAAGCATAAAGGAACATTTTGAAGCACAGTAATAAATTCTCAGAGTCTCAAAACACAAAATTGAATGCTGTGTTGGCTTCCTTATTCTACAGAATATTTTTAAGACAGTTTCAGAATGCCTTTTACCTCTGTATTTGAAACTGAGCTGGAAATTTTCTTGGAAAAGAAAGTTTCTGCCAATTTTTGTCCAATCAGTGCTTTCAAATAAGTGACATAAATACCACAAGTAGAATAGCACAAAGAACATCAGACTTTGGTGATTATTTTTAATTGAATGGTTATGCTTGCTCCTTTGGATACATGTCTCATGATAAGGGGAGGATGGTCTGGTTCTAAACTTGTCAACTATGATCTCAGATTTCTAGGCTGATGTCTGTAATGTGCATTTTCACACAGGCTCCGTGTAGGACATGCACAGCCTTCCCTTCTTCCCTTTTCAGTCACAGAACAAGTACTGGATAAGGGATGTTCAGAAGATGACATCTCAAGAACCAGCACCTAAGTACTGCATAGAGCAAATGACCATCCCTTAGAGGGGCTTGGGGAAATTGCCTGCTCAAGAGAAGTTTCACATTTATACCCCAGGGTTGTATATTTGACAAACAGGACATGTCAATATCACAGGAAAGTGCAGTTCTCCGTACAAAGAGCACACATGGCTTATTCCTGTATTGCAGAAGAGTATGTATAGGAAAAAGACAAAACAAAGTTAAGAAGTGAAGGTCCAGAACTAGAAACAGTTCTGCCAGAGTGCCTGACCATCCATGTCAAGGTCAGATCCAAGCAGATCATTACAGAATATCCTATTAACTGCACTATTTTTTTTTTTTTTTTTTTTGCAGCTAATCATCATGTAGAAACTAAAATGTTTCTCTATTTCTGTGAAAGTATGGTTTCTGTACAAGTTACTCAGCAGCTATCAGGAGCCAAGAGACTTGCGTGACAAAAGCCACGTGATTAGATAGTAAGGAGATAAATCACACCATGTTACAAGGAGGAGGAGCAGGTGACTGAGTTTCTTTCTGTTCCTGTCGTTTTGCCTGCTTGAGATAAGTCACAGATCACATTTTGTCCAGTGTAGAGACTTTTCATAAGTTGTCTTTATGTGTATGGAACACTTCCACATACAAGCAGGCATAACAGGAAGAAAAGAATATTAAAAAAATAAAAAATAAAGCAAACATTTCTTCCTGACTCACCCAGAGCCACCTTGTGATGAATTTAGGATCTGTCTGTATCTCTTGAATTTGCACATGTGGGGTACATTTTGACTGGACTGTGCAGGTATTGACTGCTCCTGGAAAATACCTGCCTGCAGATTTCCATCTCTGAAAAATACATTGCAAATGAAAAATCACTCCTGTCTGAGACCCAAACTGTATGATCCAAATCCAGCACCAGGAAAGAAAGGTTTGAGTACCTAAAATTTGCTCTCAACATTCATATATTTTGGGTATAAGTTGTGCCTGCCAAGATGCCTGTCTTCTCTGAATTAAGCAGTATTTCAGGCTTCTAGGGCACTGTCTCACAAGCACCACAGATTTGATGCACATTAGTTTTTGTTTACCCACTGTAAATGACAGATTAGCATTTAAATGCTTTTGTCGCAGTTATATCTGTTTTGGATGTCAAACCAAACAAGCCATTATGTCTCCCTCAAAGTAACACTCGCTGTTGTTCAAAATGATTTCCTGCCATTTCCCCACTCTACAGGAGTGGCTGAGCATGGAACATTTCACAGTACATATTGAATTTTAAAGTTCTTCTGAAATCTATCATTCATGGCACATTAAGTCTAGCACGCACTGAGAAAGCAGTTGTATTCACTGAGGAGCCACAGAAGCATTCTCTGAGTAGCAGGGATTTCTTTCCTAAAAAACATAGGTTTCCCTATTTTGCCCCTTTTTTTTTTTTTCCTCTTTTCCTTTTTATCCTATCTCCTGATGCTTCATTTTTTCCTTTCTCCAGATTGTATTGTCCTCCACTGGCCCAGTTTCTTGTCTTTGCTCCAGTGCAAGTCATCTTCTCTTTGTCCAAGAATTTCCATGCCATTTTGGTTTTTCCTCCCAAATGTATGCCAAATTTATTATTTACATAACTTGTCATTTGTATCTTTTACCCTGTCTCTTGTCTAATTTATTTTCTTCCTGTCTCTACATCATGTCTATCAGATCAGTAGATAGCCAGAATTTATCCAGTCTTCTGATTTCTAGACTTTCCCCTGGTGTAGAGGAAGGATTGGGTTGAATGTTTGAGGTTGATAGGAGTCCTCAGCAGGATGCCTATGTGACCTGTCCCCATCATGAAAGTACATGAAGAGTCTGAACATGCTGGCTATCTTTATATGCAGGAGATAATCTCAAAAGTTTCTCTGAGTATCTTGTATTCAGAAAAAGTAATTCTTGATAATTTTTACTTTTGCATGAAGGAAATTGCTGTCTCATCATGCAACCATTTCTCTGGCAACATCATACAATTTTAAAACAACTACATGACATTTTTAATCAGTTCACAGTACTTCACATCAAGCCTCCAGTAGGAATTTGAGAAATACTTGCTTAAAAAGAGCTGGAGATGTGCCTCTAAAATTGGGAGCAGCAGTACTGTGAGAAAGCCTGCAGCACCTCTTCACAAGATCCTGTGTAAGATCTGCATGTTTTTCTGGTTCCTGTGAGTGTGTTGACCCTCTGACATTATGTGAGTTTGAAGGAATTGTATAACTTTCTAAGTGACATCAAAGTTGAAACTGTGTTCAAGGCCAGGTTGGATGAGGCTTTGAGCAACCTGGTTTAGTGGAAGGAGTCCCTCTCCGTGGCAGGGGGGTTGGATTAGATGGTCTCTAAAGTCTCTTCCACCCCAAACTGTTCTACGATTCTGTGATCGATTTGACACCAAGGAAGGTAGTGCTATGCATTTTTCTTGATATTTAATTGTCTTCAGAAAGATCTTTCAGAGTCAGACTGACTCAGGAAAAGACTTTATAAATGCACAGTATTAAATTTTATTTGATACAAATACCCGGTATTATTTGGTAGATTAGAGATTCAAATACCATCCTAAGCCCATTTTTAAATGCCGTTGCCCTCATTCATTGGTACCTGCTGTCCACACAAAGCCCCAGTCTCTCAAGTACAGGTTTGCTGAGCTGTTTCAGGCCTTTGCCAATCTCTCCCAAGTTTGCCTTTCCAAGCAGGCCGCTGTATCTGGGGAGCACCCGGTGGATGTCACTGCATGGTGTCTCATTGCTGCATCCCCCAGATGGAGGCTGTGCCCTGTGCAGTGGGTCCAGCATCGCCACTGGCCACCCCTGCCCTGAGCAGGGCGCCTGGCCGTGCCCTCTGAGCGAGGGGATGCTGCGGCACACCCAAACAATCCAGTGCCAGCGCGTGGGCAGAAGGGAGGATGGCACCCATAAAAGAGTAATGACAACGCCAACCCAGTTGTGGCACAGCGTATTAGACACTCTGCCTTGACAGCCTGAAAGTGTTTCTGACGACTGCGGCTTCCCTCTGCGGGAGCGCGGGCACACACGTCCTCCAGACGCGGGCTTTCCCCACTCCCTCCCTATCCCTTCTCTCAGCGAGGACAAGTATACTCTCCGTGAAATCTGTCATCCTTTTTGGAGAGAGACATTTTAAATCCCACTGGTGATACGGAGAGTGAGCAGATCCAGCTGATCCCACTCTGCCAGCTAGTAACAGCCCACCCAGCAGCTGTGAATGCATGCGCAATTGTCCCAAAAAGAAGCCCAGAAAAGATCTCTGCTTTGCAAAAGTGTAGCAATAAGATGATAGGCTTGCAAAATGCTGGCCTTTTGCCCTGTTCTAAAATATTTTAAGCTGCCTAAGTACTATATAATAATAAAATATATGTAAAAACATGCTCTGAGCCTGACAGCCTTTGAGCTGTGACCTATGTGTACATCTTGAGCAAGAAATTCAAATTGCCTTTTGGCTTTGAAGAAGCAGCGGGTTATTCCTCTTAAGCAGATGTATTACTGTCTCCTTCCAGTGATAGGTTATTCCTCTTAAGCAGATGTATTACTGTCTCCTTCATATGTAAATAAATTCTTGATATGACAGGTCACAATCTGAAGTAATTATACTTGAGAATATTTTACATTAGAAGCTTTGGGGATGAAAAAACCCCAATCAGCTGAGAAGAAATCTTAGCTGAAGTAAGAGAAAAATAGCATCATTGCTTGCATGTTGCCAGCTCTTGCCCAAGCCCACAATCCTCATATTTGTGTGATGCCTAAAGCACTGCAGAGTCTTCAAAGGCTGTGATGCAGTGAGACATGCAGCCTGTCAGGTATACATACTTTATCAGAGATTAGAAAAATCCTGGCAAAAAATTCAATACATTATTTCTTGTCAGGGAGGCAGTATGAAAATAATATCCATCTATATCTATATCTATATCTATATCTATATACATATGTATTTATTGTATAAATCCATATATAGTATTTTAAAATATTTATAAATTTAGAATGTATGAATATTTAATCTAGAAATAAATTTATGCCTATATTGAGTAAATGTTTCAGAAGGTTGGTTTATTATATTATGATATATATTATATTAAAAATGATAAATTAAAACCTATATTAAAAGAACAGAGAGAAAGGAATCATCAGAATAGAATAGAGTGAATAATAAACTCTTGTGACTGGCTAGAGAGTCTGAACTAGTTGTATCCTTGCTTGGTTATTAAGTAGAAACACCCAACAAGGACTAATAGAGGAAGCACCTGTTGTGTTCTACAAGAGCAGACAATCATTGTTTACATTTTGTTCCTGAGGCCCCTCAGCTTCTCAAGAGAAGAAAATCCTGGCAAAAGGATTTTCATAAAATATCATGGCTACAAGTAAACAACATATTCAACACAAACACAGGTAGAAATACTCATTTTGGCTTTGGGATCGATGTAGCAAACCAAGAACATTTATATTAGGAGTAAAAAAGGGAAGTTTCCTGCCTGGGATGCCTAGAACACTGACACTTAAGCAAATACCTGGCCCAGGGTGTCCTTTAACTTACAGCAGCTTTCCAGTGTGCTCTGGGAAGCCTTGAGTACCTTCCTGGGGCACTCAGTATGGGCAAAGATGCTGCATCAATATTACCCCCTCGAGTTTTGCTTAGTTATTTCCTTGTTAGCAGAATTTACATTGTGTTATAACCCCAGTGATTTAATTCAATGCCCACTGTTAGCAGCACCCCAGCCCAGAGAAGCCTGAAAGCTGTCAGCCAGCTGTGTGTGCCTTCTCCTCTGCCTGCTGTTCGGGAAGTGCCCAGCTCCCCATGGCAGCAGAGTGGCCTGGACCCTGTATCCCAGCGCTGGTGCTAACCTTGTTGGGGCAAGAAGCATGTATTTCATGCATTGCAGTACCTAGTTGAAGGCACTTCATTGCCATCCAGCTTCTTTCTGTGTGGGTTTTCTTTACAGTGGACTTCAGAGACTTTCTAGATAGGGTAAAGTTCTCTCTTCACCACTAGCAAACTGTGATGTTACAGCAAAGTTTGCAAGTTTTCAATATAATCCGCACAAAAAGAGATTTCAGAGTTTACAACCAGCCTAGTAAATAATGCAGTAAAAGTGAAAGATATTTTTTCAGACAGTAATTGCATAATGCCCATAAAACAAATGCAATTTTCAGTATTTCTAAGTGCCATGTACTCCTTTAGTCATAACTGAAGGATCTCTTCAGTAAATATCAACTCAGTTCTCTTGCTAAACTAGAGCTCTGTCAAGTGTTCTCTGTCTCCCTTAGCCACCTTCCAGCCTGCTTTGCAAATGTGTTCATTACTCTCTTTGCGTGCCACTGATGACTGCAATCCAACTTGGAAGAATATTTTGTATTAGGAAAAAAGTAATCCAGTATACATTTATGAAAGGTCTACAATCCAAGTATATTTTTTAAATCTAATCAAACAGAAACATACATGTGCTTATAATTAATTAATTTCTCAATTTCTGCTCCCAGTATATGTGACTCTTTTAAGATACCTGTATAAATGGTCTTTTGCAGGTTTATGAGAACCATTTATAAGCAGAGTTAAAACAGGCAATATAAAAATAATGGACTGTACTAGGGTATTGTTGTGAAATTTATTTGTAATAAAAGTTTGAATTGCAACATGCAGCTATTCATCATTTTGTCATTGTTTGAGGTTCATGATAACAAGGACATGAAGTCATTAGATTTATTTGAGCTTCATTTAGATGTATTTTGAGGCAGGCATGGAAGCAATTATAGTCACAAAATAAGTGGGCTATCACTAGCCAGTATTTTACCCAGCTGTGGAGCAGGCAGCCCCATGGTGAGTGATTCCAGCCAGCCTAGGTCAGAGGAGTGAAGGACATTCCCTCCTCACCTGCAGCCCCAGGATGGGAGGCCACAGCAGCAAGGCCTAGAGGGCTGACAGCTTTGCCTGCATGTCAGGAGCTGGACCAATGCAAAAGTGGGAGTTTTCCCCCACTTTTTTACTCCATGGCCCAAAGGACCTTTGTAGGATCACATCACAACCACAGAGTCTTTGGCAGCTCATGGAGGCTGAATATTTTGACCTTCCTCCAGCCATCTCTAAGCATTGGTATTAAAAATGTTGATAGTCCCTTTCTTGCAGGCTTGTACAGATAAGAGCTATAAAATATGGGCCTGACTCAGTCTGTGTGGAAAGCATTTAATGAAGTGTAGCATCTTCTGATGCCACCTCACCAGATATTTGACCAAATGTAGACTCATATTTTTAGCCAGTCTCCTTCCTACCACGAGAGATATATGCAACATATGCAACAGGAGAGTTTCAGAGGACCACAAGATTTAAGTAATAGAGGAGAAAAAGCATAGGGCAAAGAAATTAATTGATAAATTTTCTGTGTTATTATTTGTATTCACCAGAATTCTTTACAGCTAGCCATATTAAAACATTCATTATTGAAACTTTACAGTGACTTAAGTGCTGTAGTAATATCAGACTTAGCCAAAACATTTGAAAGGAAAAATGGGAAATGCAAAATGTCAGAGCTCTTTCAGATGTTGTTTTTAATAATTTTAAACAGCGTTTCAGTAGAAATGTATTAAAAATTGTCATTCATCTTTTAAATGCATCTTTCAGATTCAATGAAAATTAGAAATTCTGTAAATTCTTTAAAAAGTAAAAATTACTGAAATGTGAAGAAATTCTGCAAAAACTGACAAAAAGTTTGAAAATTGCATAGTATGGCAGAAGATTATGAAAACAGAAAAAATAGATTAACCTGCTTCCTCTGGTTTTAAGTAACATCAGTCTCCAAATTTGCTTAATACTCTAGAAAAATTAACAAAATCCTTTTAGTATCACATTTATGTAATAGATCCAATTTATGTTTTAGATCCCACTTGCTATCTAAAAATCAATGGCTGTTTTTGGATGACCCTTTAATGTCAAGTTCAACACTTCTGTATTTTTGACTGTAAACACAACTCAATGTTTATGACCTTTTAAATTCTGTTTTTTAAGAGAAACTTTTCCTAGGGTCTCAGGAGATGACAGTCATCAAGGAAGAAAAGAAAATCCAACTTGTACAGAAGTGTGTAAAGGGTAAAGGAAAAAAAAAGGCAGCATCCTTCCCACTTTCATCTCATGCTCCTCTTTTAAAAAGGCAGGATACTGTCCTTTTCCAAAATTTGAAGGAGGTGTGCTCCCTTCAAGCTTGCCCAGCAAGGCAGTGTATGCATCAGATTTATGATGCACATTGGCATAGGCTTGAATCTGCATTTGCTACCAGGTTTGTCTGAAGCTCTTCTCTCTGAATGCAAGCTCAGCCTTGCAGGAGTTGAGGGGTTTACTGGAACCGCATGAGAGGTGAGACATGAGTCCATCCTTTTGGTTAGCCCAACATGTGGCACACATGAGCCAGCTGTGACATGTACACCACAGATTTCCTGATGTCTTCAGACGGTGTGGAATACCTGACACTGGATTCAGTGGATTCTTCCCAGACAGCTCCAATGCCATGGCTTTCCCAGCATGAGGGAAACAGGATTGCTACATGTGTCCCTGCAGCCACACACTGAGCTTGGTGCAATGCTGAAGGAGAGGCTTGTGTCGGTGAGCACCATTCCCCATCTCCCACTCAGACCCTCATGTTGGGAAACTCTGCAAGTGTGCCACAAAATCTGGTGGAGTTTGATGCAAACCTGTGATCTCCAATGAACTTATTTTGACATTATATTTTATTTTCTCTAATCACCAAGAAGTAATATGACTGAATCTGCAATTAAGCTTTACTCTTGGTGACTATATTGTGTTTCTCCAAATATATATGATTGATAGTTTTTTAAGTGCACATAAAGAACTTAATTTTCATTCTAAAAACTTTCCAGGCTGTTCTTGCAATACATCATGAGAGGCAGGAATATTTCAGGTCAGTCACTTTGCCTTGCCTTAGTGTAAACAGTAGTATCAGATGCTATAAAAGAATGACATGGTTAGTTATGATGGATGGATAAATAAAGTCCTGATTTCCATGTAGGTAGCTTAAAAAAAAAGCTGTAGACTTAGACTTTCCAAAAAAACACTTAGACTTTCCATCTAGATAGGGGACAATAGCTGGGCTATTACTATCATTATGTTGTAGGCATAATTGCTGCAAATGCAAATGACCACTGAGATGTATAATTGGCATCTTGATAATTTGGCTGTTGTTACTGTATATGAAATTGCATCCATTACATAAAATTACACATAAGTTTCTCATATTTGAGCTTTTAATCCTGCATATGCTCTCAGCTAATATTTCACAGAATCACAGAATCATAGAATGGTTTGGGTTGGAAGGGATCATCTAGTTCACCCCCCCATGCCATCAGCAGGAATACCTTTCACTAGACCGTGTTGCTCAAAGCTCCATTGAACCTGACCCCAAAGAATTGCTCTGTGTGAAGTGTCCAAGCTTTTTATTTAAATCCCTTTAACTTTACCTTTAAATGATTGACACTGTTTGCTGAGGTGATGCTTTTGAAACAGGTGGCTTGTATTGTGTAGTGCCAAGCTGGAGTGGCAGACTGTACTCGCCTGCCTACTTTGCAGTTATGGAAGCACTAGTTTTCTCTGGGCACTGAACTGCTTCTCACAACAAAACCACTTTTCAGAGTATATCCGTAATCCACACACATGTCCAGGGAGCTCCTTCATATTGCACTTTCAAGGAATGAACCAAAGAATCTGGAGTTCAGGGTAATCCAGAAGTTGTGCTCTGTACAAAGTTGCCGCATCTTCACAGTTGTTTGAAAACCTTGTGATATTCAATGTGAAAAGCTCAGAAACAAGGCATACAAAGCTGATAATAAGTAAGAACCTCTGCTGTAATTTTAAGTGATATTCTATCTGTCATGTTTGCTGGAAGAAACTCAATGCATGGCCCAAATGCAAAAAGTCAGAAGGCTAATCCATTTTCTTTAAACCATGTCAGTGTTTTCTTTTTAAATCCATTTTACGTTTTTTGGAAGGGCTTATGGTTGACTTGCAAGTTGATGTAGTGAACTGGAAAAAAAAAAAGTCTGTTCTATACCCAGATATGGGCAGAAAATATGATACTGATGAAACCAGATACGTTTAACTTCTGGTATGTGTATTGCATCCCATATTCTGAGGGGGGCTTGTCTGCTCCTTTAGATAGGTATCATTTGCTACTGAAATTGGCTTGACCATAGAATTAGGACCATTAACTTCTGAACCATTAACTTCTTACCCCAGTGTGTTCCAGGCCTTTTCTGAGTAACCCTGAGCAAAGGAGAAGTCTTTGGGGAGAAGAAGTGGAACACTGTATATCTTCTGAGACAGGATCTGAGGAACATCATTTCAAGTTTCATTTGGGAATAATGGGAAGTCTACACAGAAAGAACTGAAACAAATATTATCTTGTGGATATTCTCAGTTCAGTCGAAGAAAGAACAATTTCTCCCGGGCTGAGCCTGGGAATCTTGGAGGAAAAGAATTAAAACAATGATTATCTCTCCTTCTGTAACCATTGCTTATAGTTATGGTTCTCTAGAGTGTGCTGTTCATAGTCACCAATAGTGTGAGATGTTTCTGCTTTGAGACCAATCAAGTATCACCGTAGGGAGTCACATTTTAAAAAGACCCACTACTTTCATTAAATGCTTTTGCCTTCTGATCCACCTGAAGACTGGAGTCTTTCTTTCTGTCCCTGACTCAACAGCATCATTATCTGATATCCAGTGAGTTTTCTTTGAGTAATTCTTCTCTGGTTAGTTATTTTAGAAGAAGTCTGAGAAGTTTGGAAACCTGTTTTTCTTTCCAGAGTTAACCTCACATTTCCTTGTCTCCTGAAGGAGACTGAAGCAACCTTTGTTGGGCTGAGATAATTGCTCACTTTCTTGTTTGCCATGTTGATGTGATGATAATACAAGACTAATACAGTCTAAATGTCCTGAGCTTGCTTGTTTATTGTAAACCTTACAGCTCAGGTTCCAGTGTCAGCACAGTGGCTCATGTTTCACAGTGCACAAGACTGACACATACCTGAGAAACTTGGTTCTTGGAGAAAGGCGAGTCTCCCTGCTCTTGCTCCTGCTGACCTAACAACTCCTCTAGACTGAAAAGTTACACTCTCTTAGACCTGTGGGGCCATGAAGGAACCCCACAGCCATTCCAGATGCTGACTTTTTTGGGAAGTGATTCCCTCCTCCTGTCATTCAACCCGACATGTCCTACTTCTACCAATTTTATGTCCATTTTCTTCTTTGGAAGAGAAGCATTCGGAAGTGCCAAACTGGGATATCCATTTTCTTCTTTCCATTTCACTAAACACATCTTACTAGGAATTTACAAACATGGAGAAAGAGATTTGCATTTACATCAAGATAGTTTTATCTGACATCCCTCTGACAAGGCAGCCCCACAGGGTCTGGGAGCAGATAGACAGAAATCCTTAATGCTGCTGTAGTGGCAGAAAGTGATGAGAATTAGACCTGTTTTGTTCACATTGTGATCTTGTGGAACTGAACTTTTTCTATCCATTGTTTCTCCTTTCAGTGATTTCCAAGCTTGAAAAAAACATTTCAGATACAAACCACTTAAAGCTTATTATTGTTCTGAAAAGCAATTGAAGTCTTTCAAGAATAAATTTGTATAATATTAGCTCAGAATGATTTGCATGACAAAAAATACTTTTACACACTAAGATATTTGTAGAAAACCTACAGTAAAAAAAAATTATTTGTGCCATTGAATTAAATAGTAGTAACCTGCTTTTCCTTCTCTCCATTTTTGTCAAATAATAAGCTCCAGTTTATTGCAATATTTTTTAATTAAAATGTAAATATTTCCTGCCTGATCCTATTTAGAATATTAGAATAACAAGATACAGCAAGCCTAAAACTGTTAACATAATGGAAAACAAATTAATGAATGAAGTATAAATACAAAAATTCTGCTTTTAAAGGTGTTATTGTCATGGTCAAAGATGTAGTTGGAGAAGCCATTGCCTCAGAGATCTGCTATATGAAATTACTAGGAGTCTTCTTATAGGTAATGTTATTGCATATTTTTTGGCTATGTCTGTCTGACTGCCACACAACTGCAGCTGAAAAGGAACTTTGGAGGAACTTGCCTGCAATACTGCATTAAAGTACAACAGTGACCAGAAAAGTGCATTTTTAACTTAATTTACTGCTTAAGGGAACCAGAAAAAGTGTAGGTTGCCTTTTGGACCTTAGATTTGTGTAGGACTAAAATGGGTTAAATGCAAACTCAGGCTATCTTTAACCAGGATCAAGCATGTCAGTGCTCAAATTTCAGTACTCAAGATTCTTCAAGGTTCTTGAATGGATTTTGTGCATAGTTCCAGGACCAGGGTCATGGCTACACACTGAAATGCAGGAAACACTGAAATGCAGGAAACAGTTTTCCACTGTGCAGGTGACCAAGACCTGGCACAGTTTGCCCATGGAGGTTGTGGAGTCTCCATCCTTGGAGGTACTCAGAATCTGGACATGCTCTTGAACAACTGGCCCTGCTTCAGTAGGTGGGTTGCACCAGATAATCTCCAGAGGTTCCTTCCTAACTCAGCCATTCTTTGTTTCTGTGATTTGCACCCTCGGACAATTTTTGTGCTATTTTGTAAAAGCCAGTTCAGGTTTGTCCGCACAGATCTTAGTCTCTGCAGTCAGGACTAAAGGGACCTCTTGTTTGCTCACTCTGTCAGATGGCAGGAAGAAAGGATAGTGAGCTCTTAGGCTTCTTTCTTCTCTCTTTTCTGACAGTTCATGAGGCTGGAAAGGATTTTCCCATGAAACAGAGCCATCATATCCAGACCCCATTGAGCGTAGTGAAGCCCTTTGAAATCACTGGCTTCAGGAGGCTTCAGATCCAGCTCACAGGAGAGGCAAATGTATCTGTGAGGTTAAGACAGCATTTTCAATGTTGAGGGTAGAGAAAAAGGAAGCGGGAGAAAAGGGATGGAATTACCATCTCTGTTTATGGTTGGGTTTCCCTTTTCATGAAAGGTTTCTCTGATTTGCATGTTCCTATTTGTCTTCGAGGTATCCTCTTGCAGTTCCCCACTTTCTGGCCAGCCGGTTAGGCTCCCATGGAGGAGACTTTCCCACATATAGCCCACATCTCAAATGCTTCTTTCTTTTCCCATTCTCAGTGTAGGCTTCTTCCAGTTACCATCATTTGCTTCTGCTGAGTGGGTTTTTATTATATTTTTCTTCCTCCTTGATGTTGTGAGTAGTCTCACAGTCAGAGACAAGCTGCCAATAGTGTAAGAAACTCCTCCAGAGATAATGAGACACGAGACGTATGAAAGGCCTGTAATGAAACATCCAAAACACCAGCCAGATGGGAATTTTGAATTATCTGACCTAGGAGAGAGTGGGAGATCATGATTAATAGTACCTCTCTTCATTGAAAGGGATATACACGTGCTCTGAAGTGAAAGAAGACACTTCAACCTATCTTCCCTACTTTGATCCCTGTGTAGGAAGGAGAATTTATGTGCCAGTTTGGTTTGGCTCTTCACTCTTGCAATACTCCAGTGATTTTTATTCCCCCGTTTTTTCATTCAAATGGGCTGCTGTTCAGGACATAGAGGTTGTTCAGGACATAGAGGTTGACAGAAATAGAGCTGCAGATGAGAACCTGTTGCGGTCCAGACTCTGCTGGTACTGCTTTTGTTGCTCTAGCCAGCTGTGTTGCTGAGAGTCCTTTTGCATGAAAGCATGCTGTGTTCAAAGCTGAGAGGAGCTTGCCTGTGGTCTTTCCCTGCACAGAGACTAGCTGTAGTTAGGGATGAACTGCTTCACATTTTCAGATGAGTGACTCTGTGCTTGAGTATACAGACAGTTTAAAATAAGTAACAGATCCAGCAACTTAGGCAGATACATAAATTATTTTATGTTATTTCAGGAGTTTGCACTTAAAACTATTCCTTTCACTATAAAATATATTAAACTTTCAGCTAACTTTTTCAGTTTCTGGGCACTGTACTTCTTTGTCAGAGAGCACTTCTAAGGACCAGCCTCCCTTTCATGATGTTTTAAAATGTGTAGGAATCAATACTTGGAGCTTAGGAATAGCAAGTTCAATTTCTGGAGTAAAATTACAATAAAATCTTGGAATCATTTGTCATTTTTCTTTCAGATGTGTTGTTTAATCTCTCTTTCTTGTTGGTTCTCCAAGGGTAGATTTTGTTTTGCCTAAGATTCTCCCAATGCAAACTGGCAGAATGTATCTGGCATCCCTTTCTGTTGATGTTTGAGCTAGTGCTCACTATGTAAAAAAACTCTCTTTAAAGTCAATGACATTGTTCAAGCATGATAAGGTCTTTATTTCCATTTTCAGTCCAGCTATTTAAACTGCTTTTTGTCTGATAAATATGTCTGGTGATAAATATGTCTGGCCTGATTCTGTAGAAAAGCAGAGGTGTTCTGGAATGGTACTGTTTGGGAAGCATGGAAGTCAGCCACACTGCACAGGAGCCTCAGTGTAAACCATTTTAACATCCCACCCTTTCAGGTTTTTTTTTCTGCAACACCCACTCATTTTGCACAGATGGAGAGGTATGACAGATCATGGAATTAAGAAACCAAAAGCTTTTTCGTTAAATTTTTAATCCACTCCTCCCACACATTCATAATTCCTTGATTTACAGTTTAATTCAAAATGAATGAACTACCAGTCTTTACTAGCGTCTGTTCATAGCATGTGCTAGCTACTAGCCACATGTCTGACCTTCTAATATTTATTTTATTATTCCCTAAACAGACAGGCTTACAGCAAACAGTGATCTGTTATCACCAGACCACCATAGCTTTTGGACATTACTCTAGGGGCAGGCTTTAGGCAGCAATACTCACTTTTCTTTAAATCACTGATAGCACCATCTTTACTTGAAATAATCACTGTTTCCTAATAAACAAGAAGAAATGCTTTCTAAGAGAATATCTTTGCTCATTTTCTGAAATGCTGAATAGATAGGATGAAACAGACTAAAACAGGATTACAAGACAATATGGACAGCTGTTTATAAGTGATAGATAATTATACCTCACATCTTTTTACCTGTATCTGCCTCACCCTACATGGAAAGGGGACTTACTAGCATCTCTAGCTATTTCTCATTAATTAAGTTAATGCCAATCATTTCTTGCAAAAAGTAACATGCAGACTAAACAAAACCTTTTCATCATAGATGAAGTAGAGGAGCAAGGAGTATTCAGAGGACAAACCAGTAACAATATTCATGCTTTTAACAAAAAGAAACTCAAGCAAAAAAACAAACAAAAAAGTATAATTTCCTGTCACCTCCTTTTAAGTCCTTTAGTGACTTACATAAGATGCTGCTGGGCTTTTAGTGCTACCTGCTGTTTCTCTCCTCTGCACCAGCTGTGGAGGTTTCCACCCACAAGATCTGGGGCAAGAAGGGTTTGACCAAGCGTTTCAGTGGTCTCTCAACCTTGAGCACTTTGGATGCATCCATTCTGCAGAGCAAAGCAGAAGTATCTGACTGTGTGGGTTTTCTTCTTCTGTTTATATTTTTCAATGGCAGGGACATGAAAAACATGTATTTGAGATACTATGTACTCTCTTCTTGGGGATGCTCCTTATTTTCTGATGTACAAAATAACATGGAAACTCTCACACACCTTTAATTTCCTGAATTATTTGCATCTTTTTTTTCCGAGCCCAGTTGCAATTGTGTAAGTTCACAGTAAGGGCTTTGATGTAGAACTATTTCTACTCCTTATTTATACAGATATATCTAGTATTAAAAAAAAAAACCAAACAAACTAATCAAGACTTTTTTTTTTTTTTTAATTTTGTAATTTTTAAACTTAAAGGCAAGATCATTCTTCCTTGTAGAAATCCTTGTAAGAAAATCCTGGGAGAATTTCAAAGTATATGCTGTTCTCATCTGTGATCCTAAAGGGTTCACTGCTGCCCAGAGAGTAAGAACTTCAGTCATACAAGGTCATGGATCAGTTGAATATGTCATACAAGTCTTTATTTCTCTGGAATTTTTCTGCTGGAAATTTTCCTGGTGTTTCTGGTTGCTGAACTTTATGTGACACTTCAGCTAGTTCCTAGAAAAGGCTTGTTTAGACTTTCATTCCATCACGGTGACATGAACCCTGATCCTTTACAACATATCTCAGCCCTTTTTCCTCAGGTTGGCTTAGCTAAGATAGTATGTGGCACAGGAATTTAACAAGCATGAGATAGATGCTGACAGGCAGGGCAGGATGTAGCAGTGACATCAAGAGAATAAGGACTTAGAGGTGCCAGCCTGAAAGTACAGTACTAATGTATGTTTAATCCAAGCAGGCTGCTCTTTTATTAGTAATTCTCTGAATTTCCACAGGACACCTGATATCTCCTTGTCTAACTCATTGTGGTGAATGTGACTGCACAGCTAAGAGGTATTAGATAAATTATCAGCAAGTAAAGTAGCTTGGTTGCATTTAATCTGTACAGAAATTAGAAACCTATTTAGAGAACAGTTTCCATGCTGCAGCATGGAATATTAGCATGACAAATTGAGCAAAGTGCCACTTTATCATCCAGGTAGGTGTAATCCCCTAGTTTTGCATCTACCACAGCAGAGGGCTACCCTACCTTGTGTGTCTGCCCCCTGTAAGGCCAAGGAGTGGCAGAAGGATTTCGTGCTTCTCGTTTATCCCCTGACAGCAGAAACAGTCACAAGTGTCAGCCAGGCTTTTCCATTAAGAAATAACAGCAAGTGTCTAAGCTTTTATCCTTTTCAGTTTGTTTGAGCATTGTAGAACTGTCTCCACACTAGGAATTCATCATTAAATAGAGCAAGACAGAGGGAATGATGGTCCTCTGTATATGACTTGGCTGCAGGACTGTCCTCAGGGCTCCCTGTGCTGCAGGAGAGGTCCAGGTCCAGTGTGGCCCTTCTGGGAAAGGGAATCCTCAAACTCTCAGTGTCTGCACAGCCCCATAAGACTAAAGATTGTCACTGTAGCTTTGACCTGTTCAGGGTCAGAGTCAAATAGTAAGCATTTCTGCTTTCCACTTGATGTGGTTCCTGTTGTGAATTCACCTTCCCCTCAAGCCCAGAAAATCAGATTACATGATCTCCCATATATTAGCTGAGTTTTCATATCTTCATCTTCCCTTTGGGTTTGCCAAGGCTAATGTTGTTCATTGTCAGGAAGTTTTATCTGGCTCCTACTCTAAATTACCTTTCTTAGCTGCATGCCATGATTTCTAGTGTCGCTCTGAGAAAATTCATCTCCAGAGTCATATATTTATAAAGTACTACAGAGTTCCCCACTCAGCCTGCTTTTAGCCAGCTACATGTTTAACTCCTCTGGTCTTTCCTCGTGAGTCAGCGCTTTCCACCCTTCCCTTCAAACGCCCCTCTGTTGCACTGAGTGTTTCTGGCAGTGAGCACAGCTCAGTGCCACCTTGCTGGGACAGCCATGCGAGGTAGTTACATAAAGAGAACACCACAGGGAGCAGCAGGCTACCTCCCTTTCCCCTACTGTGAATGCTGTGTGCCCTTAAACAGTTTTGCTGCAATTTTGCATTGCGAAATCATGCCTGAGCTGCCACCTATGGCACCTGCTCCTGAATGGCTCTGCTTTTTCCCTGAGCAAATCATAATTCACCATCAGTCTGTTCATATTCCTAATTGTTATAGACCCCTTTCTGTTACTTTATTATGAACACTTGGCTACTCAACTCATCTCTGTTTTGCATTATGTGGAAATTTCATTACTACAAGTATTTCCTTCCCCTAATGGAGGTACTTAGCAATAACCATGCCTTGCTTTGATTCCTGTGATCCTCAGTAGACACATTCTCACTACTACATCTTCATTCATCATCACCTCTTGTTTCAGCCAGTTTTAAATCCTCATAATATTATTTATATCCATGGTAATTTGTATTATCTAGAAAATTAAGATTTGTTTTGAGAGACTCCAAAATGTCTCACTAAAATTCAAACAGCATATGCCGTGCCTTCATTCCTTTTATTATTCTACCTGATAAAATAATAAAGCCTGCACAAGACATTCTTTTCATGATAGCATATTCCATCTTTCTAAAGGTTGCTTCATCCTCTAAATACAGACTTATTTTTCCTTGTAAAATTACTTCTATTACTGTACAATCAGTTGATCTAATCTTAAGTAGCATAAGGAGTCATTTCTCAGGTAACGCTTGCTTCAACCAGTGTAATCCAGTTTAATCCCAGTTGACAGGCTCTGTGCCTTAAAGGAATCTGCTGTAGTGTTCAGCCTCAGATGCAGGTGCTCTCCATGTGTAAGATGGGAGGCCCTGTCTAAAATTGGCACTCCTGACAAACCAGACTGCCCTTACCATTACATGCTTTAAGGACTCTCCATTTCTTGTTGCCATTAGGGCAAATGAAATGCTGAGAGGATGTCTGTGATCTTGTCTCAGAGACAGCCCGCTGTTCAAACATCCACTGATCCCTGATCTGTAAGGAAATCTACAATGCTCTTTCTACATTAACACAGTTACACTGAAAATATGGTAAAAGTGGGGCTTAATTGCATTTTCCTGTAGAAAATGTTTTTCTTCATGCAGAACACTGATACTGACTTGTTTGTGCTTCTTAACTGTCCTGGTAATGGAAGTTATTTTCAAAAAAAAAAAAAAAAAAAGGCAGAATGAAGCAGAAGTCTTGGGACTCTGATATCTGTCTCCTTCTATGTGAAGCACTAAGTAAAAAATTTGTTGCCTCATAGTTAGAGGTCCACTGTAAAGGGTATTTTTTCTAAAATAGGGAAGAAATGCCCTTTGGAAATATCATCTCTACCTATAGAGAAGCTTAGACAATTAGGTGCTTGCTCCTCAGAGGGCTAATATTATGTGAAATGGGTTTAACACAGTTTTTCCCCAACTCCAGCTCCTTCAGCTGCTTATGGTTTCACAGACCTGGAACCCATTTGCAAGGAAAAATATGGGCAAACTCAAGTCAAAGAGTTTCTTTCTAGATAAGACAGACTGACTTGGCTGTGCCACTATTCACAGCATGATTGAAAGTATTCTGAGATGGTGAAGTCCATAAACTGTGTGTTAGAAACTAGATCCAAAATTTAGATTATGGATATTTTCTTGTGTAGGTAGTGAATACAAAGTTGAAGCATTGGGTAGGAGAAAGAATGCAAATTTGGTCATTTTTAAAAGTAATTTTCAAGACATACCAATTTCAGTGTTTTACAGCCTGGCAACTAATTCTTCCTTCATTTTTTGACCATTCTTTCTGAGTGAAATACCCTCAGACGTGTCCTCAGTAGTGAAGAAGTACTTGGCATGAAGTGGATATTAATGGATACTAAACTATTGGAGGAGCTTTTAAGATTATTAATAATTTCCTAAAACTCAAACTGGGAATATTTGTGAGCCTTACAGTAGATACCAGAAGATATAATAGTCATTCACTGCCTTGAATGCAATTTCAGTTGGTGTGCAAATAGAAAAATAGGAGGGCAAATCATTTAAGTGGTTGTTAAAGGAATCTGTTTATCTAATTATTTATTCATGGTGTGATATGAAAAATGGATTGGATTGTGCCACAGATTACCACGTTGATCAGGTGTTTGAGTGACACCGTGAGTAGCACTGTTTTTTATCCTGTCACTCTGCCATTCTGATGACATACAGAAATTTGCAGGAGCAAGAATTACCTTTTCAGGGCAGCTTACTTGGAGGGAGGTGTTTTATAGCTGTAGCCAGTGTCTAACAGAGCACCCAGAACTGAAAGGTCATCATTCATAATATCAGTGTAGTGTGTTCAACATGTGCTTCTGGTGTCACTGTCATAAGGATGCCCTAGCACTGGGAAACCTAAGTATGGCTGAATTAGGTAAGGCTCAGAGACAGGTACCAGGCACAAGAACACTCTGAATAATGAAAATCAGCTTATCTTTGCTGGGAGGGTTCTAGTGACTTACTCAAATAAACAAAGTACCTTTTTTTTTTTTTTTGAGTGAATCACTATAATGTGTTATAATGTATATTTATTATAATGTATATTTTTATGTATAATTAAAAACATTTAAGAAGTGTATTCACTCTCCTTTTCTACAAAGGAAAAGATTGTGTCAGTACTTTCAAGTGTGAGAATCTTCATTAAAGAATTGACTCTGGGTGTGTTATCCTGGTTTAAACGCATCTAACAGAACCCCCACTCCAAAACCAAAATAGATAAAGACTTTGCAAAAAGAAGATGAAGCAGTGCAGGCTATTGAATTGTCTGCAGTGCAAGAGAATTACATTGTGCAAGAGAATGAAAGGACAGATTTTTGGTGTGGGACCAGTAAAAGTTGTCAGTAACTGAGTTTTTTGACCTCTCTGTCCTAGAACATCTTTGTCATGGAAGTATCAACATCTTAGTATTCTACAGGTTTTTCTTTTTGTCAGTCTGGTTCCAATAAATGTATACAAGAAAGCAGAGAGTTTGAGTGTAGCATCTGGTTCTCTTAAATGGGCTGATAGTTTTGCTGTGGGAAGGAAAAGATTTCAAATAAATCAAAAGATTTGAAAACTAGTTTAAAATCTCTTTGATTTTGTTTTTTCTTCTTTTTATTTTTTTCTGTTTGATTTTTCTTTGTTTGTTTCTGTTTTTGCTTTTATTTTTTATGAAGCTCCCGTTCCCATCTAATATGACATTTTCAATCCTTGGATTAGAAGCAAACAAGAGGAAATAGGTGTGCGTAGGCTTTTTTCCTAGCTGTAGGATAAAAGCCACTGGCCACCTTGCCCAGTTGCTGTGTGTATGCGTCAGCAAGGGCATCACATGCTGGGGCTGTTTCACAAATGTCTTAGACACAGAAATAGCTGGCAGGTCACTGAAGGACTTCAGCAGTGGCAGATCGCTTAATCAGACTTTACAAGTCAGCTGCGGGACCAATCTCCTCCCTGCCGCCCCAGCAGCTCTTGCCTCCACAGGCGCAGTCTCGGGGCTGGCTTATCCAAGGATTGAGCAACTCAGCCAACACATCACAAAGATTACCAGCGTGGAGGAGAACCTTTGTGGATTAGGAGGCTTTGGAGTTTGCACAGCTGTGATGTGCATGCCTTTCCATCGTTCTTGTCTCCTAGTGATTTTATGGGTTTTTTTCCTCATGCAATCCAGAAAATGTTCAAGATACTCCTCAGAAATGTCTAAGCAGAGACAATGTGTCTTGTTTACTTGATTAGAGAAGCTCATCACAACGGAAATGTCATAGGAAAAATAGACTGTGTGCCTGAATAATCCACAGGGTTATCCATAGTTTGATTGTGACCGACTGTAATTGTCCTACAGGAGGTTTACAAAGTCTTGCTCTTGTAAGATACAGTTTAAAACCAGATGGACTGACTGCTGCAGGTTTGCACTTATAAAAGTAATGTGGCAATGTGCAGTCATGCCATAGCTGATTATTGGTGGGATGTTTTATTTAGTTTGGTGGACAAATGTGTATGACTTTAGCGGTATGGCAGTATTCACATGCACTTGAAGATGCTCTGCAAACAATGATTTCAAAAAATCTTCTTATCTCTGTTAGACCAAGGAGGAGGAACAGTTGGATTTACACAGATTCAGAAGTTTATTTGCAGTGAATTATTTTTGTACACAGTAATGTTCTATTATCCACATTACTTTCCACAGACATAATTCATATTTTTTGCATATTAAATGCCTTTCATCCTTGGATCAACTCCCACTTTTGTGATATCTGCTATCCTAGCTAAGACTGGGAGCTTCAAACTCCAGAGCTATTAGTTTCAGTTTTTGCAGCTGCCCACTACATCTCAGTATCTTTGTATCTAGGGCTATCACAAACACAGATCCACTGTTCCACACTGTTCCATTCTCTGTTCCAGAGCACAGAGGTACAAATAATGCCCAGTGATGAGTGGGCCACATCCAGATCTCCTGCTGCGTGAGGAGTAGTTCCATGGACAGACTTTTTCAGCACGTATCTTGGTTTCCCACTTGGTAAATCAGAAATAACTCCACTGATGTACAGTTTGAAGAGAAAATCAGACAAATCAAGTCTCATTTCTGAAGTTCTGAACCAGAATGAAATGCATAAAGAAAACAACTTCTTTCTTAACAAGAAGTAAGACAAAGCAAATGAATGAAAGCAGCAATATTGCATTGCCTTTTTACCTTGAAGCAGTGTACTATTGGTGATATATAATGATAAAATTTATTCAATTATGCATTATTATAATTTGATATATTTTATAGTTTATGTACCATTTATCATTGTGTATAATTTGATTATATTTTGATAGAATGAGAAAGTCCACAGAAAATAATGGGGCTTTGATGGATTTGAAATTAAAGAGTTTTACCTCATCCACCTATTTTTATCCATTTAAGGATAAAAAATAGGAATGATGCACAATAGCCAACATTTTATTTGCCTTGATATAAGCCTGCCAGCTTGTCCATGAGAATGAATTTTTTAATAAAGACTGTACATTTTTGGACCCATCCAAGCAAATATCCCTGTATTCCCTATCAATAAATAACTGAAATTTAGTATACTTATGATGAGAACTAAGGCATATAGAAAACTTGCTTTCAAGATTCATTCAGGAAAACCTTAAAGAAAAAAAAACCTTTTTGTGTTGTTCAGTAGCACTAGCAATCTCTTTATTTACTTTTAACCAGAAAGTCTCCTTTGTCAAAGGAAGCTCATGGAGCTAAAAAAAAAAAACAAAACAAAAAAACCCACCAAAATATAATACAACAAAACCATGTACATACATTTGTGTTGGTGTTTGTTTAAAAGGTAATTTGTCCAAGTGCTGATCTTGTACAGATATGTTTATTCATTCAATTAAGAAGAAGAAGCAATATCTGATGACAGATGTCTGACTACAGTTTAGCCCCTGCTACAAGTCCCTGTGATATTCTAAGGTGTTTGTCCTTGAACATTGATGTTACGCTCGTGAAAAGCTGTTCATGGATGGAGTGGCACACTTCACTCATACAAGGGAAGTAGAGATACTTCTTTTGATACAAAACAATGATTTAACAAAGTTTGATAGTGCATATGACAGTGGTTTAATTAGATTCAATGGAAACACTTGTTTATTTACTGCATAGAGGACAGGGTCAGATAAAACTGTAAGGGGAACCTTCCCAATGAGATATGAGATTCAGAAAGATCCCCTTGAGTTCTAAGCTTGTCCTCAGAGAGGAGTTTAGTTGAGTCTGGATCCAGACTAAGTCTCAGACTTGGTCAGTGATTTATATCTAAAGGATTAGATGTATCAACCAATTATTTCTATCACTTTGCTAAGATTGCAAAGTTTCAGTGCAATTTCAGATTGATTAACCAAGTATCTGACATGGTAAGAGCTCCTTCAAGCTTGAGGTATAGTCTTGAGCGATGCCCCTACTCAAGGGGAGATCATGGCATGGAGCCCAGTGCCTTGCCGGAGAGCTTAGTGGACCCTCCCTGGACTGTCCACTCTTTATGGAGTAAGATGGTTGACACAGTCCTTTTTGCATAGCAGTTGCAGAAGTCAATTTCTTTCAAATTTGGCTTGGGTAAGACATTGAGCAGCACTGTGGTTAGGTGGGCTCATTGCTCCAATTAGCCATGGGCTAAAGTGTTGTTACCTGTCTCCCTGAAAGCGCTCTGAGCCAGATGCAGCCATCACAACCACGTGCATCCAGCTCGACTACCCCTGGAGCTACCTCATGGTGGCTATCCCTGCAGCAGGGCTATGGGAAATAACGGTAAGACTGGGCAGTGAGGGAGCACACCATCACAAAACCCTTGCAGATATGCAATTGAGTCTCCAAAAGTGTGGTTTCACCTGTGTAAATGGGTGCTGTATTATACTATGCCACTAGTTGTATCACATGGAAGCACTTCTAAATTGGATGTGAGCAGTTAGGCTGAACAGTTTACTTCAGCTGAAAAGTATTTGAACCATATATTTGTAAGCTATCCCCTTGCACAGCCCAATAATATTAATTTGGACAGTTTGGTGGTGAAACTTCAGTGTTCAACTCAGCAGCCAGCTTTAAAATCTTTTAAATCTTAAATGCCAGCTTTTTCCAAAATAACAAAGCAAGACATATTGCTGTAGAAATAGGGTACTAAATTTTTGTTAATGAGGATATCTATCAACTGTTTTGTCATCCCTCATTAAGCTGTCCTGATTTGAAGCAGACATAAAAGAAATCTGAAAGATGCCAAGTCATATAAAAATTATGTTAGCTGGGAGGAAGGGCTCAGTCGTGGTTTCCCTGTGAGTCCTGTTCTTGAGGCAGGATCTTGATTCACTAGCACAGAAAGAGGACTCACAGTTTGTTTGCGACTTGCTCCCCATTCAGTGCCTGTCCTGCTTTTGAGGCATCCTCAGGACTGGCTTAAATTGAGGGTGGTCAGGTGGGATGAGACTGGAGGTAGCTCTGTTCTTCCTCCTGTGTGTGCCTGGGTGCAAGGGTTGAGGAGAGGAGGAAGCTGTGCTCTCCCTGGGGTGGAGCCTAACCATTACCTCACTCACAAGGTAGCAACATCCTCTGAGCTAATTTTAGAAACAGTTTTCTGTAAAATGCCTGTCACTGAAGTGTAAAATACAATGCCTCCTGCCTGACAGTGCAGCTTTGCTCATTTCTTATCATGAGGGTTCTTGGCTAATGGGTTTACTGATGAGCATTCCCTGAACTTTAAATCTTAAGCCAATATTGAAGAGCATGATCAGATAATGAAATTCATTCATCAGCTTTTCTCATTGTAAATGCTCTTCTATGTCATGTCCATCGAGCCAGAGATCAGCAACTCATCATGTGGTCTTTTTATCCAGGTAAAGGCATTCCCATTCAGGCAAAGTAGCCCCCACAACAAACTGCTCCATTTCAGCCTCAGATAAAGTTATTTTGCAAAACTGACTCTCAGGTTACTTCATTAATGAAAACAGTTAAAAATAGCAATCTGTTCAGGAAAGAGAAAATATGTTGTTTTTCTGAAGTACATTTTTTGTGTGTATACCTGTTACTCTAGTGCTGTCTATAAACACAAGGTGTCAGATTTTATTCATTACCGTTCATTTCAGCTTCTTCTGTTAATTATTATTCAACAATTTCTTTATTAAGGGACATGGCCTTGGAATTTCACACTTAGTTTAACACCACTTAACCCCCTGACACAATCTGCGTGTATCCCATTAAAGGAAATTTTTGCTAATACTATCCCAGCTAAACAGTTGTCATGATCATTCACTGTCATTAAGCCCAAAAGGTTCTCTGGGATGTATCCTAAAAAGGTGCTATTCTAATTATGCACATCCCAATTAAGAGAAGTATGGAATATTAAATTTATTAATCTGTCCTGGAAGAAAAAGACCTTTAATTTCAGAATGCATCTGGCCTTATTTAATGTTAAATGTAAGGAGTTCTTGGAAACTTTGCGCTGTGGCAGCCCTTACTGATACCGTGTCTTCATCATGGGAAGTTATTCTTGGATATCTTTCCCTAAAAACCATGTAGTTTGCTTCATTTTGAATTTGGCTCCAAGATGAACAAGTGAAATTTTCCTTCTGGTTAGAAACCTTATTTGTAATGACTCTTTAAAATTTTACCCATACCCTTAGCCAACTAATTGTGATCTAAATACTGTTACTTAATGGACTAGTCAATAGGAATAATGCAGTTCAGTGGAAGTTGTGTAATGTCTCTGATAGAGTATTTATGTTTAATAGTGTTTTTCCTACATAGCAAAGCAGTAACTTCTTAATTGAACATCCCAAATTAAACTGTGAAACAAAAAGTAGTGCAGTTATTTTGTTTTTCAATATCTGTTCTTTTCCTCATCTGAAATGATAAAATGGGTTCTTTTGTAATCTAAGGAAATACCTGAAATAGGTATATGTATGCAGTGCACTCAGGTATTTCAGTGCTGATTTTATTTGGCAAGAAGCTGATTAGGAGCACCCCACCCTGAACACCTCTAAGCCTGTGGGTGCACATAAATAAATTAAAGTTACTGGCATCTTGGCAAAAAGTGCCAGGGTCTTTATAAATAACTGGAGTCAGTGCCATTTGCTTCACTACCTGCAGACAACGAGATGGCACAACTTACTCCTCTCCATGGCAGGTTCTTCTGAAGGTCTATCCTTTGAGTGCTTTTGTGGCATAAACCCTGGACTCGCCTCATAAGTCTTCCCTGGCCCCATAAAGTCACCAAATGCTGTGCTTCGAGCTGTTTTTATGAGGCTTTATCACTGTGCACAGCTTGGCTGCAAATTGCTTGTTTTAAGCAAGTCATGAAATAAGAAGTGGTTGTACTGAAAGTGCAGAGTGTCAGAGCTGCCTTTGCCTGCCTTAGAGCCATGTGAGCTTGAGTGCACCATATACAGCATGTTTCCCAAACTGAAACACCAGCCTCTTGTGTCACACACATGCGTGACCACCTGAATTAGAAGAGATTCCCCCTCCCCCCACCAGGCCTGGGGAGCAGAGCTGTCTGCAGCACCTGTTTCAGATATCTGTTCTTGGTCCTCTGCTCTGGAATTACTGACACTTGAACTTCTGCCAGCAGTTAAAGGTAGATAGCAGTTCCCTGGTCATTCAGAGGACTTGAAGCCAGTGACTCCTGCAGGAGCAGAACTATTGGCTGCAGAGACACTGAATGTGTTCCTAGAGACCTGATGACATCTGTTCCTACAGCTGTTTGCTGCTGAAAGGGGAAATCCCATTTTTCCCAATTTTCTAACCCTCTTCCCCTCCTCTTCCTAACCTGCCATACAATCCTGCTTTTTCTGTTATAACCCTCATCAGACCTTATGGAGAGACAATTCTACTACCTGGCATGGAAGAAAACTGTTAATTTTTTTTTTTGCCTCATTCTGCTAGTTTCTTCCAAAATAATGAATGGAACCAGCTTATGGTGAGGTCAAGTGAGCACTGGGACTTGTAAAGAGAAACAGTAGAAGGTGGCAATTAGGAGCAGAAGAGGTGGGAAAAGAGTGCACTGGGATTCAGCTTTTTTGATAGCAAGCTGTTAGATCTGGCACGTCTCTGTCTTGGGAACTGCAGAAGTACAGATTGACAGTGTCTATCTCCTTCCTTTGGGAAGCACTATCCTATTCAGAAATGGAGCTGGAGAGTATTTAGCTATCCCTTGCTGCGAGGTTAGATTGGCTTTAATACTTTGAAAGAATTACCAGTTGTTTTGGAAAAGAGTGAGTGGGAAAAATACTTCTCTTTTTTCCCCAGATGAGCCATTGATTTTGGCTTGGCAGAAACTTTTGATAGTTCAGTATTACTTACAAAAATCACTGGGTTATCTTTGATTACTTTTCCCCAAAATGGCATGTTGCCTGGTCATTAGTTTGCTTGCAGTGGCTAACTTTTTTCAGCTTCTAATTAGAACAGTCATTTAATTGGTGAATTTTGTCCTAATCAGAACATGCCAACTGAAAAGGCTCTGTTCCTGTATGGTAGTCAGCTGGATCCTAATTAATCTTATCCTAATTAAACTGCCATAATTATATGGTTTACTGAGTATTTAATGTGAGAGTGGTTACTTTAGTTTCTAATTCATGCATTGTTGGCTGAGAAATATCTCACTTTGCAACTTACTCTCAATACTTTTGCTTCTGAGAATCTGTCTTTCACCACAGAAATCAAAACCCCCATATATGTCCAACAAGTAAAAGTGAAAATGGTTCAGGTTTCCTAATTTAGGCAGGCTGGAAAATTTTCAAGTGCTTTCAGGAATCTGTGGCTGGATAAACCTGTGTGAGTTCCCCTTGGGGATTTGGTGGAGAGCAGACCTGGAGAACCTGAGGTAGAGATTGTTGGCTGACAAGACAGGACTTCTCAGCACCCCTGTTTCAGGAGATGGTGCACTGGGGAGTGAGTTAGAGGAGCACAATCAGCTCTGGTGCCTCTGAACATGGGCCCTCTGTGCAGTGAGCAGGCATCCTGGCAGGAGTGTAGATCTCTTTGCCCTCAGCCTGGGCAAGCTGCTGACTTGGCCACTCTGCTCTGCTGAGGTGCCTGTACCCCAAAGAGAAGGGAGGCACTGATATCGTGTTGCCAGCTAGGACTTGCAGATGTTGCAAGTTTGGAGTGGTGCTAAATGAGTGTTTCTACCTCAGTCAACTTGACCAGTGTGTTAAAAATCCTCTTAGGGTGTTCCAGCCTTCTTTCCTGTAGCTCTAATTCTTCATTCTAGCTATTTCACCCCACCCTCGGCTGCAGCAACTTCCCCGACTTTCAAGTGCTTTGTATGTAATGTTGTGTGGCAAGGGGATACATTTCTGTTGCTGAACCTAATAAAAAAAGTGGTTGTCATGGTTTACTAGCAAAACTTTATTGCTAACCCAGACTCGTGGCGAAGTGCCCGAATTGCCTACGCTGTGCATCCTGTACTGTCTCAGAGAAGTTATTGGTAATTGCATCTCTGCCCCCTCCCTATAGATATACTCCCCGTACCATCCAATTCTTCACATTTATTATTCAAGGCACTTTTGGTTGGAGATCACTGCAGCTAACTTGCCAAGAAAAAGGATTGTCAATGGCTTTGAAATGCAGTGTTTTCTTTTGTTTGTCTTTCTGCAACCCTACTTTGTGATGCTGCTTCCTGAAATTCGCTGCTACTTTCCCAATCTGAGAGGGCTTCCAGAAGCTTAGTTGATGTCACAGGATCATATTTATATCCTGATCTGAATTCCAAGTTATTTCTTGGACAGATAACTGTTGACTTTTTATATTCTTGAGCTCTGATTATGTGACAGGCAAAAACAACAATGAAATGCAATTCTGCTTATTTAACAAATCAGATTATTTTGCCTTGCAGACAAGCACTATATAGGAAACTATATGTGACCTCTATGTAAAATGAGCATCTGCTTCCATGAGCTTAGAATATTTATGACATGAGAGCAGCAGAAGTAGTTGGGGATCAGGATCTTGTGATTCACAGTGGTCATTATGAAATCCAAAGCAAAAATGGTAGACTGACATTTACCACTGAGTCAAGATACTCCTCTCTGCTTTGAAATGTTTATTTTCATTCTAGGGGTCACATGTGCAGTGGCTAGGGGCTAGGGCTTCTGTTTGATTCTTATTCAGCCTTTGATTAAGGGGATCATAACTTAGTACCATAAACTCACTGCTTTGGAACAACTTAGTGAAAGAAAGGGAAAGGATGTTGCTTTTGGGAAGTGCTCCAAAATTTACATTTCATTTCCAGGGAAGTCGGAATGCTAAAGCTGTGAATGTGAAAGAGAATTGTGATTGGGGTGTTCAGCATCCAGTGCTAACAGTTAATCCCCCGCTGTAAAGATTCCTTAATGTTGCAATCCATGGCACCTTTGTGCCTGCAGAAGTCAGTGAAGGCAGCTCTGAGCCGCACAAGCCGCTGGTATTAAACCAGCAACAGCATGGTGCTTTGGCAGCAGTGTAAAAGCTGCACAGTGGCTTGGCAGAAGACACAAATGTTGCTGACATATAAATTTGACTAGATGCTCTTACCTCCAGTTCTTAATGTCTATGTTAGAGTGCATCCAGTCACTTGGGTATTTACATCTCCTCAGTAGAACTGATCCCTAATTTTAATCTGTTATGCTAAATTGACAAAATTACCCTATAGAAGGTGATATTCCAGGGCTAATCACATGCACAGGCTGGGAAAAAAAAAGAAAAAAAAGAATGCCTGGGGTAAAAACCTGCAAAAGGTTTGTTGATGTTTTGATCACAGAAAATGAACCTATTAAAATTAGATCTTTTTTTGTTAAATACTGTTGAAATCCATAAGAATAAACAGTCCCTCACCTCCTAAAGCTGATAAGCTAAGTAACCCTGTCTTAGGTGGATAAGGAGTTTGATAGATATTTTCTGTAAAGTCAGTGATAAGTACAATTCACTCTTAGAATAAAAGTTGCACAATACTGCACAAAATAGGTAAAGCAGGGAACAAGACGGAGAAGAAAAATATAACTGATGTGTTTTCCTACAGGAGATACTCAGGCACTGAGAAATTGTAGAACTTCTAATGATGAGCCATGAGCTCTGAAGATTCTTGAGCACTCCAAGGAGGTTGTCTCTGGATTCTTTTTCCTTTCATTGCATTGGCTATTAGCTTTATAATCATGTCTTTACCTGATGGCATTTTATATTAAAGGAAGCTTTTGGGTTATAAATTAGATTGAGCTTGTAAAAGCCATGTCATGTCTTTTATTGCATTTTTCATTTGTTGTTATTATTTTATGAGAATTCAGGCTATGTACAAGCTTCCAGCAGCTGTAGATCTCCCCCTCACACACATACAGTGCTGTTAGGCAAGTGAGTAGGGATAGAAATTAATTGACATCTGTGTGGAAACTACAGGAAAGTTCAGCAGGTTTCTGATCTTATAATTAATTAAAAAGCCTGGAGAAGAAGTCTGTCTGGGGCTGCTTTTTATGGTATTTCAAAACAAAATTGTAGCCATGGGAAGCAGTATTACCCCTGCTTTTTGCAAGTTAGCTAGTAGACTTTCTATCAAAAGCAAACACTGAATAAAACCAAAATAGTTGCAGTCAGCTCCATAATGACTGTTTACCACTCTATCAGACATGACCCCAAACTTAAACCTTTGCTGGGAGACCTCAGCAATCTCAGAATGTAACTTTATCACCCCATCTTTTTCATACAGGCAAGTACTTAATAACACATAGTGACAGTCAGTGCCAAGCTTGTTCATTCATAATTCAAATTTTCTTGGAGCATGAGAGCCCCTATCAAAGAAGAAGGAAAGTAGATGTGAAGACCATTTCGGTAAGAGTCCCTGAAAGTGTTAGAACCCAGCAGGCAAGACTTTTTATCCTTAAAGAAGTCTGCTTCTTTACAGACTTCCATACTTTTTGCCTGATAGAGACCTTCCTACATTGCCACGCAGCATGTGACCACACTGAGCTCCTGGGTAAACCATAGAAGTGTTTTCAACTGCAAAGAAGCCTTGCATAACAGAGCAGATAAGGATGTGGAGAGAACTTCAGTCAAGTAACTACAGAGTAATCCAGAATGAAATTATACATTTAGCACATAGTTATTCAGTAAAGCTGCATGGAAGAATGTATTATGTATGGATTTCTATCATATACTAATTTATTTTAGTCTGCTCCTAACACTCTGTAGGACAAGTAGCATGAGTTTATCGTGTATTCATCAGAGATGAGTTTATCATCTTTACAGCACATGGAGAACCAGGGTAAGTGCTCTAGTATGATCCTTCAGAATAAATGTGCTGCCAGTAGGCAATACAGCAGCTGGAGGAAGGTCTGCCCATAGCAAAAGAGTATGTCAGAACCGTTCTTTTGGATCTTTCTCCACCCAAGGCATCTGCACACTGTGCGGGGCTGGGATATAAAGGCAACATGCTCAGGCTGTGGTTGTTAGCTGGGCTCACACCTAATGGCCAATGTGAGTGGGGAAAACAGCAAATTATGGTTTTTGTCTGATTTGTGTGTGAGTGAGCTCATACCTGTGCTGCAGAGAACTCTGAAACTGGTGTGAATGTGGACATAGTACACAGGGCATATTAAAAGAAAGTTTTCCTTTTCTTCCACATCCTATACACACTTATTTTTAATGAATATGTCCAGATATCTCCCTCTTACATTTTTCTAGACTGACTTGAGGCCAATTTGTTTTTGTGAGTATTTCTCATCAACAGGAATCAAATGGGTAACAAGACAGTATTGCACGCATTGTCAGAGCTTGTTAGATCATGGCTATGTTGCCAGTATTCTAAGGCAGTACTCATTGGAACAACATTTGGTTGGCTGAAAGACGTAATTTCCTACGGAGTGTTTCCATCCTGAGAGTTTTTTATGCCTAAAAATGTAGCAAATGGTAGCAAAAGAGCAAGCACCAAATGTCACTGTCACCTTGCCAAGGTCTATATTTGTCATTTCTAGACTTGGAACTTTCTGTATATATTACAAGTAAATAGCTTTCAAGCTGAAAGTGTAGGATATCAGGGTAAAAGATAAAACACTTGACTTTGCGGCACTATAGTAGGGCTTCTTTTGTCTTTTTTAAGCAATTATAAATGGCAGATGTCATCTTAGCATGAATTATAAGCCTTCCTGTCTGCCAAGGAGAACCTGTTTGTTAATGCAGCAATCATTCAACCTGTCAAGTTTTGCTTAACAATACTTTAGGTAACCCCTTGGCGAGTAAGTGTAGATGCCAATAAATATTTTCCAAAGCACTGATTTTACAGGCAGCCTGGAGGACTCTGGTGCTCTAAGAGTTAAATAACTGTTTAATAGTTTTTCTTTTTCTTGAGCTAGCCATTTCATAAATTAATTATTGATTTTAGGTTCTTTGGAGCTGAAGATTTTGAAGGCCACATCAGCTTCTTTTAGGCTGGTAGAAACACACCAGTCTACCATTGCTTATAATAAGACAGTCATGTTATAAGACAGTTTATGTTCCTGTAAGGAAAAAGCTTTTGCTAGGCTATTTTTAGGAATTAATGAAGTCAACACTGGTATGGGAAGCCTGAATAAAGCTTTATGTATGTATGTATGTAGGTGCTATTTCCATATATATAGGCTATTTCTGTACATGCATTAGAAACCTTTCGTTTAGCCTGCTCAGTCAGTATATTCTGTCTCCATTGTGCTTGTAATTTTCTGCAGTCAAAAACAGGAGGTCAAACAAAAGGCATTGTGTAAGCTTCAAAACTTCCACATACCTTAATATGTCATGAACAGAATTTCACTTCTGTTTTTGCTCTAGTTTTGGCAAAAATGTTGCCATTTATTATGAAGCATGTATTCAAAGAAGACTAAGAGAAACTTATTACCTGAAGCCTGTGTTTTCATTGTGAAGAAATTGTCCATTGTAGAATTCTGGTATTTAAGTTTCTGAACGCAGTTATGCACACAGCATCAATCAGATGCTATAGATGCTCATATTGTTTTTCATCATAAACATGTCAAGCAGTTCTTTACTCTTAAACCTCAAATTGCATAAACTAAAATTAATTGCTAATAATTCTGGTTCATTTTCATAAAGTTGTGCTGGTTTGAAATTCAGGCAATTTGTAAAAACACTGTCATTTTTATTCTGCCATTAAAACTCCAGTCGTACTTACTCGGTTAGCACTGTGTTTTTACATTTCCTCTAAAGTCACCAACAGCAGAAGCAAATCTAGCAATTCTTAGTGCTATTGAAATGCCATATAATTTTAAATCATGTCAGGGAAACCATTGCAAAGCTCCCCATACTTTAATGGATCTTCATCCCCACTTAAATATTTACTTGATTTTTCTATTGTGCATCAAATATTATCCATAATCTTTAGTCATGAGCTTTTGAACATCCTCTTCCATGTTGTTATTCTCAAAGTCATCAGTATTTGTTTGCTGCTACCATTTTTTTCCCTAGGAAATACATTCCTGAAGACTCATGTAGCAGGATGTAATTTTACTTGTTGTATTGAGAATACTTGGGAAAAAAAATGTAGGATTAGCTCCTAAAATTCAATCCTGAAATCTCATGAGCACACACTTAATTCTAACCAGGATAGTAGGCTCATTAAATATTTTTCTCTTCTGGAATTGGTTGAAAGACAAATAACTGAGACTGTATTTGTCCAAGCTAGCCCTATATACTCTTTTAAGTGTTCCCTTATAAAATGTTTGGTAATTGAAATCCACAATAATTATGTGAGGGCCTTCAGGGGAGACTATGTGCCTTTCTTAATTTGAAATGAGTTTGGACATATAGTTGTGGGTAGATTTATTCTCTAATTTAACTGTAATCTATTTTCTAATTGAACTGGAATGACAAAGTGCTGCAGAAAATATGTATTCAGAGATGGAAACCAGTGTGACAAATGGCAGCCCCCTCTCTTTTGATTTGTTGAGGTCTGGTTACCAAATCAATGACATCCAAATAAATTATATACAAGGACTTCTGGGGCATTCTGGTCAGATCAATATACATGTTTTCATGCCAGTCCAGGGACTGGATGCAATTCCTCTTTTTTTTTTTTTTCCCTTTCTTTCTTTCTTTCTTTCTTTCTTTCTTTCTTTCTTTCTTTCTTTCTTTCTTTCTTTCTTTCTTTCTTTCTTTCTTTCTTTCTTTCTTTCTTTCTTTCTTTCTTTCTTTCTTTCTTTCTTTCTTTCTTTCTTTCTTTCTTTCTTTCTTTCTTTCTTTCTTTCTTTCTTTCTTTCTTTCTTTCTTTCTTTCTTTCTTTCTTTCTTTCTTTCTTTCTTTCTTTCTTTCTCTTTCTTTCTTTCTTTCTTTCTTTCTTTCTTTCTTTCTTTCTTTCTTTCTTTCTTTCTTTCTTTCTTTCTTTCTTTCTTTCTTTCTTTTTTTTTATCAAATTAAGCTCTTTGTGGATATTCTGTACCAAAGTGAAGTATTTCTTCCCAAAGAAGAGATGAAGAAGATGATCTGGCACCTAAATACTGGGCATGGTCAAGGACAACTTTTGTTAGCTGACCCTGCTTTCAGCAGGATGGCATTGGACAAGTTGATCTCAGGACATCCCTGTCAATATCAGTGGTCCCATTTCTTTCTGTGGAAAGAAATAAAATACTTGCTTAATCCAAATTTAGAAAATACTTCTAAGGCAAACATTTGAAAAGCTCTAATTTTTATACAGAAACCTCTCTGCAATACAGTAGCAATTGCTAAACTCATAAGAATATAATAATTGTAAAAAAAGTTAGGAGCCTTTACATGAGGTTCAGGTAGGAATTAATCAAGAAGACTATATTTATCTCATTCACACAGCATAGTCAATCCCTTAGGGTTTAGTGTACACAAAGATATATTTGAATGTTTCTAATTTGGTGAGAAAACCAGACTATATTTCCTTTCCAGCAAGCCTCACTGAACACTCTGGTATATGGTAGTATGCTCTCTGGGCATGTAACTTTCCTCAGCCTTCCTTTCATGCTGAGATTTGGTGATCAGCTATTTCAAATTATGAAGCTTTTCTGACATTCCTATTGCTCTTACTCTTACATCTTGATTTGCTCATCAGCTCTTTATTTCCAGTGGTCAGACATCCTGAGCAGTTTTATCAATGTCCTTTACTCTTTTAATTCCTAATCAGACTTCTGGTTTTTAATCTCCACCTTCTTGACATTAATCTGAAGTACCTTTTGACAATTTTTCTATGGGTAACATTAATCCAATCAATTTATTTCCTAGACTGGGCAAAATCTCAGCAAGCTCAAAGCCATTATCTTCCAATTTGTATCCCCATCTCAGACCAGAGCATTTCAATATATAAGGCAAAGGAGATCCTTCCCATCAATCTCAGTCTTCTGATGTTGATGCTTTACAAGGATGTCCTCATCTCCCATGCTGGTTCCTGAAGGTGTGTTGGTATGGAGAAGGATAAGTCCCATGGAGTGGGTTGGTCTGTGCAGCCAGTCCTGGCAAGGTTCTCATAGTGCCTGTATGTGGCCAGAGGTGTAATTGTGCCTGGATGTGCTGCAGCTCAGAACCAAAATTACTTTTGTAATCTTTTGGCGTCTTTTGTTCAGGTGCCCATATCCCGTTTTTAATGTCCATGTAGCTCACATTACTGACATACTGAAACACAAGCTTTTAAGAAGCAGAATGAGTGGCAAACCTCCTTTGTTTGAGCACAAATTTGCATAATGTGTTCAAAAGCTGTACTAAAGAAGTAGGTAAGAAGAAGGGAGGTAATCCATTGCTAATGCTCCCTGGGAATGTTATTATCTGTGTTTGTACAAACTTTTTTTCATGTAGTCCAACAGTATCAGGTGCATTAGTGCCAGAACAGCTCTCTTCCTAGTCTCTCTGGCTTTCATACACGTGAATCTGAACTGATGATTTTATCTATGCTGTAAAAATATCACTTTAGCATGTATAGTTTGCACTCCTTCAAAGGTGCTGCATCACAGATGAGGGACAATTGTGAAAAGAAAATGAGGAAAACTGAGGGAGATCTCTGGTAAATAGTATGGACTAATATTGAAAGGAGATAAACCACATTTCATGCCAGCAAGCATTGCTTGTTGGCAGACCGAGCCACCTTCCTCCAGATCATCTCATTATTGCAAAAGGATGAATGGGATAGGAGAAACACTAGTAACACCACAAGGCTGGATATTAGCTGTAGGAAAAGATTAGATGAGACGAGATGGATTTGGCTCAGTCCCATGAGAAGGAAGATCAGGATAAGCCCCATACTGGGTCTGTGATCAGAGATCTTCTCTTGGAGAAAGAGTCAGTGCCTGAGACTCCTGACTACCTCCCCACTACCAATGAGCAACTTGGTGTCTACAGGACTCCACTGCAATGTTGAAGGTTGTGTCATATCCTCTAACATTCAAGGCAATTGAGGAATGATTTAGTTACTGAATCTCACAAGTCAGGGCTTCACTAAACAAAAAAGCCTCAGCTGTTGCAAAAATTTAAAGTAGGAGTCCTGGAGCTTTTAGTGTTTTAAGAAATGTCAGTTAAGATCACTATTTGTGAGTTTGTTTTGTCTATATCAATATGAAAGATGTCCCAAAAAAGCCTGTGTCCTGTTCTCAGTGGTAAAAAGCTTTAAGTGAGTTACAGTGTTTTTCTTCTCAACACCATTTTTGTGCAGCATTTTGATTTATGCTTGAAAAACAAAACAAAACAAAGTAGCAACAAGCAGAAGTTCCAGGGAGACATAATGTCTGGCATTGAACCAGATGATAGCAGCTGGAAAAAATGGAGAAGGGTACAGGAGTCCTTCATGCTATAGCACTGCTATTACTACTGCATTTTCAAAGAAAAAGCTAAAAATAATAATTAAAAAAATGATAATTACTTTTCCCTAAATTTGGTTTGCCTGCAGGACAGCAAATGCTTCTGAGTACATTTGGAGAGTGGTTTGGAATGGAGTGTTTTGGAAGTGACTTGCTGCTTCTACATAATCTGTATCCTGCTTTGGGGAGAGTGTGTGTGGCTTCCAGGTGATCTACCATCCCACTCAGGGCTGTCTTTCTTGAATGCCATTGTACTGTAGCGTGCAGGTCTGGGGACTTTTGTTCATTAATGTGGTCAGTACAATCAGTGAGATGATGAGAGAAAGGTGATCCAAATGCTATGAGTTAATATGCCTGAAGGGGTAGAAGAAGGGAGCACAAATTATGATAGGCATTGGACCTTTTTTCTCCTGGATTATGATGAATGAGGTTTGTAGAGACATATTTGAAGAAGCACAATGAAGTTAGGCAGCAGATGTTTATCTTTGAGTCATGGAGTAATAAAGTCGAATAGACAAGAAGAGAGTGCTTAGCTAATCCTGTGGGCACAGAATCAAATACACCTGCTTTGCTTCTGATCTTTCCTTAGGCACCCTCTGTCATGGCATCTTCACAGCCATCCCAGGCAATCTGTTCCAACTTTCCTGCGTGCTCCTTGCTGAAATTCAAGTCTGTTACATCTTGTCATTTCCACAGTAGATATGGAGAGCTGATTGTAAAAGTCTTGTTTCACTAATCTGATGCAGACTGCCCTCAGCCTTCTCTTAGGATAGCTAATACATATTTCTTTGTGGGTTACATTTTTTACACAGCTGATCATTTGCTTTGCTCCCTTCTGGCCCCCAAAACTGGACAGTAAGACAGCTGACTGAGGGTGTGGGAAATTTCAGCCTCCACAGAACTATGCCATGGGAAGGATGTGAAAATTGAATGGAAAGATGTGGTATAAAGGTGCTCCTTTGAAAGCAGACTGAATGTGATAGGTGTCATTGGCTCTACATGCACCAACATGTGAAACATATGTGTGAAAGGACTAGAAGTAGATGGGGGAAATTTCACGCAGATTATGCTTCATCTTTGGAGAAGGAGGAGTGAGAGAATATCTGTTAAGTGCAGATTAATCATACTCGAAGTGTTAAGAAAACCATTTCTTTGCAGTAGAGCATGTGATGTCTACCAGAAAAGAAGAGACTTGAGAGGTCAAAAAGGCAAAAAAAAAAAAATACTTCTAATGCTGAGATATGAGATGATGAAGATACAAAGTGTAGATTTATATGTATGGATGAAGTATCAATGAATGTTGAGCTAAGTAAGGAGTAGCTCATTAAAATTCAATCAAATGTTTCCTTTGTGCGTTGCCTGAAGACATTTGTATTGCTTATTTGCCTTTTACTGCATCCTTTTCTCCATCATTGCCATTATCACTGCAAAGAAATTCTGGACAAATTTGCCAAGGAAATAGGGGTCCCTGGAAATTTATGAAATGTAGTGGCTAGGATACTCCCAAGGAAGTGTCCCTCAATGGCCGTTTTTGTTGGTTTGTAGCAGTAGGATAGGAGGTGATGGAGCTAAATGTGGTCAAACTCTAAGTGCTGCAGATGGCATTTGCCTTTAATTTGAGAGTTTGGGTAGATTTTTCTCTCTTAGGATGGACTGTCCCATGGTCTGGGAATGCCTCTCTCCCCATTGCTTACAGAGAGTGTGTGGATGCCTAGTTCAGGTCAAACTCTTACCTTTCAACAGAGACCAGGTGAGAGGAAGTTCAGCTTGGAGACTAACAAGAGTCATGACAAGGGAACAAGAGCAGAGGGAGCAAATGGTGACAGAGTAGCCAAGTGGCCTTGTGGTGGAAAAAAGCAGGCAGAAAGGCTGGAACTGGAGGAAATCAGAAAATAAAAGCAGCTAAGGAAAGTGAAGAGAGAACAGATGACAGCTCTGGTCCAGTTCTGGTGAACTAGAAAGATGTTGCGAGCTGAAAAAGGCCCCATTCATAGATCAGAAACCTTCAGAAAGTCATGCTATTTCTTCCCAGGTCTTTTCACTGGTGACCAATTTCCCAGAATGACTTTTCCAGACCAGACTTTCTACCTGCTGATGCTTGTTTACAAACAATGTGGTACAGTATTTATAGCGCTTCTGAATTACATTTAACTGGTGTTTCTTCCATACCACTGCATGTTTGTAGCAGTGGTGCCAAGTTCTGTAAAAGACTTGCTAGCTAGCACAATTGAGCTGCCACCCACACTGGAAAGCCTACAAATATTTCAGTAAACATGGGAAGGTGTTGGCAGTACTCTTTTAAAAGAAGCTTCAAAATGATCTCCTGCTTCTCTAAGGAGACCGTGTACCCGAGATGTAAACAAGTATATATGATGTATTTGGGGTGTTCAGACGAGCTCTGAGCTGGACTGAGAACTTCATTTCTGATTTTGGAAGGGGCTTTTCATTTTTTAGCTAATCCATGGAAGCTCTGAACAGAAAGGCTTCATATTTGGAGGGGGAAGATGAGTTTGGAAGAAGGAAGAGTTAGACTGGATGCAAGCCAATTCTTGAGATATATTCTGTATTTAAGAGGGCCTGATTCCCATTTCCTGACTGCTTATTTGTGTTCTGCCTATATTGATATCCACCAAATGGCACTTTGCTGGACATTTGTTGGACCTAACACAAGCCCCAGGTCATGAGAGCAGAAATGCTAAGGCAAAGGATCTAGTGTAATGCATTTCACATAGAGAGAGCTGGAGATTTCAGGAAAGTCTGAAGCCCTCTTACACACATTGGGGCTGAAAAGGAGAAAGGGAAAGCCACAGAATAGATTAAGTTTCAGTCGTTGGAGCTTTATTACAAATAAGCTTCAAATGTGGCAAATTAATTTCTCTATCTATTTTAATTTATTAACCGTCAGCCGCAGTAGGCCAAAACCCCCTCATAGGTAGGCTGGAAGGTGAAATTTGAAGAAGCTCCAATGGAGAACAGAGTGCTCTATAAACGAAGCAGTCCCGGTCCTGCTCTAAGCTCTGTTTTGTCTGCATTAGTTGCTTTATTGTCAGTGGGCTCACTTCAATGAATAAAAAGTTTGAAATCTGTTTCTGTGTATGTTCTTCCTAAATGTTTAATCCCCCATATTTAGCAATTTTTAAATCAGTCATATCAAAACAAATTGAAAGAGGCATCCTGAATTGAAGCAATTTTTTTCCTATGCTACAGACAAGTCCTGGAAATAGTCCAATAGGAAATAATTAAATAATGTTAAGTCATTACAGGACCCTGGTTGAATAATTCTGTCATTATGCATTGGAAGACTTAGAATATATAATCTTGGAAAACAGCAAGAAATTTGCATTTTTAAGAGGAAAATGGCCGCATTTATAAAAATCAGTTCAAGTTTTAGAGAGGAAAAATTGGTCTTGAAAAGTAGTCAGTGTTGATTGTTAGCATAATGTGATATTACCTACAGCATCTATTGTTGTTCCAAGAGAGATTGACAAATCTCTCAAAGTACCAGGCTGAAAACTCATCAGCATAAAGAATTGCAAAATGCAATATGCACAAATAATCAGTCTATTTCTATTGCATCTAGCTAGTTAACTTCTTGCAGGAGAACCCAATCTGTTATTGTGACAGCCAATTTGCAATATACAATAGAAGTTGTTTATCATTAAGAAAGAAAAAAAGCCCTCCTCAACCCATTTCAGATTCAGATTCGGATTGTGTCTGTTTAAGGAGCTTCCTATCTGGATTCCTCTTGATTTGTAGAAGTTGAGCTTATTTCAGAATTTTCAGCTTAGTGTGGGAGGTTAGCTGAAATCCTCTGTAAAAGCCCTTTAATTTTACGTGAAGTGCATGAGGAACATTCCTCTGCCTGACAGCATCAGTCACACATGATGCAGAAAAAGGTACGCGGAGGAAGCTGCCCTACTGCATTGTTCATCAGGGCAAATGAGGGCCATTTATCCAGCTTGGAGGAATCATGTCTATTTTAGCTGCATGAAGATCATATGGTCTATCAAAACATTATAACGAAGAGGCTAAATATAAGTGTGATAGTGTTTGGAATCCTTGGCAGAAATTAATTATCAATACCTGTTTCAGATTGTACGAGTGCAGGGATTCAGATCCCAGTGAATCTGGTGACAATACAGAACAGCGTAGGAAGGCTGAACTTTGAAGGCTGGTTGAAAGGAAACCTTGTCTTTCAGATCCCTCAGCGTTTGGTGACAGGTTGTCATGACAGTCCCAAAGCCACAACGTACAGGAGGATTTCTTCTGAGATACACCATTGGATGCCACTGCAGATTTAACACTGGTGATAGCCCCAATGAGAAATGTAACAGGAAGCAAACAATGTTTTTTCTCCCCCCACCTTTTTGCCTTTTTCCGCACTGTTATGTTTAGAACAGTTTTAAACTTGACCTTCCATTTCCTCCAAGAAGGCAATGAGCAAGCTGTCTGAAGAAAGTTGTTGTTTATCCCTGTGAATTAAGACCATCTGAGACTCAAGTGTGACATTTGCTTGTGTAAACCAGACAGTGCAGTTGTGATCACTTGATTTCTGTTAGAACCAGGCTATGCAGCTGCTTTTTAAAGTTTTGACAGTTCACTGAAATTTAACCTTCTAAAATGCCTGATTAAAAGAGTCTGTGTGGGTTTTCAACATTTTGGGATTGATCTGCATTTGGCTTTCATACCTAGTGTCGCTGAATCATTCCCCCTAACGTAACCTGGTACTTGGCCTTGGCATGCACTTTTGTAGCTTCATCTGACCTTCACCCTCTGAGCTCTGTAGCACCACCTGACACTTTGGGTTTGTAGGCAAAACCCAGCAGCACCTCAGTGCATGAAGTACAGCGAGTTCTGCCTGTGCCGCCCCTGAAGTGTTGCTGCCAGCTGGAGTAGTCATGGAGTTGGCAGCGCTCTCTTGCCTTGATACAATAGTAGGTACGCCTCCAAATCCCATGACTGAACATGGTGGTTGTTCAGAAATAACTCTGGTTATTGTCCCTGTGTGATAACCTGGTGCTTGATTTGCAAAACAAATCTCTGATTGCTATGTTGGGAAGCAATGCGCGCTCCTTCCGCACACCCTAGGATGGAAGAAATGGATTCTTGGCTGTGAAACCTTCTCTTACCATTGTTAGAAATTGAAAGAAAGCATTGTTACTCTAAATGTAGCTTTTCTAGAGCTTGGGGAAATGAGCCATCTTGCTGGAAAACATCACATTAATCTTCTTTCCAGCTCCTAGTTTGTGGTGTGGCCAATATTTTTCTTGCTATTTACTGGCAAATAGATAGAAGTTGCCTGTCCCCTTCTTTTATTTGTAGCTGAATAACAAGACCTTTCTCTCAGATGCCCACATTATTAACTAGCATCTGACTGTTGTTAATTTGTTCTCAGCATGGAAAAAAATTGCTTTCAAGTCTATTTAAAAGGCTGTCTTTTCACTGGGAAGAAAGGGAGATGGAGTGGAAGAATGGGTTTATTTCCATGTAACTTGCAGTTGTACTTTTTCTGCATGTCCACAAGAATGCACCTTCAGCACAGGTATATTCACATGGGCCTACGGCTTTCCTGCATCAAGTCACTTCTCCTACTTCAACACTCTCCTGGGAAAAAAGGGGTTTATCGAGGTGAAATGGGTACCTCTCATATTCTGGCCCACACCGTCCTATCGTTACTGGTTCTCTTCCCATCAGAGAATAAACTCCAGTCTTGGATTCAAATTATGGAGTTCTGACTCAGGCAAAATTTCTTGTTGTTTCTATTATTTATTAATGATAATAAAATAATAATGCATCATTTTTTATGTATTGGCTGATTCGTGTTTAGAGCAAGAGTATGAATCTATAAGTCTCTTAAATGCAGAATAAGCAGAGGTGCAGGCCTGCTAATCTTTATAACCTGATTTAAATTTAATAATTATAACATGTAATAATAATTTAAATTTAAATAATTTGAATTGTTTAAATGTAATGTTAATTAATAATAACATCATTAACTAAATAATAATAAAACATTAGTAAAATTAATTAAGCATAATAATAAATAACCTGACATAAAATGTCCCATTCTAAAGAATATAGGGAAAGGTGTGAGATAGGAAGCTGTTAAAAGATGGCTCAACTGGAGAAATTTTGAATAATTTTTTAAAAATTTATCCTTGTAAAAAAGCCACCAAAGCATGTTACTTTATGTTAAAATATTCAAAAATAATCTTATTAAAGTTTCTATTTTTAATACATACTAGACTATAATAAAAAATCAGAGAAAATACAGATAAACAACTTGGTTACTTTATAACACTAATTTGAGGAGAAAGGTGCTTTACGCCATAGCTCTATCACTAAATTTATGCAAGATTAGAGAGTAAGAAGTCTCCTTAACAGTACCAGTTTCAGGGTCAATTGGATCATCTTACTGTCATTTATGTGGGATTTCTTTTCTTACATTTGGATGTTCCATTTCTGCCATCCTCAGACAATACAAATAGAAGCATATGATTTATTTGTTCTCCTCTGTTAAATGGTTTTTCTGTAGGAAACCATTTAAACTTTTTTCCTTTTTCATTTAGGAAAAAGTTTTAGTCTTTTACCCATACCTGCCAATATTTGTTTTGTTTACTGCCATCAGTGCCAGCTTGTTCTACATCCCTGGTTTCCAGTGAGCTGCAACAATAGCCCAGTTTCTGTAACAACCTTAGTTTCTAGGTAAGAAGATGAATCAGTTTTTATTTCTTGGTTAATACTCAGTAAAAGGGCCTTGCAGTACTTCAACTGAGTCACAGTTCACATTGTTGTTCACAGTGAGTCAGATCCATCCTTCAGTGGATCAGGTATGTGTGAGTTCTCAGGAGAATGTCTGCTTTTAGCCACTGTATTTCCAAATTTTATTCTTTTTTCCTGTCGTCATGCACTGTTACTACCTCACCTTTAATCGTCTCTTCTTTCTCAATGTACAGAGTGGTCTATCTTGGTGTTTTGATAAGAAAGCTTTAATTTTCAGTAAATAGCTTTGCAACTACAAAGCATTTGAGTTATTGATTGATGCATGGCCCAAACATCATATGACCACTGCCTAGACCTCACTGCCCTGAGAAACCCACTGTTCTGAAGACTCCCTCAGGACTGAAACAAAACTTGAGTCCCTTGCCTTTTTGTCATATGCTTTCTATCCTTACAGCAGCTTGGGTTTTCTGGCTACTTCTTTCTAGACAGTGGTAGCCATATATCAGATGTCCTCTTTCTGCCATGACACCAAGCAACTGCTGTGCCCTTCTTTATAGCTGTGCAAGAGATTTCAACAATGCCAAGCACACCATGACAGAGTGAGAATAAGCTTCTTAATTGTGATACTTTTCCTGAATTATTTAAAGAAATGTATCTTTTTAAAACAAATAAAATAGTCAAATAAAGAAAATTAACCCCATGCTCTGTATACCTCCAATAGCAGTAGAAGAATTATACTAGCCAACAATTTTTGTCCAAGGAGTTGTGTGCATTTTTCTAAAGTAATCATTAAAATCTGATACTCGTAAGCAGAAACTTAGAAATGTAGCTTCAGTGATAGGTTTAGCATCGCTGAGACTTCCCTTTTTGAGTTGCCAGGTTATGGTTTTTAAGATTTCTCCAGCCAAGAAGCTGAAGGGCAAGGCTGGAACAGAGTCCCACTGGCAAAATCTTGGGTGTCATTGCTCGCTTGTCTTGTTTGAGGAAAAGAACCTCAAAGCACTGCAGTGCCTCCCCTATGTGTCATCCCTTTGGGAGGGAAATAATTATGCTGAGAAATTAGACCAAAATAAGATTCCCTTAAGCATAACTTAACCTCAAGTTGTTGCCAGGAATGTGACAAGGAAATGGTAAGCACAGGCTGATATATATTTTTAATTCTTCTTGGAATGTCTTCTAATCTTGTAAAGAAAATAGTTGTTCAACATTTGTTCTTGCTTTTAGATCTCTGGGGATTCTTAGATTTTTTTTTTTTTTTTTTTTTTGTTCTTCCCACTCTTTCATTTGCAGTAGCAGCACTGGCTAATCAAGGCACAGTTGCCAGATTGTTCCATCTCGGTGTTAGTCTTCAAAGCTCGTGGTGAACTCCAGCTCTCAAAAGCAGCAGTGCACCTACACAAGGCCAATCTCCATGGTCTTAGTGTAGGTTTGTTAGCTTTAAGTATGGGCCTAAACTCCTCTGAAACCGACAAGATCCACTCAGATTATTGGAATGCTTTGCTAAACCAGAGCAGCCTTCTGAACAGGGTACTGTTTGCAGACGGTGGGAACAGACTGTGCCTGGCTATTGAGCATCACAGAAGGGGATATGCACAGACGTAAATCCATCTGCAGAATTTGGGGGATGATTAAACATTGTCTTCCCATAATGAGCCAGCCTTGTACTTAATGATCGTGGTGGTGAAAACAAACCTAACACACCATTTTATCTGTTAATTTTGCACAGCTCATTTGAATTGATTTTATGACCCTGTCATGTCTGACAAAAAAATTATGGCCAAAATTCAAATTTATGATTAAAAAATGTGACTATGAGTGATGCCAAGAAGCAATTGGTAAAAAAAAACCAAAACATTTTTAGAGATTACCGATTCTATGATGGGATCCAAAGAGGAAAGATAGCATATGGTGCTGAAATATATTTTATGTTATGGGTTGCTGAAAGGCACATATGTTTCCTCTTTGTGAGAGAAAGTTGGCTGAAAGTTATCTACTGAACATCAAAGTTTTCATTACTATTCCTAATTATGCTATTTTTCTGATGACCTAATCAAACAGAAAAAGTAAATCATACCTCTGACTTTTAGCAAAGACACAAAGTGCCTGACTGTCCTTGAATTTGGTCTTTTCTAATTGCCAGTTGTTCCCCAAAATAATTATATTGTAGATTTATTTTTATAGCCTGAAGTTCTGTTCTAGGACAATTTCACCTCTTGAATTTGATGTAGATGTTTTAGGAGAATTTTTAAGAAGGATGGTTACTGTTCAATTATAAAATATTTCATAAGATACAGTGGACCATTTTGTTCTCTGTTGCAATCCTGAGAAGACAAAGAAGTTATAGAACAGGTTAACTTGATTTAGGATGTTTGAATGCTAATGTACTGGAATATCTTGGATGACCTTGTTTCTTTGAATGGTTGAAAGAAGAATGTTATAAATAATATTACTGGTTAATAAATATAAATAAACATACTAGGTTAAATAATATACTAGGTTACTACATTTCTTCAGATGGTGGTATCCATGGGCCCTGAAAATAGCCATGAGTAAAACAGAGGTTGTAGGTCTCTGTCATTTTCCCAGATCACATTTGTTAAATGAGACACCAGTCTGAAGATTTAATAAATGAACTTACTGATTATTCAGTGTTTTGTGATAGATTTCTAAGGCTCCTAGTAGTGCTCTCATTTGTTTTGGTAAGTGATTTTATGATATGCAGGTGCCTTCTTATTTTTGCTTACATGATACTCTGACCTCTCTTCAGATAGCAAATTATTTTCTCTTCTCCGTTCAGAAGTAGCTGCCTTCTTTTCCTGGGCTTGGGGCTTGGGTGATATTTAGTAACTTATTAAATTAGATGACCTAAATACTTTATTCAGTTATCTAGCTTAGATTTGTGTAAACACTAGCTCTTAGAGCAGAATTTTACAAGCATTGCCTAGAGGGGACTAAATACCCAATGACAAAAGTGGATGCTTGTTTTTGGTCTCCCTGCAACAATGTAGGACCAAGCCCTGGGAGGGAGAATGTGGGCAGGGGAGGATGGTGGTGCTGGCTGGCTTTGATGGCCAGTATGTCCTGCCAGTGGCCCCACCAGCCCTTTCTGCTCCACCTGAAGCTACCCAGCACAGCACAACTAAAGGTTGTTAGGGGACCCTCATGGCTGTCACCTTCCCACAATGTGTAGCACATTTCCATACAGCTTTCATGAAAAATGAGCCTCTTTGATGATTTAAGCTGTATTTTCACCAGACCCAAAAAATCTGTAAACTTACTACTATTGTTACAGAAACGTTTCACCTGAGACATCTATTCAAGAAAGAGCCTGAGCAAGCTACTGTACCCCAATTTTAATCTGTCTCCATGCTCTTAACCACATCAGTATGTTTCCTTACTATAGGAGTGATGAGGCACTGGAAGAAGTTGCCCAAAGGAGTTGTGGATACCCCATCCCTGGAAGTGCTCAAAGCCAGATCGGATGGGTCTTTCAGCAGCTTGATCTGGTTGAAGGTGTCCCTGGCCTGTGGTAGCAGGGATTGGAACTAGATTATCATTTTGGTCATTTGGAAGGTCCTTTCCAAACCAAACCATTGTGTATTCTGTGTTGCTCTTGATCAGAAGACAGCAAGGTGATGATTGCCTAGGGTATGTACTTGTGCAAAAATGAGCTGCGTCTGTCTTGGAAGTTTTTGAAACACACTGGGATAACCTCTGAGGGACATTAGTGAGACTAGCATTGATCCCTATGTCCTTGTCCAGTACCATTAGGTAATATTAAAAAAACCCTGAACAAACAACCAAACCCCTGCAACAGAGGAAGAGATCGCTTCTGAATTATTTAAAACAGTTTGTTTGCTAGTGAACTTCATGAGAAATTAACAACTGTAGGACATGCCTGGAGCTTTTTGGCAGATAACATTGGAAAAAGTTTTATCTGGTATGAAAAGAATCCTAATCAGAAGCATGGAATCTAGAAAGAAAACTTAGAGCTTTAATATGCATGGTTAGGGATCCACATCCCTAATTATTAACACTTTAATAACATATATAGGTGTTAGCACAAGTGGTAAGAAGAGAACTGTGTTATGTGAAGGATTACTGTGTATAATTACATCGTTCAGAAAAAAGCACATACCCCAGTGCAAGTAAATTAGTAAGAGTGAGAATAAAAATGTTCAGAGATTACTTAGAATTTTTCAGGAGTGGAATTCAAAAAGTCCAATATTTCATAGTTCTAGATCATTACTACTCTTGCAAATTCCTTGTAATTGGAGGGGGAAACAAAAGGACTGGGCATTTAAGATTGAACTAAAGACCTATAGTTCATACATTTCTCCAAAGGTAGGGCAGAATTGCACAGATACATCAAGACTGGAGGACTTGATGCAAAGTTAGCCATTATTTCTGATTTTTCTGCCGCATAATTTTATTCCACTGTTTGAGAACAGGATGGCTGTCTTCATCTTGCACCTGATACTAGTTGTGCCCTTTGGCAGCTTTTTCATTTGGCCTCGTTCTGAGTATTTTGGCATCAGAAGTAAGTTTGAGTAACTATTAATCTGCTAGATCAGTCTGTGTGTACTGCAAGCCATTCACTGCATTCTTACACAGGAGTACTCACTACTCAGCCTTGTGGACAGGTGATCCTAACCATTTCATGTATTCTTAGTGTATTTTTGCACATTAAGTTATGGCAGAGAAGAAGGTAATGATAGTCAATATTACCGTAATTTCACAACCAGGGGAGACACAATGAAGCACTTGCACAAGATCTGGACCACTGCCCACCTCAAGTGACTTCCAGCAAACCATTTAATTTTCTAGTCCCACATACTCAGTGTGAAATACGAGCAGAGATGTTGAAATGCTTTGTAAAATAGTTTAAAAGCCACTCTAAAGTGTAAGCTTAAATGTAGAATAGCTTTTTCAGTATATGACACTGCAGTGGACATGGGGAGATGATGCTTGTCTTTCTTAGGACTGAGGTTGCTTCCAACTTGAGGGTCTTTGCTTACTTCTGCTAAAAGCAGGTTTTAAAGTTAATTATCATGTTATATGTTCCCTTCAGAGCATAGAAATGATCATAAAAGGTTTTCATCCCTATCCTCATTCTTTGCATTATACAGAATAAAACTGTATTCCTTCAACATTTTTTCTGGTTTTATTTGTTGGACTAACCGGGTTTCTGTCCCCTCTCCTCCTTCAAAAGCCCACACTTCATTCTGTATGAAGTTGATTTTAAAGCCCTGGGTACTCAGTTCATCCCTTACACACACCCCAAAGCAATGAGAGGAATGTCACAGCAATTGGGACTGTTTATTTCCTCAGTGTGGTCTCATCAAAGATCTCCTCTTGAGGTTTTATGATCAGGGCTCTTAAAGGTCATGATGGCCTGAGAAGGATGAGGCCAGTGGGGTTGGGGGTCTAAGCAGACAAAAGGTAGGGGATTGCACTGGGCAGGAAACTGTTCCTAATGGATATTGAAATTTGGGCTCATCCTTGGTGAAGAATATACAATATGGGATTCAAAGTTCCCTTCCACGTTTCATTTTCATTGAAATACATCTGGAGGCAGATGCTGAAATAAAAACATAGCTAAGACACCCTGAGGGTGGTAAAAGGGAGCTTGACCACCTCAACCCCCTGCTCATCATGCTTCCAGAATAAGCAAGACTTGCCATCATATAATCCTTTATTAAAAGTTAACCTGAGCCCCATCATGTGCTGTGAGAGGAAAAGTGGGCATAAGTTACCAGAACTGCATGCTTAAAATAAGTAGACAGTATCAAGAATGCGTCACTGTACCAGGATCATTTGAACCCATCTGATTTTATTACACACACAGAGCATTAAGGTCAAATCTTCTGCATGGAAATAATCCAAGGGTTTGAGTAAGTATGATATTCTTTAGTCTCTGCAATCTGAAAGAACAAATAGAAAAGCAACTAAAGGGATTACAAATAAATCACCCTGGCTTCTTTATCCTAAAACCCATTTGGCTGGATATGTAGTAGTATTCAAAATTGCAGGAGCAATTCATATACTTATCTAGCAAACTATTTCACTTGACTGAATCAATGAATAAAGTTGCATTAATTGCCAAAGCTGCTAAGTTTAGCACAAGTTACATTTTACTTCCTCTTTTTTGAGTATATCCTGTAGCTAAAAGCGGATTTTGTAAATCCTACACTGAGATTAATCACGTGTTGTGTTCAAAGACAAAACAGAACCCTGAAATTACAGATTTGGGAAAAAATGTACCCTGTGTCCATTCATTAATTTTTTTGCTATCTGATATTAGAAGTGGTCCGTAACTAAGTAAGTCTTGCTTCTTTCATAAGTAAGGGTGCTTTCCTCACCCTTATTTGAAGAATTTAGATAAGGTGTTTATGTCTGAATCTAAACCAAGTTCTGTCTTGCAATGCATGGTGACTGAACTTTCAGGAATCTGAACAGAAAAATCTGAAGAAGAAATCTCTTATGAAAACTTAAATAAACTTAGACAAATAGGACACATATGACATTTGTTTAAACATGGAATTGTTTTGGGTTATGGTATTTTCGGAGACAGAGGGCTTTTATTTTTTTATCAAAGCCTTTTCCATCATACTCTCTTTTCTCTCCATTTTCAGGGAGATATCTGTCTCTCTCAGTACCATGGATTCAGTGAGCCTCACACCTTACAGAGAGAGATATCACATCTCCTAAGAAAGGGAGAGGGTTTGTTTTCATTTATCCTCTGATGAGCCTTCCCTGTTATTCATATTCGTATTCTATTCTAACCATTCTGTTTGTGTTGGTCCTCCTCTCATAGCCCCACCTCTCCAAAGCACCATTAGATACTTTCTTAGATTAAAAGAACTTAAAATAGGTGTGATTTTTTTCAGCCAGTGCCATGACCATTTTTCACTGCTCATTTACAAAAAAAAAAAAAATCAGTGAAAGAGAAGATGTGTTATAAATCCTAACTTTTTGAAATATTTATGTCTTTCATTTGTGTTCGTGAACACATAATTTATGTGGATGTATATACTGTGTTATGTACAAACACATAAATGTATTTTGGTGCATGCCTACTCACATGTACCCTTTTATCTCTACAAACAGGATGCTTAGGGATCACTTTTCTGTTGAAACCTCCACACATACACATGGCTACCTGTGTGTACATTGAAGTAATTTTGATTTAATAAAGTTGTGAATAGTAAAAGCTGAAAGAATTTCCTATACTGTGCCAGGTATGATCCAGTAATAATTTAACCAGTGTTAATATATAGTTTTGGAAGGCAAAACAAGGCACCAACAAAAAGCTTAATGCAGAGGGTCATGGGCTAGATTTGATTTGTAACTTCCAGAGCTCACAGGTTTAGCACGTTCAGGGATACAGTTTTCTGCACCCCAGATGACACTGTGACACAGCCACTCCTCCCAAGAGCCTGCTGACCACAGCAGCAGCCTACAGATGCTGGCAGAAAAGAGTACAAATCCTCTGCTTCTTTTGGCACATCCTTAGATTGATGCATTCCTGGTATTTTCACAGAAAACCAGCTGTTTGTTTTACCACTGAGTTCCTTCTCAGTGGTAAACAACCCTTGGAAGAGAGGATTAGAGCATGGAATTGAGGCTCTCATTGTTATTTGCACTTACCTCCACCAGGGACATTTTATATGGAAACTTTACCCAATAATTTCTGTCCTACCTTCCCCAGCTGACAAGAATGTTCTAATTAAACACAACTGCTGTTATAGTCACTGTAGTGAATCTCTCAATGTGAAATTAGCAGGTAGATGAAAAACCATATGTCTCTTGTAAAATTCTGCAAAATCTAAGACAATATATAAATGCTAAGATAAAAGGACTGAAACCAATATGATTAATGACTGGAATTTGGTGTGGTTCTTGCTGGTGTCTCTTTTACTGATGGAAAATATCATATATGATAAGTTAGTTAAATGCATTGTCATATTTCTTTATAGACTTGGAACCAGAAAGGAGAGCAAAACAAAACTAAAATAGAATATTTCTCAGATAAGAAACAAGAATTATTTGCATTTTAAAGATACTAGTAAAAACAGTCTTGGTAGAAAATACTGGAACATGTCAAAACCAGGAATATTCTTGTTTCATTCCAACCAGTAACAATTCATTCTGTCTGTAATAGCTCTTCTTAGTGCATAACTTCCTGAGAAATGATGCTGCTTTTTTTCATATCCTTTCTCTAGGTATAATCATCTTCAAGTGTGTGTTTATTTTCCTATTTCCCCCTATTGCTTCAGCTTTATTTTAGACAGCTATGTTGACATGATGGCAAGGTTCAAATATTCAATTGGAGATCATTGTAAGTTTCATTTTTGCTTTACCTAAGTAGTCAAATTAAATAGGAAGGGTAAAAATAGAGGTAAAAGTCAATCTCCAAGTACATTAAGAATTCTGTAGGTTATACAAATCCCATACTGAAGCCTACAAGAGATTTTTCTCATCTAACACTTTAATACTTAATATTTATTTACTATGCAATAGTTCATGTCTGGAGATGAATAAAAGAAAAAATATCATTATTTCAAGGAAATAACACAAATAAACTATTTGCATGATGAATGGAAACAAAACCAAAAATAAAAAAACAAAAGAGAAAGAAAGTCATTAGGGAACCAGAGAGTCCTGTTGGTTGCCCTATTTGATTATATCTCAGATAAATACATTATTCAGGACTGTCTGTGAAGGTCAGAATCAAATCACAGATCGTTCAGCCCCAGTAAAATTAAAGAGATCAGAATGAAGAATCCAGGAGAAAGGTAAGGTTTAGAAAACTGCCAAATTTGGCTTTATCAGTGACAGGTGTATGAGGGGAGTTTTGACCTGCCCTGTACCACCTTTTCCTGAGGTGATAGTCCCCCTTTCCAGGGGACTGGCAGGGTGAGTGACACAGGTTCTTGGGGACCTGGGCTGGATGATGGGAGGAGCCAAGTAGGGACTATTTCTTCCTGTGCTCTTCCTTTGTTAGACTCAGAGCCACTAGAATCACCCGTTTGATGACACTGTGGCTCTGCTCAGGCTGGTGAATGTGTCAGGACACATTTTGCTTTTGGCAGCTCAGGTACCAATTCCTGACTCTTCCCTTACTGTGTGTCACTTCTCAGAGTGAGAAGGTGCCCAAAGGTGAAGGGTGTGAATAACCCCACAAACAGAAACATCCCATCACACAGAGCTGCAGGTTGAACCTGTGAGAGCTGTAAGGATGCCTGTGCAAAGCCTGCTTGGGCAATGGGCTTTTGTGCTAACTGGCAGCAGCCCTGTGACAGCCAAATGGAAATGCTCCCTGCAGCACATATTTAATACTTGTATGACTTGACCCTGGCCTTCGATTCTGAGTTTCTTTCACCCTATTCAAAGTAACAGAATAAAACAGAAAGAGCAAGTATTACACACCAAAAATCAATGGACATAGAAGTAACTCCAGTGTGAAATATGCTGATAGAAATTTGGAGGTGTTGTGTGTCACGATGACATGAAGCTATAAAACCACTCAAAGGTACAGCAGAGACAATTTACATCATTAACATTTAAAGCCTTGTTAAGGAGGATCCTTATTCCTGTGCCACTTTGCAGTATAGATGTTATTAAAGGGCATGTTTGCTCTCTTCATTATTATTGTAGCAAACAAGTATTTTTGCTTTCATAGCGTGTTCCGTAATCTTTTTGTACAGATGTACACAGGTTTTTACATCTTTATGTATATAGATGTCTTACTGATGTATAATATTATATATAGCATGCATAATTCTTTGCAAAATAGATCCAGTATTTATATTGTTGTACTGTTACGTGCATAATATTTATAGGCCTGTTATTTATGTATTTCATAGAATCTTAAGAGATTGGAATGAACCTTAAAGATGGACCTTGCTCCACCCAATGTGCCTTTGAACACTGTCAGGTTTGAGGCATCTGCAACGTCCATGGGCAACCTGTCCACCACTCTCACAGTAAAGAATTTCTTCCTGATATCTGACCTATACTTCCCCTTCATTTTTTACCCCTTACTCCTTGTCATATCACTGCAGTTCCTGATGAGGAGTCACCCTCTGCCTTCCTGGGAGGCCCCTTTCAGATTCCAGAAAGTTGCTGTGAGGTTTTCCCACAACCTTCTCTTCTCCAGGCTGTCTCTTTGGGACTCCAAGCAGTCCCAAATTCTTCAGCCTGTCCTCATATTGCAGATGCTCCACTTTGTGGCCCTCTCCTGGACTTGCTCCAATGGTTCCATGTCCTTGCTTTGTTGGGGACACCAGAACTCCGCACAGCACTAGAGGCTGGGTCTCACAAGAGAGGGACAATTGCCGCCTTGGACCTGCTGGCCACACTTCTTTTGATGCTGCCCAGGATACAAAGTGGTGCAAATTTGTAATTTGTAGAATTATTTGTAATTCTTCCTAATTACAGGAAATCTATGCACTGTCTTCTAATGTTACATGGACTTAGTAAGTGTTACATTGCTGCCTGTAATAAAACTACTCTGACAGTATATCTGCTTACAGAAAAGATGACCCCTTACTTTAGAGCAGAGAGTCGTGGGTGCACAGTGAGACAGTCAAAGAAGGAAATTTGCAAGCCTGTAATCTTACTGGAGCCACAGTTTTCCTCTTCCTTCTACAATCCTGAAGTGCCAAAATAAATTTCTGAACAATGTGAAAAACAATAGAATGCAGATGTCACAGGTACTAATAAGTGATTGCAAAAAATTGAGTTCAAAAGAGCTTTGGGAAAAAATTCAAACCCTCTTGGCAAAGGTCAAAAATTGACCACATGCAGTTTGCAGTATAAAATGTGCAAAAAATACAATCATGTTAGTTGCACGAAGCAGTGTCCAGATGTTATTTGTATGTAGCTGTACTTCAGAGGTTTTGGAAGGAGCAATGCGAGTAAATGCAGTTCAGCTGTTTAAAAAAGGTGGATGAGAATTTTTGTTGTAGGATTAGCTGGCAGTCAGCGATTAGAAGAAAGGATTTTGCTCGCGTGGCCTGACGTCTTCCTGCTGTCTGTAGCAGAGGGCCATCCAAGAGCAGCAGTTTTGCTGGCCGGCAGAGAATGGGCTGCAGGCCCACAGCTGGAGCCCACAGCCAGCTGCTGTGCCGAGAGAGAGCTGTGCTACAGCTACAGGCAGAGTTCAGGAAAATCTGGGAAAACACCATCCTGCATCTCCTGTCTTTAATCTCAGTTTGGGGATAGATTTACCAATGGGAAGGAACATTTGCACCCCTTGCCCTTAATACCAATGATCATCCTTGAGCTCACAGCCTGCTGAGGGTGCTGCCCACCCTATTCCTCATCCCTGTCTGTATTGCAGCTCTTCCTGGGGTCTGTGCAGAAAATAGTCTGAGGGCTATCTGGGAAGATATCCTTAAGCCTATTCTGTCTGCTGGAGCCAGCTGAAATTGTCCCCACAGTTGAGAGGCCAAGAATTACCATGGAAACACTTGCAGCAAACTCTCATGTCAAAGCAAATATTTCAGTGCTAGTTAACAGATTTAAAAAGATGCTGATTGAAAGAGCAGCATGCTTTGTTCGCTTTATGAGGTCACTTAGCTAATCTGCCCAGTAAATCTGTTTGCTGCACGTGTTGCTCTCTGCTGACCTTAAAAGTTCTTGTAAAAGATGCATTGGAGAGTTTAGAAATAACACAAAATACCCTCAGATGTTATCCCTGACTTTTTGATAGCTATGAAAAACAGATGACCCTGGCAGTGCTTTTCCTTTGGAAGTTAGTATATGTCTGTCTAAGAATTGTTCCTGGGCAGGAAACCTATGAACGCATGGTGCCATCTGCAAGGGAGTCTGTTTGTCCTGTAACAGAAATGTGATTTGCAGAAAAGGCTCTGTGTTGGGATCCTAGCACACTGGCCAGACACTGCATGGATCTATGGTTTTGGCATAGGGGAAGTTTGAATGTGTCCTTTTATTGCTCAGTGTCACTGCTTCTGCCCACTGACTGTTTCTTACTTGTAAATATCACAGGCTCTCCTACCTGCCCTTGTTTTATTTCATCATATAGACAACTTGTGAACATAAACCTCAGCTTTGCCATATTCCCTTTTGGCCAATCCTGGTTTTTTAACAGCACTCTTTCCAACGTGATTTTTTAATTCTTACCTAATGGACATTACATCCTACTTTGGAGTATCAGCAATTTTCATTAGCATATTTCTACATTAATGATAATTTTGCAAAATCTCTCATTTTTAATTTGTGGATTGTTCTTGTCTCTTTTTTTTTTTTTTCCCCCTAGACATATTGCTTATAAACACTTTGGCAGTGTTAGTGCAGCATATGTTTTGACATGAATAATTTAGTAGTTGTACTAAACCACTATCATCCTGATATATCAGTCTGAATATGCTGAATATACTGGGTACTGATTAGTATGGAAAACAGCACTGTGAGAATGAATTTAACACAGGAAATATTTCACATGCAAAACGTATTCAGTTTTCACAGAAGTATGAATAAATATACAGCTTTTTTTTGAATGACTCCTTATAAGTCATTGTTCTTGCGCAACAGTATAGCAAAACAGGATTTAAATTTACAAGTAGTACAATTAGAAAATTTGCCAAAAGGTGGTTTTGTGCAGCTCAAAATCTACATGGACTTGGATCAAATTTGCCAAGTACTTTCAGTTGTAAACATGTGAGGCTGTTGAGAAGTCATCATATCTTGATGGGGGGACAGTCAATGTCCCTTCTGTTGTTTCAGTGTCCAGTGATTAATGTTGTCAAGCAAAATGTAGGAGAGCTGTGTTCACTGCTGCCTGTATTGATTTAAGCTATAATTTTCTTGTCTCGACAGTGCCTTAACCAGTCGGATAAAAAAATCCCAATATATGTTTCCTCAATATTTACCTCTCTGAAACACATTTTTTATAAATACTAAAGCATTCACTGTCAAGAGCAGGAGAGTGGCATAGCACAGTGGCTGGCCCATTTCACAGGAGGTATAGACTGGAGCCCCTTCAGTAGGAACTGGATCTAGAACTTGGAGTTCAGGCCCCAGAAGTGTTCCCTCACAGGTGATTCTGAAAGAAGAAAGCAGTGGTGGAGATGCGGCCTGTCCTTCAGTCCCTGTTGTTTTCTGTATCTCTGACACAGGATGGAACATTTTGTTTCAGACTGAAGAGACATTTTGACCCAAAGTGATGCTGATAAGGAAGTTGTTTTGTTTTATGTTGGCAGAACAAAATTAAGGGAGGGGAAAGATGTCTTTCAGTTTGTTCCAACTTGAAGAAAGAAAAAAGAATTGTTTTCTTATTGGCACTCTCAGTCCTGATTAGATCATTGATATAGATGGGACAGTTGAACCTCTCTCTGTCTGTGCTGCAGCTGCTTAACATGGAGCAGAGAAGATCCCTTCCCGTATCCCAAAGAGTGGGTATCCTGAGGAAGAAAAGAGCAGAGCAACAGTCATCACCACCATCCAGGAGCTCTGTCACCTTTGTGAATAGCAGAGAAGGAACAAAGCACAGGTAGAACAGGTGAAGAGTACCTGAGTAATGGGGCAAATAAATCATGCACTGCTGGAGCTGATTTAAGCCGCTTCCTCCCAGAGCAGGGCAGTGGCCTGTGGCCTGGGCAACAGAGAGGTGGCTGGACAGCTGGCCAGGGGTCATGGCTTCTCCTCTGCCTGCTCCTTTGTGGGACATGAGTGCCCCACCAGCCCTGGCACAGTCCCTGGCTGGCATCTTCCCCGGGGTGCTGCTGCCAGTGGTGTAGCAGGAGCAACCTGCACACCCACTGCGCTGTGCCGCTCAGCGCACAGGGAAAGGGCTTTGTCCACCTCTCCTTGGAACGTCAGTAGCCAAAGCTGCTGCAAGTCAGCAGCTGCTCCAGTCACACCAACCATGTACCTTTCGAAAGGGATTGCTTTTTGAGAAAGAAAAGAACCCCTGTCCCCATCCCCTGAGCCATCTCAGCGTGTGGTGCAAGTTGCTGCCTCTGCTTTAGCCTGGTTCCCTGACAGCCAGTTTCCTAGCAAGGTTGCCAGGCAGGGTTTCAGTTCTTCCTCTGACTGTCACAGTGCAGTGTTTATTCTGAGGCCCAGGTGATGAGAGATTTATTTGCATGATCAATCTCTTCAACTTCAGTGGGACTGCTTTTCAAGGATGTGTGCTTTGGTAAGAGTAGGTCAACCATGCCCACAGAGACTTTGTGAAGGAAAATATGCTAATTAAATACATGCAGGAGGCAACATTTTATTTAAATGATGAAGGGATTTTATTTATTATGAAGAATACTGTTTTAATTGCTTTTTAAAAATTGCCAGCAGTCTTAACATTGTTTGTCCTTGAAAAATTGTCTTTTTTTTCTTCCTTGCTCTCTGTCTGAAATTAAAATTATGCCTGCTTTCCCTTTTTCTACTCTAAAACTATTAGTTCCCAGCAAAGAAATAAAAAAAATGCTGTGCCTTTCATATAACAGTAAAGCATTCACAAAACGAGAGGAAACACGCAAAACGAGGAAAACTCCACTACTGCAAAGACTCATCAAAAAGGAATTGCCAGAGTGATGGAGAAGGGTATTTCCATTCCATTTGATGCTTTTAATTGCAATTCTTATGAATGGTCTAAATCTCTCACGCCTGAGTTGCAGCACAGAGCAAGTTATTTTTAGCAGCTGTAGCCCAAAGCTATTGTTGCTACTCTACAGTGGCATATCCATAGATACAATTTCTATCCCACAGTTCCAAGCTCAGTAGGTAAATGAAAAGCATTACCTGATACAGCATCTTTAGTAGCAATTAACAAATATTAGACAAATATTAATTGAAAGGTGTCTGGAAGAAGATAAATGTAGCCAAAGAAATCGCTTTGTCTTGTTCAAAGCCTCTGTAGATGCATAAAACCCAGAAAAAAAGAAATCCTTTCTAAAGCTGGTATAGAGGAAAGCTCTTTGAGATTTACCTTTCTGCTAAACACACACAAAAGGAACACCATTATTATTTGGGGGTTTTTTGTAAAAAAAAGGTGGTTTTGCCATTTGCAAATAAAGGTTAAGTTTTGTGTGGAAAACAAATAAAGTCTGTTTCTGCTTTCACTGGGGATTTTTAAATTTTTCAGTATGAAGCAGTTGCTGGGAAAAAAAATTAGTCTCCCCTGTAAGGAATTAGACAGTTTTTCTGTTCCACAGTGCATTTTCATTAGAGTGAACAAAGGAGACTGCTGGCTGGATTGCAACGAGCAGCTTTACGTGGAAGGACAAGCTGCATTTATCTGAAAGCAATTCCTGGGTTTATAATGGACAGCAGGGCCTTTGTCTTTGCTAAGAGTCTTCCTGTGAATAGCTCTGTGATTCATAGCCAAATTATAGTTGCTTCCTACTATCATGGTCTTTTTAATAGCAAGGTTCACAAAAGGCTCTCTTCAAATGCTAACTGGCTATAGTGGGCTTTCACCCGTTTTTTTGGGGTTTTTTTGGGGTTTTTTTGTGGTTTTTTTTTGTTTGTTTGTTTGTTTTTTGTTTTAATTTTCAGTAATTAGAATCAGGTTAAATAAATAAGTACCATTTTTGGTCCTTGCAAGTTTTGGGGTTTTTTTGTGAAAGAAGTTCGAGGCATAAATATAATGTTTAGAATCTTAGACATTTTTCTCCTAATTAACCTGGTTAACCAATGATAGATACATTAGAAAATCCATCCAACGGAGTATAAAAATCTCACAGATGTTCTGCTGCAGATACACAGTTAAAAACATGTAAAGGCTTTTGGTGAACACCTTTTAAGTGTTTTGAAATCCCTCATGACAAATGACTGTATATTCTGTGCTTTGTATCATCATGTTGGTGCTAATGGGTGATATTCCAGACCCCAGCTTCCTTCAGAGAGATCGCTTTGGGGTGAATCAAAATAAATAATACATGCAAAATGTTATTCATAGTAGTAGCAAATTTTACCTTATGGAAGGACACATCAGAGCTGAGATTCTTTTGTGTTATGCATCCACAGACATCTTTAGGCATACACAGTGTGCCTAAACTTGTACAGGTTAACTCAACTAAATCGCTGTTTCTTCAGGTTAAATTTGTGGGGCAATCTAATGTGTGACCATCTAATACTGTGTGTCTAATAATTGTCTCCATAAGTTATTTGCCACATTGTGCTTTAATTAAAAGTGAGCTCTGATTGCCTTGTAATATACAGAGGGCTGCAGCCTGACTGCTCCCTCAGCAGATTGGCAGAAACTTTAATCTTCCAGTCTACTCAGAGGTAAACAGGATTATTGCTAGCATATGCTATGAAATATATGTTTTCCCTAGGAGTGAGTGGATGAATTTAGAGGCCAGAGATTTAAGCTTTTTTAACTCATGCTAGAAGTAAGGGAGCAAGTTGAAATTTCTCAAACCTCACCTTTTTTATTTTTTTTCCACTGAAGAGCATAGACTTAATACACTTTATTCTTACCCTGTACTTGGATACAATGCAGGGGGGTTGTGAGGTGAGAAGAATAGACTGAATTCCAGTTTCAGTCAAGTGAACTCTGTGAGAAGTGGTTTTCTCCTTTTTCTCCTTTCTAAACTGCTTGGTAGTGCCCAAGGACAAGATGAGAAAACCCAACACCCCACTAGAGAGTTGCTGAATTGCCTCACATGGAGAATTCATTTCAAGAGAATGATTCAGCCTTGAGCACGTAGTTTTGCAGCAGCTTCAGACAGAAGTGTAATCTAATGCTCTGGTCCAAGCAGTCTCTTGCAGAACTTGCATGTGGTAGTTTCCACCTTGCCCTTGTCCCCTGCATTGAGGTGGATTGTCCTTCTGAGTTGCTTCAGGGGATGGACACAGAGAGCCAAGAACTCCAAAGTGAAATGAAAATCTCTGCACTTCCTGAAAGGACAGCTGTCTTGGATGCCAGTGGTAGATGTGCCAGAGGGAAAAAAGCCTTGATGACTTAGGAAATGACAGAACAGTTTGGGCTGGAAGGGACCCTTAAGATCACCCAGTTCCAACCCACCTGTCATAGGCAGGGATATCTCCTGCTAGACCAGGTTGCTTAAAGCCCCATCCAGCCTGGCCTTGTACACTCCCAAGGGTTGGGCATCAACAATTTCTTTTGGCAACCTGTTTCAGTTCCTCACCACTTTACAGTAAAGAATTTCTACCTCATAGCTAATCTAAAGTCTAAAGCCATTACCCCTTGTCCTGTCACTATATGCCCCTGTAAAAAGTCTGTCACCATCTTTCCTGTAGGCTTTCTTCCAGTACTGGTAGGCAGCAATTAGGTCACCCAAGAATCTTCTTCAGGCTCAACAATCCCAAATCTCTTAATGTTACCTCATAGGAGAGGTGCTCCATCCTTCTAGTCATCTTTCTGCTCATCTTTCCACTGATGAATAGTGAACCTCGGGTATCAAACCCAGTTGGGTTCTACGTGCATAAGGTTTGTTTTGTTCCAAGACCACAGATATTCCCATATTCCTACATCTACAGATCAAAGGGTAGAAATGAGCTTCTACTTTCTTCTCTTAACTTTTCAGGCTCAACCTGGCAGCCAGGTACTCCCACACTACTCTGTGCCCCTGCACTACCATTTGTGTTCACTTTCTTGGAATCTCTCTCATTCAATCTTTGTTTTTCTTGCTTATAAGAACCCAATTCACCACACCTTTTTCAGAAAAAAATGTGCTGCTTTTCTTCCTGAACCTTCATCTTCTTCACCTGCTCATACTGGGGACTACAAAGATGTCTTATGTTCCTATTAAAAGGAATATTATGGGGGAAAAAAACCCAGACCAAATATTGTTGTTTACCATGCTGTAGTGTCATATTTCTGACAGTCACTAAGCAAGAAAAATCAGACTTCAAGCAATGTAGAACTTGTCTTTTCTATATCTGCAGGTTTGAAACAAATGTTGTTAATAAGCCTACATGCCAGATAAGAGCAGATAATTTTATGTCCCTCTAATTCTGAATTGGGGCCTACTTAATCAGGCTATGTGCTGTTTACTTTCATTGACTTTTCTCTATTAGACACCTTGGCTGTTTACTTATGGTAGTGCTTACCCATCATTTATCATCACATAGAACTGTAACCTTTTGGAAAGCAGCGTCACTTTGCCAGTTTTCAGAATGTGGACAGAATCAATAACAGATCAAGCTGTCTACATCAAAGTGTCCTGAAGAAGAGGTAAACTGGGCTGTTTGGGGGAGGCCACTACAAAATTTGTGAACTACCTGAACTTCTCCTGAGTCTCCTGAATTTCATCCTGGCTTTCTCCAAAAGGTAAAAATGTAACTGTTCCTGAACACCAGGAGCGAGTCTTTGACACATTGACACCTTATGTATCTTTAAGACAACAGATGGGGCATGACAAGACAGCAGACATGCTCACTTCCACTCATTCACTGTTGAGTATCAAGATTTAAAAACAGGACACTTTATTCATTTTGGGTAGTTCAAAAAAGTAATATCTGCATCCTGCTTATTCAGAAGGACAACCAATACGGCTTTCCTTGGGTATTCCAATTATTCCACTCTATAGCTGTTTTGCATCAAGCCCTTTACAAGTATTAAGGCTCATTCTGTCATGCTTGTGGACATGCAACTCATAATCTGCAAATTATCTGCATACCACCAACTGCATGTTTGGACTAAGGCATTAGAGAATCTCAATCAATAGTGAAATTGTTCTGTTCATGCAGAAATATGGACTTAGCAATGCAAACTGCAATAGTACTTCCAGGAAAATGAACCTTATTTCTTCCTTCTAGTTATACAGATGTCCAGAAGTATTGAAGTCACTGACATGATTGCAGTGAGTTTTGGTGCCTGTTTATTATAAATTCCGTGATCAGGAGAGATTCTCTCTGGGATCAGAGAAAACATACATGGGCATAAACTGAAGTACAGGAGGTTTCTTCTGAGCACCAGGAAACATGTTTTCACTGTGAGGCTGAATGAGCACTATCACAGGTTGCCCAAGAAGGTGGTGGATTCCTTATCCTTGAGATCTTCAAAAGCCTTCTGGGCATGGTTCTGGGCAACTAGCTCTAGGTGGCCCTGCTTGAAGAGGAGGGTTTGGACCAGATGACCTCCATAGATACCCTCCACCTCTGTGACTCTGTGATTCAGCTATCACCTACAGGAGCTGAGGCATCAGCATTTGGCCCTCAGTTGCTTTTATGCAGGGGAAAATCAACCCAGCTCTTAAAACGTCCTGCTAAAAGGCACTCATAATGTAATACATAGAAAGTGAAATAGGGTTGAAATAAGCAATTTTGTCAACAACATTTAGAATGTAACATTTTGAACTCTTAATACAATTTCCTTGACTCTCTGGAAATACCTGGTTTGACTGAAATGATTATTCTTCAGAGATAATGGAATCTTTGATTTTAGTCACCATTTGAATAATACATCAGGATTTTTTTTTTTTTAAATCTGGTAAAAGAAAAGCAATTGCATTTTTCTTTTTAGGAACAATCTGGTACTTCTATCTTCAAAGCTGTTATTTACATATCAACAGCTTTGTTCATTTCCTCTGTTCTTTGGCCAAGTGAGATTACAATGAAAGCCAGAGAAGGGGTGGCAACTCCATCAAGTCAGATCAAAAGAGGCAAAAAAGAGTAAACAGGGTTATTAGGAAGAATAAACAATAAGGGCAAAAAATAGCAAAATTGGATGGGTTTTGTGTGCTATTTAATTTGATTTCACATTTCTTTGCTAATTGTAAAATCTTCTCAGAAGTCTGAAAATAATTTTTCCCGTTTAACCAGGTTGGTACTTTTCCATTTGGCAAATACACCATTGCATTTATTTTCCCCTCCCATACACTGAATTACAATACAATAAAGATATTTGTTAATAGTTTTTTGTGTAGGAACAACTTTTCCTGTATGCTTTTTTCATGAAAATCTTTTGTTGCCCCATGATGGCATCATGGGTAGTAACAACATTCCTAGTAAACTAATGAAGTAAAAGCTAAGTATGTCATGATTTACTAGCAGCTAGTCCTATATTGGAGTAGAATTTTGCACTGCCTTTATGTAGTTTTAAAGATGTTGAACCAGATTCAGACACAAAATAAGATAAAGGAAAAAAGAAAACACTAAAAAATGGAAGACAGAGATTTGAAGATGAGAATAGAGGCATGCCCAATGTTTGAATGGCACGGCATCAGATACCAGTGCACAGTGCTGCTACTTCCATGAAAAAAAAAAAAAAGTGCCTTTTTTCACAACTTATGACTAAACATCTTAAGACACTTAATGCATTTATAAGCAAACCTCTCTTGGTAATGAAACCAAGAAAAGAATTTATAGCATTGAAACAGAAAGCTGTAGCTGAGGAAGGAAAAAGGGAAGGAGGATGACAAATCAAAGTGAAGACTTAAAAACAGGACACTGGTGAATGTTTCAACAATGTTTCATTGTTATCATACTCTTGTCTTACCCTTTGACTTTTCTCATATCCAGTCCTTGCAAGTTCTCACACATCAGTAGCAACAGTTTGTCTAGTGCAGGAGTAGGCTGAGTAATAAGGATACTACGTTGTACTTACTCCAGGTGGAATATTAGACATGAAGAATTACTGAGGAAACTTTTTGTCTTTGGGAAAAATAATGTATTTTTATCTTCTGTGCACATCTCACTGACTGATGGCTGGGGCAGATGTGAGCTATTCTCTGCTTTTCCAGGCAAGCTTAGGAAGGGATGTTGTGATGTCTCTGGACACAGGAGATGGCTGTTATGATCTTGAGCTCTTTTTCCCTCCCCTTGTGCTTTCTTGTTTCTTACTGTTGGGGAGGACTAGCTGTCACCCAGGTGACTCACTTGCTCTTCTGTGCTTCTCAAAGTGGTTTGCAAAACAGGGTAGGCACTTCTACACAAGACCTGCAATAGCAAGTCTGTTCTGTGAATTAGAGCAGTCTGAAAGAGAATATGAGCTGTGGGTACAAGGATTTTTTCAGCTATCAATAAAGTACAGGTGTCTGTGAGGCTGGAAGCATCTTTGAAATAATAGGCACCGCCACCATACAATGTGTCAGGATGAAGAGAGAGTGCATTGCTCTTCTGAAAAGAGGAATTTGAGCTGAATGTAATTGCTCATGTGGACGTCAGCCAGTGCACCTGGGCTCAGTCACCGCAGCAAACCCTAATTCCTAAATACAAATTCAGGGAAAATGTTCTGTGGCACTATATAAATTCTCAGAACTGTTTTTGTAGTTTATATATTCATCTTCACTTTCAGAAATGACATTTGTTCTTATGTCTGGCACCTAATGATCAAAAAAGAAATTTCTCTGTAACTCTGACAGGACTATGCAGCTAATTAGGCTGAGACATCAAGATGACAAATACTTTAATCCTTTCACTTTAGATATTTCAATATTAGAAAATACAATGGATCGCATACTTACCAAAAAGTAAGTATACCTTGACTATACCTTGACCAAAAAAAATATCAGTTTGGTTTATGTTGATTTCAATCAGCTAAGTATCCAGTCAAGTAATCTGAAGCATATAAAATTGCTGACAAAATCTTGGTTCCTTCTTCTTACTGCTCAGGCTGAGGAATTTCAGTCCCACAGACACTGGGCTGACTACTTGCTCATGTTGGAGTGGGTGAACCAAAATATTCATGCTCATCCTCCTCTGCACTGCTGAAGGTGGTCATCTTCTAGACAAACAGTGGCACCCTGTATTTTATCTGTGACTTTTCTCTTTTACTGCTAGAAGGACATCCCAGCTGGACAGGAACATCCCAGCTGCCAAAAGGAGATGTCTGATGGAGATTGATTCCAGCTGAGGAATAGCGTCAGGCCCCAGATCTGAAGTAGCCTTTCTGTCACATGAAGTTTTGCTATTCTTGTGCTGAAGTCCGTTCATCTGGGGCTTCTTTTTCAGGGTCAGTTATCGCCATTCATTACCAATAAATTTAAACAGATGGCTAAGCTTCTAAAACCAAGTTTAAAATCAAGCAGAAGAAATATCTTTCTCTGGATATGGCCATAACTGTGACTTAGCTGAGCATGCTACAGAACACAGGAAGGATGAAAAATAAGCAATTTTCTGAAATTTTCCTGTGAAGTTTGTCACAAAACTTAGAGTAGCTGCTTATTAAAGGATGTAGAAGTTCTTGTCCACTACAGCGATGCGTCAGGTGAATCATAGGATACTAACTCTTGTAAAGAATCTCAGAGTCTTGAAAGTCAAGTGAATGCCTTTTTGAGGGAGAAGAGGCTATGCTAGGCAAGGCAGCATTATCTGTAAAGCCTCATTTCCTCCGTAACTGAAGTCTTTAAAGTATATATATTTGGACATGCACTGGAGCATCAGATTGGATTTTTTAGCCTTTTACCAGTTTTTACTTCATTTTCTTTCTTAGGATCAATGTTTAGCCATTAGCTTTGACTGGAATGCCTTGCTGTGGCTTGTCCCCTGGGCTGATTCTGTAAGCAGTGTTCCAGCATTATTGTACTTTCATTGTGTTTGCTATTGCAGTTCTCAAGCTGAATATCAAAAAAGAAAGAAAATTCAAACAACAAACTGAGAGGAAGATTTATCCCATTTAGCAAAGCAGCCAATACTGGGCTGTGATAACTATGTGAAAAAGAAGGACTATGCCACTAACAAGGTTTAATTAAATTTCTAAGTTTATTATATTGCATCAGCAGGTGTTCAGAATTACCCTTTGCAGATGAATCATGTTAGGAATTCCTGATACTGGTATGTGTAAAAGCAGTTATATGTCTTGTCACTGTATTAGAGATAGGTTTCCCAGCTACTGAGAACTGCAGAATATTAGCCGACACCGAGCTTTCTATAGTTAAATGATATTTGAATATACTTTTCTGGCATATTATAATGAATTAAGACTACTATCTACTCCCCCAGAAAAGGGAGAATCAATGTATTTGAGTCAAACTAATTAATAAAATTAATTAAATTAATGCGTTTCTTGTGGATGATGACAGTCAATTCCCATATAGTAGGTTTTCACTTCAGTAGTGTTTCTCATACATGTGGACATGCATAGGAGCAAACTGAATTCAGACTATGGTGTCTAGGAAAAGATGTCAACCACACAGGCTCAGCCTCCCAAATTTCATTTAAAATTTATAGAGTTCCTCCATTTGTGAGCTGCGTATCTGAAATACAGTGGCCTTTGGATAATTCTTTATCCTTCTTTGACCCACTTTTGACCTCACAGCAGTTATTCATTCTATTTTACACTATTTATATTTGGATTAACTTGATTTACAGGAAAAGGAAAATAGAAAAGATAAGAAAATAACATTTTGGGAAAATGCCTTGAGTAACGTTGAGGTCAATTTGTGTAATTTTACTGAAGCTGGTCAGTTTCCTCACACATATAGTTTAGTAAAATACATGCATTTGCTTTTCTTTTAATACACAGAGCTTTCTATTTGGGAATAATAAAACCTGGTCACAATAGATTTAGCCTAATCAGTATTATAGAACATAAACTCATGCTTTGGTATATGTATTAACAAGGCATTAACAATTCAGGCTGGTGATGTAACATTATGTACTGTGCACTGCTTGGCTTCTTAATCACAGCATCTCTGAGTGCTGCTGAATCTTTGCATCTTAGAGAAGCTTTCAACCTGTTTGGTTTCAAGAGCACAACAAAGCTCAAGCAGGAGACTATTTAAGGAGGGCCAGATGAAATGTGATTTCAACAAGTCCCTGTTGAAAATCATATCTAATATTTAAACTAAACATATTTTCATGTTCTCATTCAACCATCTCTTCATCTTGGCTGTCTCTGAGATACCAAACATGATCTAGGCAACTGTCTGATGGCCTTCATATTATTGCTGTTTCAATCTATTTGCATTCAAAAATGTGTTACAATGCATCAGATAGACATAAAGCATCCAGTTTGGAACACCTTCTGCAGACAACAAGGGAAATCAGGTGTTCTTAGCTTGATAGTTTTGTTTTGTTCTCATGTCAGATTTTGTGCTTACCAGCCACTGGAGCAGCAAACTGGCAAATGCTGTATTAGTGCCTAACATTTTCAGCTGCCTTTAGATCAGTCAGTCATACTAACTGGATGGTTGATATCTCACAGGGACATTTTCTTCAGTTTAACCTGATTGAGTATAGTACCAGTCAAAATACCTGTGAGATCCTGTGAGATCCTCTCTGTAATGGGCTTAACAAAAAAAAAAAAAAAAAAAAAAAAAAAAAAAAAAAAAAGGGATATCACATAGCCAAATGTCTGTCATCTCATGACAGCAGTGAGACAGGAGAGTCATGGACCCAGTCCCACAACAGGTATCTCAAAGAGGAGCCTCACTCCTCTGACCCCAAGCATTGCCTTGAGGACAGTTCCATCTGCCTAACCTCAGAAAGCTGACATTAGGTAAGATAAATCCTGTCCTTCATGATTAGGATGTCTCTCACATGGCTTGATAAAAGACAAGTAAATTAGATCTGATAAAGAGAGCTGCCTGGTGGCAGCTGGAACAATAATTTGTGAGTGCCAGTCCTACATGCAGATGATGAGACTGCACCCTGTCATTGCATTAGAAAGCTTTCATTTTCTAATGGATTTACTTCCTGCAGAAAGTCATGGTACGCTGGAAAGACTGTTTTGCATTTCTTATCTATGAAAATTAAGTTACATGGGGCATTTCAGGATTTACCATATAGAGATTATGCCTCTTAATATGCTCATCTCAACAAAATATATGGCAGTTGAAGATGGCTCATGTAAGATACAGGGTAATTAGTAATTTATATGGCTCACTCTCCTACAAACCAAATCCACTTCTATACAAATGTCTAGACAGTACATTAGTGCTTTGCCCAGCCAGCCCCAGAGTATGTAAGTGAGAAAGGTAAAAGGATCCCTGCTTCCCAAACTACTTGATAGCATTTACCACACTCCCTGTTACCTTTTGTATTTTGGCAGATAAACTCCAAGCTTGCAGGTCCCAAATACTTCAAGCTTCTGTTACACAGAACTCATATGAGGCTATATTTCTAAAAGTCCCATTGAAATCAGTATTTTTTTTTGTTCAGAGTGTTGATCTCAAAGAAGTTTCAGATGTCTCTCAGGACTGTGTAGGTTTTTTTTTCAAATACATTATTGACTAGTTTATAGTACACTTTATAAAAGACTGCTCAATGGGTAAGATAATGTGGTTTTAGATTAATACAGCATTTCATGATGTAAATGGACGGAGTCATGCAGTTTGAGCCAAAAGCTTTGTTCCAAACAATCAAATTCTTGCTTCAAGCAGCCCTCCCCTCCCATTAAGGGCTAGTGTGCGCAGGCTTGTCACGCACTGTGGGGCACCTTGTGAAGTTTTTCATCTGGAAAGGAAGGTACTAGCTGAAGACTGTGTGCAAGTGAGTGTCCAGATCCAGGCTGGAGGGATTCTCTGTGTGGCACAGCACTGACATCTTCACCCAGGGCTAGGATTAGATTAGGATTAGATATCCATATTACCTGGCTCTTTACTTCTTCTTCATAATATCATTTATTAACATGAAAGCACTGGTTTGACAAGGTTAGCATTGACCAGATCCTTACCTTAAATCACTGGCACCACTGTGGATACTGTGTCATTAAACAAAGTAAAAATCCCCTCATTCGGATCAAATTCTTATTCAGTAAGGCAATGTAACAATGGATTTTTGGGGTTTGTTGTTCAGTGTCCAGATCAAAACCAAACATCAGGCAAATCAACATGATAGACATTTCATATCATCTCAGCCAGGCAGAATTATAGGTTCCATTCCTTTCTAACTGAAGGAAACATGTATTTCCACTGAAAATGGAGCTCGGGGTTTCTTGTGCTTCCCATAAAAGCTTAGGGGAAAAAAAGCTGAAGTCACAAGAGTTCTAGAAATTTGTCCTAGAGCCCATAATGAATGGCCTTTACTTAGGATAAAGGAGACTATAGTTCTGTACTATGCTCTCCCTCAAGCCCAGTTTATGTTGCTTATGATTGTTCATCTAAGTAAACAGCATTTTTCTTTATTTATTCTCTTCCAGAACATGTTTGCAGGGATTAATGAACAGTTTCACTGCACAGTATTTTCTCAGTGGCAAAACAAGAAGAACAAAAGCCAGGAAAAAGCCAGTGATGTGGGAAGGGGTAAATATTGACAAAATATGATTGCAACTCAGGAAGGGTTTAGCTGCCCATCTGGAATTTCTCTTTACAAATTCCATACATTCCTGCCATTTTCAGGACAGGGATCTAGCTCAGTCTGTCCTGTTATGAATAATTTAAATTAATACTAAGTAGTTTTTTAAATGCTTCTGAGAGTCAAAGAAAATAGTGGTAGTCTTTCAGTTTCTATATGTAATGCCTGTACCTGGCTTTTGGATGTTCAGAGGTCAGAAATACAGTATATCGGAATATCTTCATTCTGTTGTTAATTTGAAACTTAAATTCTGTTCCTTAGTCCAATCTCTGTTCTTTCTCTGCACATAATTGGGGGAAAAAACATGGCTATTTATTGCACTGCTGCTCTCCACACATCCTATTCCTATTTTGGAAGGCTTCCTAAATTCATTACACAGGCAAAACTCCCACTTAAGTTATTTGTTTGACTGTGCAGAGACCAAAAAACAGATCAGAGAACAGAACTGTTCATTTCTGTAAATACGTCAGTTATTGGCTTGCTGAAACTCTGTGCTTTTGTTCATTCCTTGAGCAGGATCCAGACAGAGCTGAAAACTCAGGGAAAAATCAGAAGTCAAAGCCTTCTTGCATATTCACTGACCACATTAGAATAACCAGTACTGCCAAGGGCCATCAGTTTTCTAGACTGAATGGACCTTCTCAGGAAAAATAAAATGTTTATAGTGAAAGGAAAATTAATTAATTAGAACTTTAGCCTTCAGCTGTCAGCACCAGCATACAATGTCAATTGGAACAAGAGTTGCCTCTGACAAATCTCACCTGCTCTCATGAGACTTGTTTGCAGTGCCTTGTGCACAGATCTTTACAGGAGCAGAGCAGTGCTCACCAGCACAGCCCATTAGCTGTGAAAGCTGTTGTGTTGATTTTGATTTCAGAATGCAATGCTGCAGCAGAAAAGGAGCAATGCTTTGGTATCTTTGCTGTTCACTGTACAAGGCTTAGTATTGATTTACTTCTCAAGCAATATTCATTTCATAGGGTGAAAGAAGCTAGGCTTCAGTACCAGGCCGTGATCGTGATCCTTGAGCTTGTAATTTGATTTTAAGATGTTAAAACTAGAGAAGCATGAGGCTCAGGAAATAGATCTGTTAATGCTTTGTGAGATGCAAGGAGACAGGCTGGCAGCAGACTTCAACTGCCCTAAATTATTTGGAACAGAAAAAAACCCTTCAATCCTGTTTTGGGTTTGTAAAAGATAGAATGAATATTTTGCTTTTTAAATAGTGAAATTTCATTAAAGGAGTAGACTGCAATTGCTTCACAGCATCATAAATTTGAGGGTGAATATGTCAGTTCAGATGCTCTGAAGTAATGAATTCACCTGAGTAAGACTTGTTCCTGCATGTATTGCAAATCATGCTTGGAAGCTCAAGATACAAGTCAAAATAGATGTATGAACCACCATCCTTTGTTTAGTGCAAAGCTTTGTGAAACTTTGTTCCCCTCCCCCATTCACTGCAGAAAGTGTAAGGTAATCAGGTCCTATATGAATTATATTTATTACAAGACTTACAATACTTTGTTCAAATTATTTTAATTTTATGGTTTTAATGAAAACCAGTTTTGTACATTTTGTCATACTATTCCTGGTAAGTTCACAATCATTAGAAGAGGAATATCTTGGTCTGTCACAAGAGAGTGTTTCTCTGTGTTGCCATTCACTCAAATGGAGAATTAAGTATCATTAGGAAGACTGCTGTTTGCATACTGCTTCTGTCATTGCAAGAGCTGAGGGGTGCAGTGCATGGAACTGTTAGAGGAGGTAGGATTCTCATATAGTTAAGGTGACTCTGGTCCAAGAGAAATGAGATACTTTCCTTAGTTCTTGCTCCTGTCTGTGCTTTAGTGAGCAAGCCGCACAAACCAGACTTGCCACAGCCTTTAATTGTGAGTTTCTCTGTACAGGTGTGCCTTGCCTGAGAGCAGCATGGTTCTAATTTGGGGAAGAATGGCAAATCCAGGCACAGTTTAACTTAAAATAATTGTTCTCAGAATATATTAAGCACTGTATGATGTTACCTCTGCTGAAAAGTCAGTCCTGGGGCATCTCAGAAGGAGCTTAAAAGTGTTAGGTAGTCTCAATTTCTATTTCACTTAGTAACACATCTGTAAAATTGTTCTGATGTCTGTTCTCTTACTTTACAGGTCAAGAAAATATATAAATAAAAATTTCAAATCACCTGAAGGTCCTCTGTGTACTACAGAACAGCCCAGGAATGTATCTGTTACATTAGGGAGAGAGTTTCTCTACTGAAATGTACACAATAAGAAGATAATATCAAGTGCCCTTTCATGCACTCACTCAATGAGATAGGAGGCTTATGGAAAACAAATTGTATGGCCTAAAATCATTTAAAACAATTCTTATGCCTTGAAGGAGAAGGGTAAATAAGGACGAATGCTGAATAAAAACCACTAATTCTAGCATTCCCTAAGTTCTCACTGCTCGATATCTTTACATTTATGAAATACATTCAGTGAAGCAGGGAATGCGTGTGCAGGCATCGCTGCTTTCCACATTTCATATTGCCTGTCTTGCCCCGTGCTCCTTGCTGACATGTCACACTGAGATCTCTCCACCTCTTACACTTTAGGGTAATTATATTGTAGCTTGGCAGTAATTGCACCCAGACAGTACTTCTGCTCAGTCACTAGACCATGTTCTCTCTGTCTGCACCCAATTAATCTTCCCCCATGAGTCCAGAAAGGAGAGACAAAGCTGTATTATAAATTTTTTGTGTTACGAAAAATTCCCGTGACATTTTTTAGTAATTCTGTTAGTAATTTTATTAGTTCCCATGTCCTGGCCAAGTCCCAGTTTTGTTTAATTATTGAGTCATCTGAGAACTGGGAAAATATATTTATTGTATATTTTATTTAAAATGTCATGGAACACATTGAACAACATATTCGGAAATACATTTGTAAGTGATTCAGCTTGGCATCTTAACTGGGCATACAAGGGCAAGGAGTTTCCAAAAGTATTGTAGAATTTGTCAAAAAAGCCATTTGATTAATATCAAATTCTGCATCCTATCAATGAAATTCCCTCTGGAGTTTTATCAGAAAATGGAATATTTTTCTTTCCTTCTTCTCTAACCAGTTCTGCAGTGTGGGTCAGGTTGTTCAAAATCAGTATGATTGTCTACATTACTCCTGGAAAAATTTCAGTCCCAGGAAAAATGACACTCATGGAATGGGATCATCAAACATCATTTTCTTGCCTTTATCCTTCCTTATTCTATGAGCAATCTGAATCATTACACATTAATTCTTTACTACTTGTGTAACTCCCTGCATCTCACTAGCCCAACAAGCTTTAAAGACTTCCTCACTTTCAGCAATACATTGATTAGAAATTGAGCTGTTGACCTTTCTAAATTCCATCAAAGGCCTTCTTTTTCCATATGTGATCTGTGGGGGACCTTGGACAAACCATTACATTCCCTACAGAGCATGACAAGAGTTCCAGACCAAGGACTGCAAAGAAGAGCCTATTTGCATTGTGCAATCAGGACTGCTATTGTTTTTACAAAACCCAGAAAATCCTCTACCTATTCTTAGTTCTTTCCATTGGTATTTTATTGGTTAACCACTTGGAGATATACAGATATTTAAAGGATTATTTTATAACATAACATTTGCCAACCTTGGGCAGTCAATGTACTGTGTTATTCCATTTCCATGTTTTTACGGATTCTCTAGCAGACCCATTCTATAAGTGAGGAAAAGCTAAATAAAATATTGGTCCAGGCAATCACTTCCAGTCCTCTTGTATCTTCTTTCAGCTAGCAGTCATAAAATGACTTCTTCATCCCATTTGCTTATGGTGATGGTAGGCATAAATTACTAGAATTGACGAGTTTAAATTGAGTTTTGTGGAAGTCACTGTTCTGTGTAATTGCAGTGTTCCATGTAATGACGTATTTAAAAGCACTGCTTGACTGAGACTTAGAGTAATAGTCCCAATCTTCACCAAATGTCTGTACAGTAGCATAGTAACAGCCAGAAGGATTTTTGCTGCTTTTTTTTTTTTTTAACAAAGACAATCTTTTTCCTAAACAATAGCATTTTAAATGTGTTATGTAAATGAATTATCCAGTACAGCACTTTTACCTTTATGTCCTTTCCACTGGCAGTTTTTTTCTTTCGGGGTCTGAGGTTTAGGCAGCCAGTTAAACTTTTCAAGGTTAGTGCAAAATCATTTTCAATTTGATAAGGATTGCAATATGGAAATTAAAACACATCATGCCTTTTCATGGCACTTTTGTCATTGTTCTTTCTCACTGTTAGAAGAAAAATAAAAGTAACTTATTGCTGTTCTCTCTGAGTAGAAATTACACTTTGTTTATTAGATGCTCTTTAATTGAATCAAGATTAAATCTTTTTTCCTACTTAAGAGAAAAAGCAATGACACTTCATTGTGCATGAATGTCTGCAAAATGCAGTCATGAGTTTATGTAGCAAAGTTATAGTATCATTGAAATACATCAGCAAGCTGCGTTGTTGAGAAGAGTTCCCCATAACTGCTATGGAAAGGAAGTAATATCATCTCTTTAGCATGTGAGATTAGAACTCAAGAAGTTTATTTGACCAGAAACTGGACTTAGACATTAGGATTTCCATATGGATTCTCTGGAGAGCGGTGTGTGGTGGGTTATGGGCAACATCCTCTATGTGACTGTAAAGCAGCTATTTCACAAAAGGATGTGCAAACAGGGGCAGTGGATGTACCACCAATTGTCATATGATTTGTAAAGAGATTTATCATCTTTGTGAGCAGGATTTTTTTTAAAGTTTTCCTTTCTGTCATCATTTAAATGCTTTTGATGTGCCTACCACCTTCATTAGTTGTTGTTCTGGATCATTGAACTCCTCTGACCTGCTGGAATAAATTATTCAGCCACAGAATTCAGCTGCCTTTGGAGACTAAGCAAACTGACACTGAGTAAAATGCTCTGGGCCACAGTGAGGGTCACACAGTAAAGTCTGTGCCTAAGGTGTGATTCTTTCAACTCTGCTTTTGCCTCTGTCTTTTCCTGTATGTAGACATGCCAGAAGCCCAGACACTGTTTCTCCAGTTGTCCTGTGGCCCTGATGACAGTTGCTCTACTATTGGCATCCAGGAAGGGGTCTTTGTATTATTTTGGGAGTGCATTCACCGAGTTATGGACATCAATAGTTTAAGAAAGGAAATAGAGAATCAGGTCTGCAGTTACTGAAATTAAACCTTCCTCATCAGGCCACAAGTAAGACTCTGGAAGCTTTAGTTTAGAGTGCTTCAAACTTAAATTGCATTTTACTGACGAATTGCCAAGACACATTTGACCCATGTGAGAGCCTCTTCCAAAAGCTAAATGAAAAATGCATTCTTGTAAATACCATTGAAATTGTTCCTAGTTTCTTCTCATGCTCTCAGCTATTAGCCCCTTCCAGAAAATGGTTTTCAGATTCCTTTCCATCCCTCCTACAGATAAAACAGTTTTTCAGCCTCTGAAGATGTTATGAGCCATCTTTATAAATCTCTTTAAAATAACTTGGCAAGCCATAACATTAAATTGCATATAGTTGAAGAAAAATATGCTAGACCATTCTGTATTAAAAAAATATGGGACTAAATGTGAAATACGTGGGCTAAGTTGCACCTAAGGTTGTTTCCCTTACATATGGTATACACAGGATGAAGTGTCTAAAAATACCCTAATACTTTATCCTACCAACAGTAAATATATTATAATTTACAGCCTCTAAAATGGAAGGTGCTAGCAAGTCAAGCCATTAATGTTACACACAAAAGAAGTCTTCAGTGCTGATCCAAAGAGTTGCCTTCATGCTGCACAACAGACCTGTGAAAACTTTCTTTGTATAAGAGCTTTTTGCACATAGACTGGTAAATTGTTCCTTCTACTGTACTTCTAGTGTAAAAGGGAATTGAGAGCTGTTCCTCTGAAAAGAGCTTATCCAGGTAACAGTTTAGAAAGCTGGATACTCCTTCCAAACAAAAATTCAAAGATACTCCATGCTGGGATGTTACTAAATATATTTTAGGCAAAGTAGAAAATGGAATGTGAGTAATGAGACAAGATGTGCATATTCCCCTTGCTAAAACGGGAATTGTGATGTGTGTGTCTATTTATATATATACACATCCACAAACACCCAAGAGCCCATTTCTGCAGCTCATAAAAATTTAACCAAAACTCTTGTATTTTCCTGAGAAGGCTTACTGGTCTTCACCAGATGATTACCTTACAAATATTCAATTTGTAATTTACATTTTCCATTGTGCATGCATCTATCTGAAAACTTCTCTCACAGAAGGGACAGTTGCAAGTGAGGAAGTTGACATCCATGTGCTCTATTAGCAAGGAAGTAAGAACATATTCTAGAAAAATAAATCTTACTTTCCCATTATTCAAAGCTTATTTTCATTAAGAGCTGTTAAAAAAATTATTAGAACCTTTTAGATTCAACTGAAAATGTGGTGAACCTTCCTTCTTAGCACATGAGCTACAGGCTCAACACTATTCTCTCTCTCTGTCATAATGTCAGTCAATTGAACTTGATTTGCGAAAGTTTAGCCAAAATTCAGCAGCTTTGAGAAGAAAGACTAGAGGCTCCTCATTGCCTGTACTACACTTACAGTCTGATGGCTAGAGTCCTGTCTTTGGAGAAGACATCTATGAATTCCGTTTCTGTGTTGAGTCAGTCAGGCCAGATTTGCTTGGGAAATTACTTGCTAATTGCTGGAGAGATTGACTTCCAGAGTATGGTGGTACTGTGCATGTTTGCACAGCTGCATCTTCCTTGGTGTTTGAAAGTCAATTGACTATTTTTATAAAAGGACTCCGCTATTTCTTTATTTTCTTACTTTTATCATAAATGCCCCAAAATTATTACAATTCTTAAGTCTTCATCTCAATTTACTAAAGAAAGCATATAGAAAAATTATTATCTGCAACAGCTCAAATGAAGATTTTCTGTTGTGTTTATTTTTGTTCAGCTATGTGGTTTTGACTCACACAGGCCTAGTTTCCACGGGTAACTAAGGATACTTGATGCCAAGAGCTCCTAAATATGAGATAGCAGTTTAGCCCTGAAGAAGTTGTTTAAATTGCTGCTTTTTCTTCTTCCACATCCTGACAATTTTTTTTCAGGCAGTAAAGCTTTCCAGCACTGGCCATAGTACTACAGCCTTTCAAAATTATTTTAAAAAAGACGTTCATAGCTTTTCTCTTCAGGGAGATCATCTGCCAAAGACATTTCTCATGGCACTTTCACAAGGGCTTCATTCAGCCTCCCAGCTTAGAGGGTGCTATTGGGAACCAGCACTGCCAAAGGGAGAGTTGAACCTCTGGAGAACCACCGGGGAGGCACCCAGCTTGATTTCTTCTTCTGTAACATGTCGGTCATGTTATGAATCATCCTCTTAAATACAGGGCTTAGGTAAAATCTGTGGAGATGAGACGTGGATGGTGGTACAGCAAGAAACTGTGTTGGAGATGGGACATGGATGGTGGCACAGCATGAAACTGTTGCTTTAGGTGAATGCTTACAGTCAGAGTGCTATTTGGGCTGGTTTGAAGCAAATCCCTGTATCACCCCCATTTAGTATGTTCTGGTTTAGTTAGGATCACAATTTTGGATTTTAAATTTCTTTTGGAGGAAGCTAAATTGGAAAATCCCCTCCAAGTCTTACGAATACATGTCATTCCCTCTCTCTGAGGTATGTGGCCATGAGGAGCATTGAGCCCCAACAGGTAGAACCTTTCAATCTCAGAAACAGACAAATTCTACTTCAAAGTAAATTCCTTCAACTGCATCTGACAAAGATGTAGGAGCCACAGCATCAAGTCCTTTGATCTTCTGATCTTCTGTCATGCCAAATTTGCTAATGAGACATGTACAGAGCATTAATTCGGAGTCGAGGTATTGACTAGCTATAAATCTGCATTTTAAGTAAAATCTTAGGTACCTAAGTACTAACAGAATAAAAATTTTTGATCAAAGGCAGACGAGCTTGCTTCTACTCAAAAGCTTGACTGAGTTCCAGAAGAAATAGGATCTTCTATGCAAGTTTTTCAGGGTTACAGCCTGAAAAGTATTTATCTCCTGTACATGCTGATTGATATCCTTCTTGAAAGTGCTAGAAAGTACTTCATCATGCTCTTAAAAAAAGTTTTTCTTGTGAAAACAGAAGAAAATGAGTTAAACAGTGTTGTCGGTGCGTTATACACCATCTACATAGAAATGGGTCTATGCCAGTCATAACTTCCCTGTACCTCTCTTTTTTTATTTATCAGTTGTCCTGGACTTGGTTATGATATGTATGGTATCCTGGTTGTTCTCTTTTTCCTTTCTCTTGTTTATTATTTTTAAAAGTTTTATTCCAAATGTTACCTTATTTTGACACTGAATTTTGGTGTGTTTTCAGCCAAAATTGTCCTTTTTTAGACCTTAAGGTTTTCTTTAGGTTAGACCGTAAGGTTTTCTTTAGGTTAAGTCCAGCACTCAGCATCCAGAGTGACAAAGTTCTTACCCCAGTTCAGCACATCAGCAGAAACTTCAGTGAAAATTCAAACATTAATATTTTGCACATTGCATTGCAGTATTCTGCTAAACTCTGTGTTATCTGTACAGCATGAAAGTTAAATTCGGATTGGTTAAAAGCAAGGAATTATTTGATTTTTTTGCTTTCCTGTTGAATTCTTATTTTTACCATTCAGTGCATGGAAAAAGTTGGATATGTCATTTTTCTTTTTGTAAGTTTTTACAGTGAAAAGTGTTTGAACAATGTCTAAGCCTTTTTGAAAAATGTTCTTTTTTAAAAAATGGCCCCTCCCTGGTGTTCAAAAAGGCGGACAGGAAACTGAAAATCTTTCAAAAACTTATTGAATCTAGAAATCATTCTAATAATGAAAATCACTGCCCAGAAGTGCATAATCTTGACATTTTTATATAATTAAAGCTGCAAAACAGGTCTTGCATCAGCAGGAGTATTGCATGGTCTTGTCCCTCCCTACAGCTGATTCATGAGTCTAGAAAGCAACCAAAAATTTCACCAGTGAAACATGAACAGAGTTTAAAGTAGAGGGGACCATGGATTTGGGAGGGACAAACTAAGTGAGAGTTTAGGAGGAAACTAAACTCTGCTAAATTGCCGTGATGGCTGTCACCTGGCTGCTTAGCGACCCCATGCCTCCAGCATGTAGAAAATGAAGCAGTCAATGAAATCTGCCTTTGCAGCAGCCTTCAGAGTTTTGCCATGAGCCCAGTAAATAGAAGGAGAACACATGTGCAAGCTCATTAATATCTGTTAGCCATAGCAGATGTCACACACTTCATACAGTGCCACGTATTCTCCTGCAGTCCAGCATATGCGACAGGACATGTGAACATCCGTATTTTAAGGAGACAGGTATCAAGCTTTATTTCTTAATAGCTCTATATGTGTGTCAGTGGTCTAAGGTATCAATTTAGCTAGTGTTTTTAAGGCTGGTTCTGTTTTGACAGAGTAGCAACTTGAACAGCAAGAAGAATTACTAGAATTCACAGCTGCATAATAGACACAAACTCAAAGACAGGAAAAGACAAAATATCTATTGTTAAATAGCTATTGTTATTTGATAATCTTTAGATATATTCTCAGTAATCATCTAATCACTCACAATACAACTGTCTTCCTAAATCAGAGTTAAATGAATATTGATGCAATTGTTGCAGAGGGTAACCAAAGATTTTTATTAACCTAGAGCCAAATTTCACACTTAATACCTGAGAATACTTGAATGCAGTTTCAAAATAGCATTGACTATCCACTTCAAGGGCTGTTCTTGACCAAAACTAAAGCAGGAAGCTTCAGTTATGCTAGAGACTAACACAGCTAAATATTCAGATTCTTAAAAATGTCATGATGACAAAACTAAGCCCAAAGAAAATACTTTAGCTTTGAAAGTAGACAACTGAAAAGCATTAAGTCTAAATGTGTGAGCATATTAAATGCATATTTTTTTTGTGTTCACCTGACATTCAGTGGTTTTTGCAATTTTTTAGTCTAGCATAAATTTATTGGAATGGTAAATAAGGTGAAATGGAGCAGGAAATTCAGGCTTTAACACAATTTCTTCTAAATTAAGTAGGTTTTCCCTGAGGGAGAACAGCATCATTTAATCAGATTTTTCCTGACATTACTTTTTATAAGACTGGAGTTTTATGGAGATTCATGTAATGAATAACAAATGTGCTGTTTTGTACTTGTGTTTCCATGAAATGTGAAAAATCCTACATTAGACCTTCTACATTTCTGCCATTTTCAACTACATTAATATCTTAACTAAAACCTATTCCAAGGGTAGTGTTTTATGCAGGATTTCTTTAATGAAGGAATCTTTTCCTTCTTGTGCCTGTCTTGTGAGACTTTATTACTTAAAAGATCTGGAATGTGGGTTCAAAGGGATCTGAGAGCTTTGTTAAGTATCAAAAGGCAAAAAATGTGGGTGAGTTCAAGTGAGGTTTTTTTAAAAGAGGGGACCTAATATGTTTGTATGCTACTGGTCCACAGACTAGTGTATTTTTCTGAAGGGTAATGGCAGCATGGCCTCATTGAAGACCCGATTTTTCCATAGTATGATGGGTCATGCCCCCTGTGCTGAGGGGCTGTGGAGTGAGGCAGGCAGGAACTGGAGGTGGCTCACAACTCTCATCCCTTTTTTGACAAAAAAGTTGCAGGTTCCAGCTCTCCATAAGCAAGGGTAGGTTTAGTAGAGCAGAGCATGTTGCTCAAGCTGTATTCCTCCTCCCTCATTATGTCATACTCTCTCTGCTACTGCAGCATGGCCTCTGGCTCAGGTAACAAATTCTGCCCAAGCTCAGAGCTCCACAGCCCAGCTCTTCCAATGAAATGGTCTGCTAAATCCAACCACTAAATGTGTGCCCTGCTCGTTTAGTAGAGGATTCAATAACTTCGGCTGTCCTTGTCTGCTTGCAGTGTCTCTTGGCAGTAGCTGTGTACTCCTCTTGCTACTGAGCCTTATCCCTCACCCTTCCTCTAGTACAGTCATTTCTGCTCCTTGATCCTTGTCCTGGCTACTCCAGGGGACACGACAGACAGGCCTTGCCTCTTGCCTTTATGGATTCTGGACCAGTGCATTCCTCAGCATCTTTGGCTGCCAGCTCTGGCTTGGGCTGCATTTGGCCCCTGGTCCCGGTTTCTGTGCCTGGTGGTGCATGGGCTGGAAGAGACCCCCTGGCAAGCTGGGCAGCTCAAAGAGCAAACCTCCCTCATAGGGCCCAGAGAGCTTGTGTTCTGCTGGTTTACACAGGATTTCTTTGTCTAATCTTTGGTATGTTCCTCTGATGCTCACAGCAGCATTTTGGCATTCTGGCAGAGACAGTGGTCAAACAGATTGAGCCAGCCCTCTCTTTGTAATGGGCAGGATACAGGCATGTACATTGCAGTGGAACAGGGAAAGCTACTGCTTTATAAAATGCTGTCAAATAGCAGTCAGTAATATGCTGAGAAGGGGCTACATACTTTAATGTAATATATTCCTCTTAAACAGTTTTCAAATTATGCTTACTGTTCATATTGGATTCTGTTCTAGAAAGGCAAAGGAACTGAAATAAACTCCTTGAGTTCATACAGAGCTTGATCCTATTTCCCCAAAATACAAAATAGAGCACAGCTGGCAGAAACAAATACCAGGACACGTGCTGTAGTGCTATTTTACCAACTCTAACACCCAGCATCAGAGATGGGACCCGAGGTTTCCCTTTACTGGTTTGATGGACTTTACAGTTACTGATCTCACAGCAGAGAGTTGCTTTTTGTTTCAAGGCTTTGTCTCTCACAAGCCATACTGGACAGAAGCAGCAGTGGAGAAGGATGCATCCCACAGACTTGTGGGGTTTTAGCTCTTAGAGGGCACTGCTGAGCAGTGCCCACATCTACTGCCTGTTGCAGCTCAGCCTGCCTCCCAATCCTCTCCTCTCAGTCCACATGTTTTTATAGACTGGATACAATCCAAAATCTGAGGATTAAGATTGTCATTGCTTTCCACACATGACAGGTCAACCAGAGGACACCAGCTTATATGGATCTTGATTTGTTTGATTTCCATATGTCTTAGTACTAAAGTCTCGCTTTGGATATTCACTTAGTGAAGAAGTAAGGGAAATCCGTGGCTGTGAAAATAATCCCGGAAAAGATAAGTCACTGTGCAGGGTAAGAGATTTATTTAAGAGTATAGAAATCTTAAAATTTCCGTCTTTTACAAATCTTTTCCCATCTTTCTTGTGATACGTGAATATCTTGCAGTGCTACCTCTGAAAGCCATGAGGAAGAGGCTCATCGAGTCCTGTTGTCCTCTCCCAAAAACCAGTGGCAGCAGCAGCAGTGGCTGAGAAGCTCCTGCCATGTGGCTTTCAAGAGCTGGCCCTGTTCTTGCTGTGCCTGAAAGCACCCAGGGGGGGGGAAGGCATCCTACCTTGTCAAATGCACGTACCCTGCCTTTGGGCATCACATTTATTTCTTCATGTGTAACGCAGCAGCAGCAGGCGCTCAGAGCATCACAAAACCCAGGATTGTTCATCTGAGCAGCTGCTGCAGTGTTTCCTCCTGCCTTAAAGGTCTCTCTCTTTTAACCTCCTCCAATACCTTATTACTGCAAACTCTATCTGTAGGTCTCATGGGCAAAGCTTGATCCCAATTATACTAATGGTAAAGGGGAAGAAATAGAGATAGGGAGCAGTGTTTTTAAACCATGTGGATTATGTTACTGTAGACAAAGAAACAGTAACTGGATCTAATGAAGAGAGGAGGATATTCATTATAGATGAATCAGAAAGGAAAAGGCAGTGATGGAAGGTAAATATGATTTGGGAGTGACTGAGTTTGCCTGTCTTGACTGTCACCTACACTGGTTTTGTTCACTTCTAAGAAATTAGACAGGCAGCTGGTGATGTATGTGAAAACTGTGTTGAGTTTTATTTCTCTGTTTTGTGAAAGAAATCAGTGGGCACAGACAAAATTGCTATACAGTGCAAATATATAATTAACAGTGTTTATATAAATTATTACAGGGTATCAGTTTGAACAAAGGCATTATCTTAGCAGTAGTCAGAGAATCATTCATGAAATCACTGAATTTCAGAAAGAAGAAATCACATCCAATTGTTGTAAATTACGTTCCCAATAATCAGTGGTGGAGTTAATTGCTCCACCCTAGGAATGAATCTAGCCCTGAACTTATGTTCCCCTGACCCAGTGGTGTTGTGTGTCTAGCATAAATTTATTTCTTTGTATAAAGATTTTAAACCTGTCTGGTACGAGGACTTGACCCTTGGTTTCCAGTGTCCCAGATGAATGCCTTGACTGTGCTGTTATAGACTGTGTTTCTTGCAACAGCATCTGTTGGAGCTATTCCATATTTAAATAATTGAGTAGTTACTAGGACACAGCAAGAGATACCAAGTCTGTAATCTAGTAGTCAGGAATCCCAGCTGAGCTGGTAAAATAGAAATCTCTGGCAGAAACTGGGAGCTGAAGAAGGTTCATGTGGATTATCTTCCATTTTAGACAAAGATCCTAATTTATGATATTCTGAGATGTGAGCTTTCACTAGAAAGGTCTTAGTTTCAACCCAGATGGAATGGGAAAAATCAAAAACTTCTAAAGAACTGAAAAATTATATTCTATCATGGTCTAGGAATAAAGAATTCCTATGTCAGTGCTGTATATGTTTTAGTTGAAAGAAAGAGTTGCTCGGGCCTTTGGTGTTTCAAAAAGTCCACTGTTAATTATCCACAAAGATCATGCATCACACACTCATCTGACCTGAACTGGCTGGTGGAGTATTGTCACTGGCATCATCAGCCCAAAATTTGAGAATTGCTGCCATTTTCCTGTTTCAGGATGGCCTTTTGGTGTACACAATACCTAACAGCTTCAGCAAGAGGTGAGAGCTAGTCCTTAAAATGCTGCCTTAGTGTTTCATGCATTGTGGTAATGCTTCTGCAATCTGTCTCCAGTGCCATCTGTCCTCAACCTTGGCACTCTGTTCTCATTCAGGTCCCCTCCTAGAAGATGCACAACAGAATGAGGAGCAGGGATTGTCAGCTCAGCGATGGATTTTTCTTTAATAGAGCCAGTTCAATAACTCAATCAAAATATCATTCCTTTTCCTAACTTAGTGCTATCTGCTAATAATTTTTCCATTAACTAGGAATGCAGAGTATTGGGCCATGTGCTGCTCTGCATGTTAATAAGATTTCCAATGGCAGAAACTGTTTTCTAATATTGTTTTAGAGGCTATTATCAGTATTTCCTCAGTTCCTCTTTTAAAGTTAGCGAGAAAACCTTGAAATCACCATGGTTGGTAATTGACAGGACTTAGTTCCAGAACTAATCATGATGGACAACTTCAAAATTAGTAGCTACACAAAATGAAGATAGTAAGACTTCAGCTTGTCTGCAGAGCCACAGTGACCACCCACACCTGTGAAGAAGTCAACTTCTTCAAACTCACATTGGAAAACAACTATTCTGGCCAGGATTGGTCATGCTATTCACACAAAGCATAGGGATCAGAACTAACTCTCTAGTGCAGTAACTACAAAGCACAAGAGCTGAGAGATGAAGTGCTTGGAAATCAGGAGACAAATATGAATTTAGATGTTTTGCAAAACCTAAGAGTACAATTTCAAACAAAGCAAACATTTGGGGTTGTGGAGTTTAGCATCTGCTTTTAACAAAGAAAATCTTAGAAACAGAGATGGGGATAAAAAGTAGTAACTTCACACGGCTTGGGACTTGCCCTCTATCTGCCCTCAATTTTTCTTTTAAAATAATTATTTCTGTGTAAAACCTTTTATTTTTAAATAAATTAAATGGATTTTCCTGTTTTCAACTATAACCAAAATTCCACCTGTGAGGTTTCCATTTTCAGTGGGAAAAAATCCCAAGAAAACATAAATTTTAAGAAAACTGAATTAACACATTAGTTGTTTTAGCATCAGCAATTTATTTTGCTGTTGGGAAAAAAAAGAACCACCCAGGTAGAAGGAAAGCCTCTGCATTAGTGTCCTCCACATGACCTCTGGTTCATCAGTGCAGTCCATCTGCAATTGCTCCTGCGGCCAAAAGCATCAGCCGGCGTGAGGAGGGTAGCCAGAGCCTTGCCTCTGCTTGCACCACAGAGGACATGTCAAGCGAGATAAGTGAGATGCTTACATAGCTCTGGGCACTAGCAGGCACCAGCTGGGTGGTCAGTGCTGAGAGGATGAACTTTCCAGCTTTTTGGAGCTACAGCTGAAGCTAAAAGTATGTTGCCACCAGCACCCTGGGAGGGACGCTTCACCAAGGCATAGAGGCTTCATCCAGACAAGCTGGTGTTACTACAGGTCTCTCTTACCCAGACTTTAAAACTGTCTGTTACGATTGTCAGAAGCAGGAGTAGTGGAAGTTGTATGTCTGGATCAATCATGTAAGCTAGATAGGATTTGACAACTTTGGGAAAGATTAAATTTAGATATATCAAGTTAAAACATAAGATTGAAACAAAATGAAGTAATTTCCAAATAATTTGCTTCTTCAGGTCCTCTGAAAATTTCCCATGGAGAGGGTTTATTCATGTGGTCCCAGTTATTTTGAATATTTGCTGATCTTTTTTTTAAAAAATTGCATGCCGTGCTATTTAAACAGCAACCTTTAAGCTGTTTAAAGGAGGAGAGTGCAAAGCACTGGGTTAATCTGCTTACAGCCCATATGGCCAGATGTTCCAAGGACTGTGGAGGAGCACAGGTCACAGTTAACCCTCACTCAAATGCCTTTCTCAGCAAGAGGGCTTTATTCTACTTGATGAAGCAAACAGGATGGCATTTTTTATCTTTGAAATTGAATTCAATATTCTGCTATCAAGAAGACAAATCAAGATGCAGCATGGTGTTCATGGGCACAGATTTGAGGTGGCAGAGAGTTGTCCAGTAAATTATTGCACTAGTAAAAGTCAGGAGAATCTAGGCAAAAATGCATATTGTAATCAAAAGATGGGGAGAAAAATGAATTCCTTCTTCTCTGTGGGAGAACAAGGTATACAAAACTGAATTTTCTAATGTAATGAAAAGTGGCAGAAGGGTGATAACTGAGGAGGAGTGTTATTATAAATTAAAATGGGAGCCTTTACAAGCTGATAAATAGAGCATTATGAATAACAGTTTTAGGCATCAGCTAATTTATGAATGCTGTTCAATCTTTGTCACAGCCAGTTCTTGGGACTTCCTTTTCTTCCTAATGGGTTTGACCCATTGTGTATCATTTTACAAAACCATCTTCTTGTCAAGTGGGATCTCTTTTTTTGTATCATCTTATTTGTGTTATTCTTCACAGGCCCAGTCAAAATATTGACTATAGGTTTTTTCCTTGTACAGAAGAAAACAGACTTGCTCTTTTTGTGGTCTTTATTTTTTTATGTTAGTGATAGACATAGGCTATAAAAACTAGCATGTCATTAATTTAAAGATGGCATAACACTAATACTTCTGGTAGAGCCTTTTAAAAGGAGTAGAAAATCAATACAAAGCTGTAATTTCTCAACCAACTGGACTTCATAACATCCAGTATAAATTAGATGAACGTTTAAGTTTGCTGTTGCAGGAATGTGATGATTTCCAAGTCTCCCAGGGGAGCAGAGATGACATTTTTGCAGCCGCTCCAGCTCTCTGCCCAAGTTAGTTGATACTGGCTTTTTGTGTACAAAATTGCTTTTGTGGCTTGAATTGTCTGCATTTGAAAAGAAAAATTTCAAGTACAGGGTGAAAATGCTGCATGTATTGCTCATCATTACAAAGTCCTCATAAATGGCTCTGGTGTATTGTTACAAAGTTAGTGGGGTTTATGGGGACTGCTGATTATTACTGTGGTGGCTAATTGGGTTCAAAAGGTTTATGAGCAAGCAATCATCTGTGGCCACAGGGATGGAGTGAGGTGAGAGCCCAGCTAGCAAATATTTTATCGATGTGTTGGCAATCAACAGAGAGTTCATTCTCAGTTTCTTTTATATGACCAGCATGGACACCCTACTGCTCATTTTAGGCTACTTTAGAAACTTTAATTCAAAATTTTTCACTCCTTGGATTTCTTTTCTGTGCTAAAATGGGCATTTTGAAATTGCTGACAAAGTGGCAATGAAAACTGGTGAAGTGGAAAAACATGAGGAAAAACGTGCTTGGGATAGAAGTGATGAACAATCTCAGCAAAGGAAACTGGTGATCACTAGATAACGAGGTTATATGAACAGCAACTTTTGGAAACCAGGATCAGTAAAGCCAAGAGATGGTGAAGAATTTTAACCATTGAATATAGGATTGGTGTTGTGATAATGTCTCAAGACAAAGACATTTGTAAACTTTTAGACCTTTTACTGGGGAAAATGTAATTAGGGTTAAATGTTTTCTCTTAATATACGAGGAAATGTAAAATAATCATGCCATGCAAAATTGCCATAGACAAAGAGTACTAGTTGTCATGTAGTTTTTCTGTAATCTACCTACCACAGGAGCTCATTAGGAAATTTTGAAACAGAAGATTTTTCCATTGAGAAATAGAGATTTATCAATAAAAAAAACCACAATCATAAACTGACTTTTTAGCCTTGAAAAATCCTGAAAAAATATATATTTAAAAATAAATTTCTCCTTTTTTAAACTTTATGTTGTAAGTAAGAATTAGAAATTATAACAAAATGGCTTTATTTTGTCTAAATAAAAAAATTCAAATGATGCTGCTATATTTATCAGCATGCAATTATGAAATCGCTATACATTAGTCAAAGGTATTTAGTGCTTTCACCTTGCTATTGCTGAAATTGATGGATTTTTACAATTGACTAAATCAGCAAACATTCTCTAAAAACACAGAATGCAAGCAGTACAAACCACTGCGTATTCACAATGCACTCAGCATTTTCATCATGAAAGATGTAAAGAATTGCCTTAAAATCACAACAAAATGCTTCTGATTTCCAAGTGAAACAGATACAGATCTCATATGATCATACCTAGGTTGTCACAATGTGAATAAAATTGACTGAACTAGTTTAAAAGTACTGTCATAGTGAGGCAACTCAACACTTTTCTTTTATTCTTCTTACTTCTCTCTTATTAGCCAAATTTTTGTATGTACGTCCTTTTTTTCCTTCTGAAAAAAAATGTGCTAGGTGTTCCTAATTAGTTCTGTAGTAGCAAATTGAAGGTCAAGCAAAATGAACCACTTTGGTTTTTTATATCCCTGAAATTGCTGTTGTAACTGGGAATGAAATTGTAGCCTTTTATATTCACACACAGGAAAAAATGCTTAAGAAATTCTAGGGTCTTTTGGAGCACTTTGACTTTACATTGTTACCAAAATATCCCTTCTCACTGGATTTTGGTATAAAACTGCTCTTTCATGTGTGGTAATTACAACAGGCTTCAAATATCTTCAAATCCCTTCTCTAATGGTTTTGCTGTAAGTGCAGGGAAGGAGTACAGAGTGGTAAACTCTACCTAATGTGCCCTTTTCATGATGTAAACAACATTTACAGGGACATTTCTGAGACTGTGCACAAAGTGAACTTAGTCATTAAAAACTCATTATCTACATTATTTGCAGTACTTTGCATTTGGTGGAACAGTATTTTCTATTTGTATTTTATTTCTAAGTGAGATCTACATGACATCATTCATGGAAACAGCTGACCCAGATGAATAATTGACCACAGTTCCAAAAAATATTATCTTTCCTCCTTTCTTATTTTATTTTCTTTATGATCCTTCAGTCATCAAGCACAATCTGAGATAATGCAATGAAACATTGAGCAAAACCTTTGGAACTAGCAAGAATAGTGGAAAACTTGATGAAATCTGGGCAATAGCCGGATGAATGTCAACATTCACTTTGATTTTTAAAGTTTCATTAAATGTTTGTTCTTGGTTTTTTTTATTGCAACATGATACATTACTAAATTATCTGTAGAATTAACTATTGTATGATCACATGATAGTTAAATATCAGCAAACAGAGTCATCCTTAAGCAAATATTTTTTTAATTATAGGATTTCTTGGAGGCTGAGAAGAAGGTTATGTTAAGCCGTCAGAAAAAAACACAAAACTTTTTCACTATCTTATCCTTTTTTTTTTTAACACGGCACTGGTTGATCAAGCCAAAAAGATACCATCTCTCACTGCAAACCCTGTGCCTTGTATCTTTAGACTTTCCCAGCTACAGTGGCACCATTGCTCTCTTGTGTAATATATTAATGATTTCATGCCTGTGATACCCCAGAACAAACTGCTGCAAGGCAAAAACTGATGTAGTGGCATGGAATTGGGTGGTGATGCTCCTTTTTTTGCCAGGAATCTAGAGTGTTTACTGGACAGAAGACTGACTGGGCTTAGCAGCTGGAGGTGCCACTCTTTCCTGTAGTTTGCCTTCTCAGCAGTCAGAACTTCTTTCTCCCAAAGCACATTGTGTGACGCTTTGATTTTTTTCTGGCTGAAAGAAAATACAAGCAAGTTACTGTGGCTAGAACCAAAGGGGAGGTTGGACTAGGAAATCTTGGTTTTGGATAAAATCGTGCAAACCCTGGAGATCTTTGGAGGAAGCAGATGTTAAGTTTGTAGTTTGTAGCCTGAATCTCCTTTTAAGAGCTGGAGCACTCTGCCGGAGCACATGCAGCACACTGCCACTCTGCCCAACCTCCCCCAGTCTTTCCAAGCTTGCTTCTTGCTTTGCAGGGCAGTGATTTCTTAGCCCATTTGATGGGGTAAGGGCACTGAATGCTCTCTAGATATAAGAGACATTTCAGAGACATCTTTATCCACCTAAAATTCATTCAGCCAGGGTTCTCATGCATTTCTGTGACACCAGGCTGATGCATTGGTATCAAAGTGTATGTGCATTGGTATCATTCCTTCACAAATGAGGAATATCTGGGTTTTGAGGAGGAGTATTAACAAATGCATGAATTGCATCCACGAACTCCTTGTCATGGTATAGAATAAGCTTCTGAAGATAATTACACAAATTTTTTTTCAGAGAACAATTCTAGAACAAATCCTTGCCTTTGGGATATAGCAGGTTTTGCTGTAGTTCAGTTGTATAATCTATGGAGATTTCACAGAATTTTCATAGCAATCATGGACTGAACTTCTTGGGTTCTGCCACAGGTTTTTAAGACAAAGTAAAGGAAGCTACCTACCTGTGATTTTCTTTACTGGGCCTAAGACCTTCAGAACCCATTCTTAATCACCCATATGACTTGAAACACATCACAGTTTCTTATTGGCACCGGCTAATGGCAGCCACAGAGGAGTTCAGGTGCTGTGGTATAAAGACATAGTCAAAAATTAGTTATGATAAGAAAACACAGCGTGAGAATTATTATTTTTTTACAGTGGAAGAAGCAAACCCAAAAAATTTGCTCAAACCAAATGCAGTAGAGATGGCACAGGTCCATAACTATCTTTTAGTAAGGATTGATTGCTATTCTCTTGTTGAGTAGACTAATATAAGAGGACTGATATTATCAGTTCAAAATCCACATTGCTATCATCATTTTGCTGCTGTTGCTAAGAAGAATATTTGAAGTAAATTACATTAAAAATGTAATCATATTTAAATTAAAGTTAAAAACAGCATTAGAACAATGAAAAATGGCAAAATCAATTATTCGTTAGATCAAAGTGCAGAAGTGCTTATTCTTAATGGAATACCAAGTTATTGTTTCACAGATTTGGGCTCCTTTTGATTACTTTAGATTCCCACAGCTGCTAAGACTTTGACAGGGATTCACATACAACAAGGCAATGAATATGGTAAAGCTCCAACCATTCACAAAGTGGTGGTTGGAGGCTGACTTCAAGCTGAATGTTTGTACTTTGAGCTTCATTCCTGACTGAGGTAGTCATTGTCCCAAATCTCCTGCTTTCTCCCCCTTGCCTTATTTATCTAGAACATATTCTGTCAGGCACTTCCTTCCCACACATTTTCTGCCTATAGACAAAACCTCCCTTTTTCTGGAGGTATGCTACCCCTCATCTGTGAACGGACAGATTTTAATGTGAAATTGGAAATCCACTACATTTACAGACCCTGCACTAGATCTTGACTTCATTCTACAGTTATATCTGTCAAGTCCTATCACAGAAGTCCTTCAGAGACTAATTTCTGTTCTATTTATCAAGCCCTTTAGCCCATCAGTTACAAAAGAAGAAGAAACAGTTTGGTTTTGAACTATAAAGGAAACTTATGATCAGTGTAGCTTAGGCAAAATTCCACTGGCTATGTTATTAGACAATTTAGATCAAACTGAGTTCCTATGTTGTAATTGAGGCTTTGACTGATGTAGCACTATTATGTCCTGCAAAGTTCACATTATATTACTCAGAAGGATAAAGAGCACTATATTTTATGGGGAGGGGTTATGATGCAAAAAGGTTTTGCATGCTAATGTAGTTCCACTTCAACTGGCCTCCGAAACTACTGGCAAATTTGTAGGAAAAAAGGAAGAAAAAAAACTTTGTGCCACTTCCAATTTTCTCTCTCTCTCTCTCAAAAAAAAAAAAAAAAAAAAAAAAAAAAAAAAGAAAAAAGAAGACTTTTGAAATGAAAGGAGAATTTTTAATTAACTTTTTTTTCATTTTCATGGTAAAAAATAGAAATAACTGTAACGTATCTAATGACACAAAACTCAGTTCTAGATCAGGTTTGTGGGTAGTTAATATTTTTTCAGATTTGATAATTTTCAAAAGCTTAGCTTTACATTTGGTTTTTGATCACCCTAGAATAATATTTCAACTTGAACCACTCCTATTCAGAATTAAAAATATTTTTGAAGCTCATTCTTAAAATTTCTTACTTTGAGGAAATGAAAAAAAACTTATACATAGCAGACTTACCCAGGAAAGCTAATAGTTAAAAGCTTAAATAGGGCGTTAGGTAAATATGGGCAAAGAAATCGTAACAAAAATAGTTGTTCCTGATCTTGATTTTTAATTTATTTCTTTCTCTGATCTTTCTACTAGTAAAATGCTGTTATAGGATAAATATACTTTCTTTAACTGTATATGTAGTATATATAAAAATCATGAAGAAAATATTAAACAAACTATGCAAGAGGATAATTTATGGGACCTGTAGTTAGGTCACACTTCTGTGTCTATTATAATTACCCACAGACCTTGGGAGTCCTGGAGAGCAGCCAGAATACTGGGATGCACTCTTGTAGACACACACAGTAATAAACATATTCTTGGCACTAATTGCCTGTCCTTCCCCAGCAATTAAGGGACAGTTTTCTAGCACTTATCCATATGTTCACCAGCATAGCATTTGCTCTTGCTGTGCTCCTCTATCCTCTGTCCTAATGCTTCATGGAGGGCCTATCAAAATACCACCATTTGACCAAGCTGTGCTTTTTGGGCATCTCAGCTAACTCCCCCTGGCTACAGAGTGGAAGCCTGCCGACAGGAATCCCATACGTTGTTTATTATCTGGAGAGCATCCAGGCAGCACTGCTAATGCCTGCTGTTATTATTACCATAAATATCCCATGAAGCTGGGTCACATCCTTAAAAAAGAGGATATACTGGAATGGAAATTTTGTCTGCTGCATGTAAGAAAGGAGAAAGAGGCTGTGTGCTGATGCCCCTAAGTTTGCTTTTAGCAAGACCCTGGAAGTGTTCAATGTTCCCTACATATTGAAGAATTCCGGGGTGCCTCTAAGCTGTGGCATCTCTGTCCCTCGGTGGGACTGAAGTGCCCTGTGCCACCCTTGGTTAGGAGTAATGAACAGCAGATTGGAGGTGAGATTTGTTGGATTCATTTCTGTGGTACTGAAACAAGCATCCAGGAGAGAGCGTTGCTCATGCTGAAGCAATCTGAGGTCAGGTTGTGGTCACCAACTCATTACTTCAGTTGTACATACCCTGTCAGAAGATTGCTGTCTCACCAGCCTGCCACCAGATTACATGGAAGGAGAGCTAAATTTACCCAAAATTGATTAAATTCTTGAGTCTGGTTAAATTTAGGTCTTCCTTCCTAGCTCTAGACTTTCTCAGTATGATTAAGAAGTAAAGGGGATTATTGTTTTCCAGAGACATGCTGTATGTTCAGCAAACACATTCCTGTCACCTCTTTGAGAACGGCGCATTATAGCAGTAACAAAAAACGTCTTTGTCCTTTTTTCTTTTTTTGGCTGGGCAATAGCCTTTTCATAAGGCAGAGGCTTGGGCATCCTTTCCCAGTTTTCATCATGGCAGAAAAAGCATGTACTTTTTCTCTTAATACATATTCTTTGGAAACTGAGATGTAATTTCTGGAGAACAGAATTTTAAGCTAATAAGTGAAGCAATCCACTTAATAATTTAATGAAATATATTTAAAACAATTTCTCATTTTGAAACCTGCTGATCTCTGCTGTTTAATCACTTAAACATGTTTTGAGTTCCTTCTGTTATGCTTTGTCTATTAAATTATGTTTATTGCACTAGAAAGCTTAATGATTCATAAATTTAAAATAATAGTGCTTTAGAGATTGCACTTGTTTTTCATTTTCATTTATTTTGAATTACAAAGGGGAGCACTTCTGCCTTTCCCCTGTGACATGTAACAACCCTTTACCCTCATGGTATGCCACCATAAGTAAATACTGCAGAACTTCTTATCATAGCCATATCAAATACAGATTGTGAGTCTAAGCAGGCAGGTTGTAACCCATGAAAAGATTCGACATGAAAGAATTTGCATATATTAAATCCATGATTCACATTGCTCCCAGCAGAAAGTCCCATTCAGTACACCAGTCAGGAAAGGCTAATACCTCACACTGTCAGAGCCTCAGGAAACTGCTATATTTAGATACCTAAATTATAGAATGCATCTATTAGCATGAACTTTATTATCATTATGATTAATGCTAAAAGTTAAAACTGCTGAAGAATTTAACTTATTCATCAGGGACAGTTTTCCCAGCTCCAGCAATGGGATATATGAACAAACTTGACTATATAACATCCTGTGTCGTGACATGATATTTATAATATAATTATAATGCTAGAGCCTACACAGCAGTGAAATAAGTTATTCCCCTTTCATGCTTACTGAAGGCACTCCTTACACCTCACTTATCAGGATGTAGAACAGGGATTAGATTGTTCTTTGTGCTGCAAACTGCTTTTCTGACTGCAAAGTCTTTGAGCAGATGTGATTATACTGCTACATGCCCTTTGCACCTCTCACCACAGGACCCAGTCCTGTCAGAGGCCTTGAGGTGTTACCACAAAACAAAGTGGCTCATCAGTCATACCATTTATCAGGGCCTATATATCTATTTCTTACTTCAGCTCTGTGTGTTCCTGTTACATTTTCCAAAATCAAAAAGGAAATTTTGCAGTGTCATGTGGGAGTTATAAGGAAATGAGCTTTATCCTTGTGGTATGTGATTCTGGGCCAGAAATTAGTGATTTGACCTACTGTTATCATGACATTTGAAAAAAGACTCCTTGAAAGTTTGCAGGGTCTGCCAGTTACCCTGCCAGAGATTTGTCCACATCGTTATTGAATTGCCAGGAGCCTAACAAAAAAATGTCTTTTCATTTAAGCAGCATTTATCAGCTGGGGCTTGTTGACTGCCCCAGGCTCTAACAGCTATGAGAAATTCATGTTTAATCATGAGCATTATGCAGTATGAAAACAGATTGTATTTTTAAAGTTAACCGTATGCTACTCTGAGGGATGGGGAGTGTCCTGCAAAAGCTTATCTTATTGTGTTCCTAAAGCCCTGGTATTTGTGTTCCACTGACAGAAAAACTTCTAGATGAGAAGTTTAGAGCCTTTATCCCTTAAATCCAGGCCCATCTAATAAAAAGACTGTCTTTAATCCAAAAACATCTCCTACAGACCTGCAGAATATCTATAAGGGAAAAGTCACAGAGGCCAGGTTGCCGGCTGCGCTGGAAGAGAGAAATATTTCTTGGGGATCCCCTGTCCACCAGAATTAGGATTGTTTTAGCTCTGAGTATCTGCAAGAAAGTATAGCCCTATTGCTCTTTTCTGTATTTTCTGGAATACAGGAAGACCAATGGAGGTCCTAAGCAGAATTAAGTTGTCAGTGCTCTCAGCACAGAGCCCTTCTTGGAAATAACAAATGTTCTTTCATTCTAGTCCTCAAGGTAACTGTTTTGATCAACAGAAAGGACATGTGATTGTTTTAGATTGGCACCTTGGACAATATTCAAACTTTGAATTCTGAAAAGCTTTCTGTTAATATTAAATGCTCAGGTGTGTAAAGGCACAAGAAGTCTCCAGAGAAAGGCTGTAGAAAGCATGAAGGCTGTTGGTGGATGCCGAGGGGTAGCCTGTGCGGTCTAAGGCACAGCCTGTGTCTTGGTGGGTCCTGATGGGCAGGGTCTTCTACAGGCAGATAGAGTAGGTCTGCCCATGCAGGGTGGACACACCTAATCTCATCCTAAACTAAATCCAAAAATTATGAAGGGTCAGTACACCAGAGATAGCCACCGAGGGACGCGCCATATGTACACCTGGCTGCCAGCCTCTGGAAAGCTGTATTCTGTTCATATTCAGAGGACCCCCAACTCCACTATTCCCAATTCCCCTTAACTTTAATTTCTTTATATAGGAATATTGCATAGTTTTAACCAGAGTTTTTGTGCTCTTCTGAGACCATGGATGCTCAAAGGGTTTTGTGAGAAAGTGACCTTTTTTCCTGGCCTAGTCTGGATTAACAGTATGTAGCCTTGGTATTCCAGTAACATGATTGAAGTGATCATCCACTGGGACCATTGCATGTTAAACCATTTCCAGGAAGTGGCATCCCCTAATAAATACCACACAAAGATGTGGATTCCTTCTGCCTTAGTTTCAGCCATTAATAATAGTTTAGAGGTTCTTGTCAGGGCTCCTCAAGCACAGCAGGGCAGGGCCTGGCAGCTCATCACAAGCCACCCTAGCCAGGAGCAGGGAGGCACAGGGCAGCCCCAGACACTGGGCACCTCCCCAGGCATTAGGACATGGCCCTGCTGGGCTGTGGGGCCACAGGGGAGCCTGGCTCAGCTGAGCCCATGGCAGCTGGTGGCCCCAGTAGGCTGACCTGGGATCCTGTGCCCTGAGCAGAGTGGAGAGAGCCCTGACAGGAGCTCCCCCATGGGCAGAGGGCTCCTGGGGAGGCTGGGCAGGGATGAGTAAGGCTGACAGTGCCTCATGGCCTGGGCGGTTTTGTGCAGCCTCTCTGATAAGGAAAAAGGTATGAAACCAGCGGAATTGAAGTAAGCAGAGAAGTTTTACTGTGAAACTTAAGATGCAAGGAGCCAAAAGCAATGCACTTTTCTAGCAGTCCCAGAAATTAAGAAATCTGTATCAAGTTGTACTTTGCACATATTCACAAATACTGAGCAGACACACCTCTGGTTGTGTGGAAGAGAAAATAAACTGCATTCCCTTCTAGATCTGCCCAAAGATCTAGATCTACCTCAGTATTGCTGCAGCAGTAGGAGACAGTTCAGATTTTTCTGTGAAAAAATTGTCTGTCAAGAGCCAATTGATGAAATTGTGAGCAGGAAAACATGGCATGATGCCCACATGAAAAATCAATGAAGCAAGCCTCAGCTGCCTTGGGTGCCATCATGGTGTCTTCACCTAGGGACAAGGGATGTAAGATGCTTTAACAACAGGAGCTTCAGAAGCAGATTTCATTCTTTGCTAGCACAGACAATGATTAAAGATGCAGGACAGTTACACTTTCAGACCATCTTTGTCTTGACTGATATGGAGACAAAGAGCTGGCAAGGAAAAGCTCCTCATTTCTTTTTTCCTTTCACCTTAACTTAAGGTCTTGTGCAGAACTAAGGAATGACAATAATTTTCAGAGAATTCACAGCAGAAAGTTTCCCACATTGAAATCCATTTTTTGGTCAGAGGCTGAGTTTGTAAAATATTTGACAAGAAATAATCTGAAAATTTTCATTCCATTTTATTTTTACCAACTTGTTATGACTCAAATCATACCTGTCCTTTTTTTACTCGTCAAGACTGCGGTGATACTGTAGCATTGGTATCAGCAAAATGCTCTGCAGAGGAAGTCATTGACACCTTAGTTTTACACACAAGGTACTGGAAAGGAAGAAAAAATGAGGCTTCCTGAGAGTTTAAAGTTTTGAAACAAACCCCTGAACTGTTTCATTTCAAAATCAGATCAAGTACTTTGATTTATATTCTGGGTAGTATGAAGTGCCAGCATCTCAGCTTGTCCCACAAAATTCAACTTAACACTTTCATAATATCTTTATTCAGGAGAAGACCAGAAAAGCATAATCCAGCCATTTTTTATGTCCTTGTAGCAGCTAACTATCACCATGTCAGGGAATGGTTTGCAGTGAAAAACATCACATGCTAAAGAAAGTCCTGAACCTCGGTCTTTTTCTCTCCAACAAATGGCAGAGCTGCCAAGCTTCCAGCCTGGGTTTATTTTATCAACACTTCCAATTTCCCTTCAGTCAAAATAAGACTGTGGGACCATCTGAGCGGATAATTATGTAACTGTGAAAGTTCAGAGCATGCTGAACAAAACAAAATATGTTTTCCCTCATTTATGCAGACTAAACATATTGTCAAGGTTTTGAAGCAGTCAGTCCAAAATTTTCACAAAACACTGCAGTTTCCCAAGCAGCCTGTTAGTAAAAGAATTGCACCAAAATGTTATCCTTTCTATAAATGCTCATCTGAGGGAACACTTAGCTGACTACTTCCAGTGCTTAATTAATTGCAGACATGTGAAAAATAACTTTGTATACTCCAGTTGAATACTTGCCAGCTGAAGCATCCTGAAATCACTGGTGAGCTTCTCATAATTATAACAATTTTAAAATAATTATGGATCTGAGATACCAGCTTTGGATCCATTGGTTTTCATGCTTTTCTCACAGATAACAGCATTCAGAGAACAGCCTCAATGCAGATAGCCAGTATCATTTGGGATGCCCTGGTGGGGTATCCAGGGCATCTGCAGGAGTCTTGCAGATGTGACATTAGAGCAATAGAAGACCCGTGGCCTTGTGGAGCAGTGGCTGGAGGCCAGTCAGGGTCCAGAAGGGCATCCTAAGTGACACTGGCTGCCTGTGTTTAGGTCAGTGATCGTGCTCTGACTGTCACATTTCCAAGCTGCTTGTTACAGTTGTAAGGGTTTTAAGCCAGTGAAAGCTGACACTTGCATTTATTTGACTGGATCAAAAGCTTCATCTTTACATTGAATATATGGAGATGTTTGATAATTCCTGCTGCTGAAAGCAACTGTTTCAGGATTGATAGACCAAAAAGCTGACCCTTCTGTAAAGTTTTCTGTAACTATTCAGGTGGTATATTCATCGCATACTTTCATCTAAATCCTTAGTTTTAAATGAGAGATCAGTCTTAAAGATGTATTTCTGAGTCAGGAATTAATGTAAATGGGTTTCAGTTCGAATCCTATTGAGATCTTTTTCTGAACTGTTGTTGAATGTTCATCTGCTGTATGTTTCATGGCCAAGACAAAACCCCCTCTTCTGAATTCCAGGACTGACAAGATCTCTTAATGGCAAGGGCGAGATGAAACTGCTTATACCTCTGAAAATCTGTGGGTTTTATGGGGGACTGAGAATAAGCTTTTCCCCTTTCAGGTTCTAATATGCAATACTGTATGGATACTCCTGACTTCAAACCATCAGCTTTTTAGATGACTCTTGGCTTTTAAAGTTTCTGGTGAAAACTGTTTCAATGTAAAAGAACAAGAATATCCATGATAGGTTTAAAAACTCATTGACCTCCATCTTCTCTTAGCCCTCTGGCATTCTGCTGAAATAAGTATGGTGGGACTGGAGATACATTATAAAGAAAACTAGCTTTTACTTTGCAGCTGTTGCTTACAGCTGACTTTCAGCCCAAGAACATTTTGATGTGTGGGGTGGACAGGAGAACCATGAGAGGAGTTCAGGATCCATTTCTAGTCATTTGTTCTGATAAATGTATCATGAGAACATGCCAATGTGCTCATGCTTTAACCAAAACTGAAATGAATGTTCAGTCAGTGACCAGTTCTGTGCTGTACTTCTTTTCTTTGATGACTTCTGTAATATTCTGAATGCTGTGCCCTGCTACGTGGCAGAATCCATCTCATGTTTACTAGTCAAGAGGCCAGTAAACCACCTTGAACTTCATTCACAGTTGGAGCATGCTACTCAGCTGAGTCACTTACAGAATTTTTGGCTTCAGCACATCTCATTCTGTGCACGTACATCACACTAAAAGTTTTTCTTCCAAATTTCAGCCATCCAGAGAGATTCTGGCTCGTAAGTTAAAAAAAAAAAAAAAAAAAAAAAAAGAAAAAAGAGTTAATTTTAAATCAAAATTTATTATACTGATATAGGCTCAGAGAAGAGTAGACTTGTTAATTCTATTTTTCCTTCTCAAGTAGCTAATACAAGGTGGCATAGTGTTATCCTCAATATAACTGATAATCATTATTCTTAATGCAGCAAAATTGGCCTCATTTTAAACACTCATGGGCTTTGCCTTCAATAAAGTAGTAAGATAATAGTGATATTCCTTAAAGGATGTTTGGGAAATTCAATTAATATGGGGGTAATCTTTTTAAGAGTAAAATGTACCACATATTCAGCTCAAGGCCTTCAGTCACAGGACTCTAATGAACTGCCATTAGCACTTCTCTAAGAAATATTCTCTTTTATCTCCTCGAAGAGGATATAGATTTGGCACTAAGCCAAGCAAGCTAAAACTGTAAATATTATACCAATACAGTCATTTGGATATTTTGAATACTTTTTTTTATTTATTTAGTAACTGTAGACTTTTCAATTTAATGTTTGAAATTATTAAAGTGAAAAACTTTAATAATTCATCTTGAATGAAAGGGACACTTTCTTCAGCTTGGAAAGATGTACCTCTTTGTGTATTTTTTTGTTATTTTAAATTGCATCTTCCACATACCAAATCAGCATTCCATTAGAAAATGTCAGAAATAAAATTTTTCAAGAAATGAAACCCTATTTTTATAATTTATTTAATTGCTATGTCACAAGTCTTGTTGCCCTATTAGCTGGCAAACAAGAAAACTGGGGAAGATATTTCGGCCCAGAAGTGTTTAGACAAATATATTGTGATATTTTTTTAAAAATGTGAACAAGTTCTTGCTCCAACTTGGAATTCCACTTAGATGTCTTTTCAACTCAGAGATTCATTTGCTATCTGCTTCTTTGTCCACCTACACCCAGGGCACTTAGTCTACCCCAACTCTAAGACGAAGAAATCTTAAAAAAAAAAAAAAAAGAAAACAAATATTTGTTTTCAAAATAGATTAGAGATAATCTGAGTGTGAATCTCAGACTCTGAAGCATTCAAGTTAACAAGGTCTTTTTGTTCCTGTTTATTTGTGCATTATTCTCTTTATGCTCATTGTTCTAATGCATTATTCTCAGCAGATAATCAGGCACAGAAAAACACCTTTACCTTCGTATTTTACAAATAACATTAAGCAGAGAAAAATATACTTAAGGTCTGTTGTTGAGTATTTGGGCAATACCTTCACCTTTGACTTGGTTAGGATAGACTGCTCCACAATGGGTTTGGGTTTCTTTATTGTTGGCACTTGATTAGTGCAGACCTCCTAATCTCACAGTATTTTATAAGAGAAAGAGGAGATTTAAAGCTTAAGGGTTTCAGTAGTTACCAAATGTAAGTAATGCTGGACGTATAACAAAACAGCATGCAGACCTCCATCTGCCTGCCCTTTCTATGGATCTGTTTACCAAGAGGCTCTTACATATTTATTATTTTAAACACTGTGAATTATACCTCAGAACTAATGCCAAGCCATGATAATTCCCTTGAAATAACAAGTGACAAAAATGCGTAGGGTGAATCACTTATTTTTATCTAGAAATATTCTCGGTAGCTGAAAAACATCAGGAAAAAATTTTTCTCTCTCCTAGTCTTTCCTCTCCAGAAGAATTTCACTTTAATATCATCACTAATACTAATTGCTTTTCACCTCTGTGCTTTTAAATGAATCATAATCTCTGTTAATAGGACAGACTGCCTGAATTTATCTGGTTAACCCAGCAGCTGGTGTTAGCAGAGATGCTTGGAGAATTTCTGGGGACACTCCCCAGGAGTGATCAGAGATGGAGCCAGCACAGCCCCCGAGCAGGCTGCACTGGGAGAAAACATGGCCAGGCAACATGGTGCAGCTGCTCCCAGGTGTTCCCATGGCTTTTTGGCCCTACCAGTCCTCTGCAAAAAAAAAAAAAAAAAAAAAAAAAGCCAAAGAACAGATGTGACCAGATGAATACTGTTTTGAAATAAGTTCAGTTACCTGAGGAAAAGTTACTGGCAGCTTAGATTTGCTGGCATTAATCAAAGAACCATCTACTACAGTGGAAAGTATGTGCATGCTAAAATTGCAAGGGAGGCAAAAAAGAGATTTTTACATCAGAATGAATTATTTTCCAGCAAATCCACAGCTTATTATTTTCCACACATAACTGCTATCCATGTTTTTCCAGTACCTTAATATGTAAAAAGTGATGCCTATGAAGAATTTCTACTGCTTTTGTTTGCCCTCAATTCTGCTGCTACTTTTTGGGCTGAAAAGTTTGCTAAACCTGGTTAAGTTAGCCAGAATGTTATGCATGCTTCAACTAGACTCTCATTTTGGTCATCCTGACGGTATCATGTAAGCTTATTGAAGTATGGGCAAGAAAATTTTTCCGTCTTATATACTATTGAATTTGAATTTCAAATCTGAGAATTAAAAATCAGAAGAGATGTTGTTCTTCCATTAAAGCTATCCTGTAAACTTTCACCTATCAGATTTTTATCACAATTTGATGGAAGCAAGCACTTCAAATAAAGATTTTACAGAATCCCTTTCACTTGACTGATTTAACCTCTAAAGAATCACAAGCTCCTCCCAAGACATTGCTTCACTGATCAGCATAATTTTCGGTCTTGCCTTATTCACTCTTCAATAATTGTTGCTCTAAGATCTTAGATTCTTGTTGGGAAGTATTCATCACTTTAGATTTCATCTGTCCAGGCTTCAGAGACACAGTGTAATGCCACAGATCTTCCCAAACAATAAGATACTGGTCCTGTCCTAAAAAACATTGAGTACCTTTCTGCACAGTCATATATAAGCGAATAAATGACCTGCAATAAATCTTACATGCATTCACTATCATTCTCAGTAATTTTAGTATCAGTTTCTAAGTCTGCACTGGATGAAGCTAAATATCACCTTATCTGCCCTCATCACAAAGAGGGCCAAAGCATAGAGACCAGGAACCAGCTCGTGGGCATCCCAGCCATACAGAAGATGGGATTTTGAGAGAAATTCCACCACTAGCTCAGAGGGGGGATAGTTTCTACCTCCTTAACGATAAACCTGTTCCCCTTGTAAGTACCATGGAAAAGCGATGACTTATCAAACAATTTTTTGTTTTCTTGCAGTGTTAGACTAGCAATCTGCCTTGTCCTAGTAACAAAACAAATTCAAGGTTAAGAATGGAATTGCTCACTGTTCAGAGCCATCCATCCCTTTCTTTTAGAAAGTGGGTTATGTGTTATAAAACAAAGCCATTTTTAATAGAGAGATATTTTTAATAGAGAGAATTTTTAACCAGAGATAGCAAAAAATTACTTACTTGTTCTTGGTAACTGATACTGAAAAACAGAAGACAGACATAGGTGATTTCTGCATCTAGAATGTTTCAAGGGCACTTCTCTTTATTCCTCCCATTCCACATTTTACCAAGTCAAATGCTTCTTATGTCTGTTAAAAGAAGGGCTAATGAATGCAGAAAGCAGGAAATCAGAGAAATACGAGGAAGATATTTTAAAAGCTTTTGTCAGTCCCTTTCTTCACACCTTTTCTTCCCTCCCTGTCCTTCTCCTCCTCTATCCCAACAACTTTGTGTGTTATTTTCTTTCAAGAGTTTTACATCTTAACCTCCTCTGTTTTCTGGCTATATTTTTCATTGTAACTGAAATCAGTTACAGAATCACAGCATGGGTCAGGTTGGAAGGGACCACAGTGGGTCATCTGGTCCAACCTCCCTGCTCAAGCAGGGTCATCCTAAAGCACATAGAACAGGATGGCATCCAAATAGTTTTTTAATATTTCCAATGAGGGACAGTCTACGACTTCTCTGGATGGCCTGTGCCTGGTCACCCAGACAGTAAAGAAGTTCTTTCTCAAATTGAGGTGGAACTTCCTTTGTATCAGTTTCTGCCCATTGCCTCATGTCCTATTGCTTGGCACCACCAAGCAGAGCCTGGCTCAAGGCTCTTGACAGTCTTCCTCCAGATATTTATACGCATTTATGAGGTACTCTCTCTTTATGAGGCACTCTCTCAGTTGTCTCTTCTCAAGGTTGAACAAGCCCAACTCTCTCAGGCTGCCCTGATCAGAGAGATGTTTCAGTCCCTTAATCATCTTTGCAGCCCTCCGCTGGACCAGCTCCGGGAGCTCCGTGTCTCTCTTGTACTGAGGAGCCCAGAACTGGACATATACCTTATTATCTTGCTTAAGCACTATATCTAATGCCAGAGGGGCACTTTGTTCTCCTACCCTTTCCCCAGATATAGAAGTGAGTACTTGAGTGTCTGGTTTTGGAAATTCATGTATATTAACTAAGCAACATCATTAATACTCATGTAAGAAGACAAAGGTAAAAGAAAAGAGCTTTCTATTTCAAGTTTTAGGTGTCTTGTCTTATTTAAATGTCAGATTGTGCCAGTCCTATTCTCTGTAAAGATGAGCTGTAGCCATATTATTCTGTTCCACCTGAGAAGTGTTGTCAGCTGTGTTCTGCACCCTTGTAAACGAAATCTTTTGTTTCAGTGAGGAGATACCTCGAAGATGAAGGCTGTGACCTTCACTTGGCTCTGCATTGCACAGGGAACAATGTAAAGCACAGCAACCAAGCTTGACACATTTGCAGTGGCTGGTGGTGATGCTGAGGAAAACATGCCTCTGCACCCTGCTTTACCTGGAATCCTTCAGTGCTGTAGTTTCTTCTGGAGGTATCAGGCATTTCCATAGTCAGAGCCTGTGAGGAATGAAGGCTTGAAAGCTGAAGGTGGACCGTTAATCATAGACAAGGCAATTAGGTCTGTCAAAAACTTGTATGGATTTAACTAAACAGTTTTTTGGATTAAGCCTGGAGCATATCAAGTATGTTTTTCCACACAGGTTTTCACTGTTTCAAGTAAAGTGATTTTAATCTTAAATCTAAGCAGTGAGAGTTTGTTTTTATAGGAGACTGCATCTGCTATTGATCTAGCAAATTCATTGTTTTTAAAATTCCCTCTCCTTTCAGCTCAAATATTTTATTTCTACATGGCATTTCATATTTCCTTTCCTTGCCATAATCCTGTGCTGCATCACCACCAGACTGAATCTTAAGTATTCATACTTCTGGGAAAGCTATTACCTAGTCAATGACATACACATTTCTTTATCTAATGGACTGAAAAACAATTAAATTTCTGATTTCCTTTATTTTTGCTGGTTTTCAGTTTAAGAAATAGGGATCAGATTTTAAAAGAGAAAACTAAATGAAAATCTCATTCATCTCAGTTCAAGTTTTATGTTAGTCAAATTGCTGTACTAAAAACTAGGTTCAGCATTTCAATGTCACGAAAAGGCCCTAACCACTCAACAAACTGTTTCTTTTCTTTATTCTTTTGTCAAATATCCCAGACAGATCCATAATGACTCTGTATCAGATGAAAATTAAATAAAAATTAAAATTAAATCATTAAAAAATAAATAAATTAAATTAATAAATATATATAAATATTTAACTTAAATAATTAAATTAAATATTTCTTGTGCTTGTTACCCTAGGCATAAAGCTCTAATCTTATGCATAATTTCATAATTTATAAATTCTATGTCATCTCATTTTCATGTTGTTTCCTTTTATGTGAAGGTTTTGGATTAGTTCTATCAATCCTCATTGCAATGCTAAGTACAAAAATTGGGTACTATAAAATCATGTGCAATGAATATAAGCCCTCTTCCTCAATCTATCTGTTGAAACTTAAATATTTGAATCCATTTACCATTCTGATCATACTATAACTTGCACAGTTAAAGTATATTTTGGCAGCTCCTTAGTGAGTGATATTGCAGCACAGTGTTGCTTTAGATGCCTCTGCTTTTCCATGGAAATATTTTGGGTTTTTTAACAAGCCAAAAGAACACCTTGCTCACTCCCTTGCTCTCAGCTGCAGGGTGGGTTGGTGGGTATTTATCTTAAGAAATTTCTTAAGCCTATCTTAAGACAAGCCAGCCATTTAGAGACAAGAATATAGTATCCATGAATTTCATACTTAAATCCAGAGTGCTGGGTTTCTTCCGTGCACAAAGTTGAGAAATAAAAGAAACAGAAATTAGAAAGGGGAAAGGGTCTCAAGGTGCTGCTAGAACTGAACATGACAATTCTCTCTGACCCTGCTAGAATCTGTTGGCTTCTCCATTTAGATACATGGGTACATCATCTTCCTAAGAGGGCAAGAGTTGGAAATTTGAGATACTGTGAAGCTCAAGGGCTTTGCCCCTTCCCTCCCTTTCCACCTGTGTAGCTGCTAATCTTAGGAAGAGGTGAGGAGGAGAAAGGATACAAAATGCTCCAGGAAGAAAAGCTGCAGACAACTTAGTTTGCCTATTTTCAAATAGCAGCATTTGGAAAGTAGCAGGGTTACAACTTTGCCTAGTGTTATGCAGTGTATCTCTTAACACAGGGCTTTCAATTCAAATGCCAGTTTTCCCTTCGTACATTTTGATTTTAGGGAGCTATTGAGCTCTCAATAAGCATTTATTTTACTTCTAGGCAATAGGCTGTTACATATGGGATCAATTTTATTTTAGTAATTTTTATTACTACATTAAGGTTATATGAAGATATCTTTAGTTCTGTTGCAGTTTTAGGACCTTTTTTTTGTAAAGTCCTTTTATTAAAGCCCCATATTAAAGCATTTAATAAGGTGATTTAAAGGTAATGAGTAACTAACTTTAGATAGAAAACCAGAAGTAATGTCTTCTGGAAAATGCAGAAGGGATTAAAATGGTACTTACCATGAATAACCAAATAAAGAGATCAAGAACCTTGCAAAATCTGAACTGTTTATCAAAATGTACTTATTTTCAAAGGGGCAAATGGAGCTTCTCCAGTATTTGGATGGTTAAAAATTCTGGAGCAAATACTTTTCCCTATGGCAGAAACATTGTCACATTTACCTCAGCTCAGTTATTCCTGTGGGGATTAATTTATTTGTGATGCAGAAAGTATTCTTGGTAGAATAATTAGCTTTTCAGGGAACACGGCTTAGACCTCTTTGGAGCCTATGTAATTAGAACTGAGGAAATGGGTTCATCACTGCTGCTGCTATTTCATTACTGGGTAATCATTTATATCTAAACACGCTGCTCTTCCGAGGATGACTGTCTGTGGTCAGATATGCTAATTGCCTCTCATTTGCATCGCAGTGTGTTTAGCAGCATACTTTTAAGCTGGTCAAATAAATACAGTGGAATTTTTCATTCCATTGTGTTAGTAAGACATTGGTTTGGTTTACAAAATTTGGGGTGTAATAAGCACCCCAGACTATTTTGTCAGATTCTAAAAAGAGACCCCTAAACAAAGAGATCACAAGGGACGCATATTTTCTATTTTCTAGAGTTTGTATATCAGAAGAGAAGCTTGAAGTAGAAAGTAGTAAAAGTGTTTAGGTCCCTCCAGGTAGTTCCTTAAATTGTGTCCTTTTTAAGTAATGTAGGACTTCAGTGACAAATATCTACCTAAATCCACTGGCAGGCAGGGTTTTTTTGGCTTTGGCCATATGCTGTAAGTGACAACTAATATCCACTCTTAGAAATAAAAGACAACACTTTCTGACATAGCTACAAACCTGAGGTTTATGGTCTTTGCTACAGCTTTGGAGGATGTGAGTAGTTGAAAGAGACTGAAAGTGAAGCTTGCACTTTGTTTAGAACCTTTTATTCATACACTGAGGTCTTTTACCTACAGAATGTTCTCTTCTTTGCCTGTAATATTGTATGTCTGATGTGAGTCTGGTATTATATAAATAGAATTTAGTATTCATGATCCTTAGAACCCTTAATCTTGGCTAAAATAGCCAGCTTCACTGAATAAAAAAAATTAATTTTGTACTGAAAAATGCAACACAAACGTTGGAGGGTACTAGGTGTAAGAATCTTAATTCCATTGCAAGACGCAAAATTTGGAAACGCTTGCTTTATTTGCTGTTTTTCAGTATAGTGTAAGACTTCAGACACCTTCTTCATACAATTGCTGATTCTCTTTAGAGAAAGACAGGGGCTAATAGCAGTTTTTAATATCTGGCTACTCAGCAGTGGCAACGGTGGGGTCAACTTTCACCAGAACTTCTGCCACAGCAGACTCAGGTTTGTTGATCCCACTGAAAGTTTCCCATTTCCCTGCTAGTGCTTTCTCACCTTCAAGAATACCTGCCACAGAGCAAAAGGGCAGCTGATAACAGGAGGAAAACAAGAGACAAAAGGGTCAATGTCAAACATTTCCTTTAAGGAAACCAGCAGAGAAGATGCTTTCCTATCAGAGTCCTGAAAGGAAAACAGCAAGCAGGTGATATGGTCTAACAGTGAGGAAGAGGCAGAAAACTGCCTAGAAACAAGGCTTCCTGTATTTTTTTTTTTTTTAAGTTAACAGGATACTATGATTTAGCTAAAGAAGCAAATCTGATTATACAAAGTAGCTGAGAATCTGTTGCACCCACTAAGTAAATGAAAGCTGTGGTTTCTTAGAATAGCACATTTCCCACCACCTTCACTAAATAATCCCCAGGAATGAAAATTTACGTGCATAACTGGCCCAGAGCTTTGAATTGCACTTTGGAAGTGAAGACGACGCTTGCTTATGAGCTGGCTCATGCAATCTTGCATTACTTGTGGCTTTTGTTTTTCAAGCAATTATCTCTGCTCTCCACTCCGCTGAACAGTGGCACTTGCTGATGGAAAACTGAGGAGGTGGATATTAAGGCTGTTAAGGAACCTTAGTAAACAAGCAGATTAAAACTCTCAATTTCATTTTAGACTTCTGAACAGCAAAAAACTGCTACATGAAAATGTTGGACACTGAGGATCGGATTCCTTGCTGAAGGCAGAGTAATTGAAGGAAGGGCAAATAATTACTATTATTACTATGATCTTCTGAGAAACAGAGAGCCTATTCTATTGAAAGACACTAAAGGAGTTGCAGAGCTTCCAAAAGCCTTGCTTAACCTTCCAGACTGAGGGCTATCTATAAGGAAATAACAAAAATGAATTTCAGTAGGTGTAGCAGGTGATCATGTTCTATGACTTTGGAGGTGTTTCAGTTCTGTAGCTGAGGTCCCTTCATCCCTGTGAAAGTCCATTCAAATCAGTCACCCACTTACTTCTCAATTACTTAAATGCTGTCTGAATCAGATACTGAAGTTTGTTCTCCTCCTTTCTTCACTTCTATCTTACTTCTATTTTAGACAGAAATGAATGTGTGACAGGGTCTTTTACTGCTAATGATTGGGAAGTACTTCAGCACTATTAGGATGGAAGACAAAAGATGAAATGGAAGCTCTGCCAGAGTTTTCACCTGTAAAGCAGCAGCATTTAGCTTCATGAAATTGTTCTTGTGTACTTCCAAGCACACCCAGGAAGAAGGTAGCAGTGCTTTTCTGAATGCTTGAAGCCCACTCTGGGGTCCTGATCAATGGCCAGAAGCTATCCATCAACTGCATGAGCTCTGCCTTAAGATAAGGAATGACAAAGACCAGATGTGGGAAGAGAGAGCAGCCTAAACTTTCAAACTATATATACATACTGAGGAATTTAATGCTAGTTTGTCCTTTTCTGTGAAAAGCAGTGATTCATCAGAAATCTACAGGTTATCAATTAGTACAGAAATTGGCCCATTTTCAGTCAGGAAAACACTGTGACTCCTGATTTAGAGCTAATGTCTTCGATTTAAGCTTGGCTGGGCCTGTATTTTACCAACATTGCTTGATTTTTGAAAAATGTGTTAAACAACCCCCCAAATACCTAAATAGAATGATTGCATTTAAAAGGAAAATCAAAGAAATGCAACTTATGGGCAAAGATTACATGGCATGTTCTTAACCATTAGGATAGAAAAATAACAGACTGGATGCCTGCCAGTCCTAGAAGTGTGGAAAATTAGATGCCATTTTGCACACAAATCAATACAGTAAGTGGGAAATCTTAGGTCTCCCAAACTGTCTGCAAATCTAGCTGCTAATTGACTCAATTAATCTCTGATCCTGTTTCTGCAAAATGATATGCTTAGAATAAGGAGAGACAGGCAGTGTTGTAGATGATTAGACAATATTCCTTTAATGAGCCTTGCTCAGCCAGGAGCAGTTAACTGACCATTAATCTTCAGAAGGAAAGAAACAGGCTCTGCTGACAGCAAAGGGAGTAAAAAACTTTCTCAACAAAGAAGCCTTTTAAAGAACTGCTAAAAAACTGGTTAGATGCACTGGTGATTATTATAATCATTATCCATCTGTGGCAGGTCCTTCACTAAAACCCACCTTCATTCCTTATGCAGGCCATGAATTCTGCCCAGATTTGCTTCCTGAAGCTATTAATGCTGCCTGACTCTTTTCTGAGTACTCTGTACTCCAAGCACAAGATGTGGCAATGGGAGACACTCTAAGAAACTGTTTAGTTCTCAAAATGTGAAAGTAGATACAGCATCAAGAACTGTTACTGCACATACAAACTGTGAAACAAAGCGGGAGATGGATGAGGATGAGGGTACCACACATTTGCTTGGAAATTAGCTGTACACTAAAAGGGGATCAGGATTGCTTCTTCTTTTTATATACACAAACAAACCCTGACACCTTATTGTATTTACTTATGGAGGTACAGAGGACACAGAAGAAACTACTACAGCAAGGCAAAGGACAGTTAAGGGTAATTGTAATAGGATTTCTATATATAGAAAGGATGTGAAGCCACTTTTAGCACTTACTCATTCTTTCCTGGTACAGGATGACAAACCGTCTGATGTTTCTTCAGCAGTGTTTTAGAAGAGAACCATTTTTAGGCTTTAGTAGGGTATTAGTTTATTAAATGTCATGCATTAGGTACTAGGGTACTAAAACAAACAGATCATGTATATGAGGCTGAACTTTAAAACTTCAAGAAAAAGACCCTAAAAGAACAGAGGTAGAGAGAGACAGGTAAAACAAGATTTCTGTACAGACTCTAGTTTCTATTGGGCAACTCTGGAAATTAAATTATTTATGTATTTACTCTGAACGGCTTCAAATGTGTCCTTTCACCAAACTTATCCAGGTTATAGCCTGATCATTGACTGTTCACAGTAATGAATACCCAGGGGCAGATAGTGATGTTAGAAAATGTAGTATGGAGAGTTTCTGTGCACAGCAGCTAGGGACTAAGTGATGCAGCTGGGGATTAGGTGATTTTTATTTATCATTTGTATAGCTTCAGGAATATGCGTGGAGCTTTCCATAACAAAGGGAAAGGTCAACTGCTACTGTGCACAGACTAAAATTGTTATGAGGCATAGTACCCTAAAGCCATGATAAAGCACAGGAGAACAGAGCAGAGGAGGACGAGAGTTTCACTGGTGTCAGTGCACAGTAATATACAGTTTACAGACTACTTTTTCCCACAAACACATACAGAAATGCATTGGCTAATGTGCTTGGGAATACTTCTCAGCAGTGGAGGGAGCTGTCCAATGGAATACTAAAAAGATCTGAAGGGTGGGAATTTGTCACTGTATTGTACTATGGAGGATGATGCTTCTGATTCTGGAAGATGTGAAAAACATAGCTTATCAGTTTGGCAACTAACTCCTTGCTGCAGATGTGCTTAGTGCAAGCCTGCAGGAAACAAAGTCTGAGCCAGAAAATGTACACGCTGTTAAACAGCAAAGTTGCTCTGTGAAACTCAGTGTCTTATGTTAGCTGTGCATGCCTGTCCTTTCAGTGATACTATTTTAGGACTGTTAATATTACACTATTTATTTGTGCTTTTGAATAGCAAACCATGTGACACATTTGATTTGCATGGACTATCAAATAGAATACACTTCCATCACTTACATGTAAATCATATGAAATATCTCTTTGGTGTGAATAGCAATGTGCCATTTCAGTTTCTCTCTCATATCTGTAGCCAGTCAAGATTTAGTTCCAGACCTTCACAGGACATAAATTGCATTAAACTCTACCTGCCACTCTGCACAGGTTTTTTGGCAGAAAAGAAAGTTGCCCTGGAAGGGATGTGAGCTGTGCATGTGCGCTGAATTATACAGACAACCCTGATCATCAGGCAAAAGCCTGAGGACACATTCTAATTCATGACTGATCACTTTGGCTTGTAACCACAATGGACTATGAAAAAAAAAATCAAATATTTATGGTCTTCTTTTGCTCCTGATCTCATCAGTAGTCTTAAAAAGGCTCACACACACACGTATGCTGTCCATTACACCCAGTTCACTGGTTGCCCAATATCCCTTCCCTTCCCTTCCCTTCCCTTCCCTTCCCTTCCCTTCCCTTCCCTTCCCTTCCCTTCCCTTCCCTTCCCTTCCCTTCCCTTCCCTTCCCTTCCCTTCCCTTCCCTTCCCTTCCCTTCCCTTCCCTTCCCTTCCCTTCCTTTCCCTTCTTGTGTAAAATATTTATGATGTGCTTCAAATAGCCATCCAAATAGCTATAAAGCCTATCAGGAGGCTTTCTGATTATTTAAAAAGTTTGTCATTCAACACAGAGAAGACAACACCTCATAAGATTCATACAATGCTTTTCTCTGCTTTCTTTCAGACAACAACTTGGGAAAAAAAAAAAAAAAAAAAAAAAAAAAAACACCAAAATTTTAAAAAACCACCAAAAACCCAAACAAACAAACAAACAAAAAAACCCCCAAAAACAAAACAAAAACCCCAAACAGCCAAACCCAAGAAAAAAATCCTGTATTGTCTCTAGTTAATTTACCACTTCCTTCCCGTGGGGACTGACCTCTGCAGTGCTGCAGTGCACTGTCTCATGGCATGGCTGTATCTGAGGTGTACGATGGGGCATGAAAGTATTAGATACCTTCTGTTTCTGAAAGAAGCAACCAAGAGAAAGGTGAGGGTGTTTTCACTGAAGGATAAGGGTATTTTCTCCTGGTTGTTTGAAACAGAGACAAAAAAACAGGGAGGATGACAACTGTGAAAAACCTTTCTTCAAAGGTTCTGATTGATTTGATGGGCTTTTTCTACCTCACACCCTAATAAAGTCTGGAAATAGATGTGAGCATAATGACATAGATTTCAAAGTGAAACACAACATTATGTTTTGTAAAGGTAATCTTTTCATGTTTTTGCCAAATTTTGTCACTAAGAATTTGCTTTTAAACCATCAAAAGAAACATACACATACAATAATGACAAATTAAATCTACAGCTGAGGGCGGAAGTTTTTTTCCTTTTGAAGCTGAATTTATTGCTTTGGGAAGGCATCAGATTGATGGATCTTGAAGTGCCCTATTTATTCATAGAACAAGTGACAAGCTTCCCTTCATTGCAGCTTTCTTCAGATTCTCAAAAAGAGCAGCCCCACAAATCTACTTACAGCAATGATAAATATTTAAGACACAAGGTCGGAAATATACTGTAATTTGTTTGGTGACAGTGTTCTATTCCAGTAGCTTTATCTCTTTCATAGAGGTGATTAATGACCTTGGGGCTTTAGGTGTGGGCTGTAGAGTGACGGTCCTACGATGTAAATATATCCAAAGGCTCAGGAATTGAAACATTGGCTCCAGCCAATGGCAAGGAAGATAATTTCTAATTCCATATGCTATGGGGAAATATCATATTGCGCCAGTGACAGTTCAGAAATGTCATTTATATATTTTGCTTACATGTAGTTGCTAAATGGAGATGTTTAGTGAATACAGTGGTAAGCAAATAGCTTTTAGCCCTGCTTCAAAAACAGGGTACTGTAATCAAGTTCCCAGTTTTCCTAACAGGTCTTCTGTTTCTATCTCAAAAAAAAAATAGCATATTGTTCTAAAAGATGCCATCTTTCTGCCCCAGCATATTTCTTGCTTTTTTTTTTTCTCTTTTAAGCCTCAACTGTTCCTGTGGTCTCTGCCCTTCAGCAAACACAGCCAATCCCTCTGCTCATCCCAGGCTGCATTAGTGGCTGTTATCTGCTGGCATTAACCACAGTCGCTGGACAGCAGGGCTGAAAGGGAGAAGCTTTCTGTGGCTGTGCAGAAGACAAGCACCCCACTCCTCCCTTCTGTGCCTGTGCACTCAGTGAACCCCACCGTGCAGGCACTGTCAGCACAGCCCCCCAGATCCCTGCCACTGCAAATGTCTGCTTTCAGTTGATTTCCTTGTGACTTTCTAAGTATCCTTTTAGATATGGCCTCTAAATCTTTTTGAGATTTTTCTATCAGTGATTTATTTCTATCATGTCAATAAGACATAAAAGTGAGCGTGCAAAAGTTTATTGTGTTGTGATGGGAGTTGTCTTGTTTAAACTTAGGAAAGTTCTAAACAAATGGGAGGTATTTTCTGGCAAAGGAAGTTCTCCTTGCCTGATATAATATATTGTCTTTACAATTTTCAGGTAACAACAGTGAGAGAAAAGTGTCTGTAAAAGAGAAAATTTGTTAGCAATCAGGCTAGCATAGCATAAAAAAAAAAGCTAAAAAAGAGTTTCAGAAAATCCCAAACAGTAAGTGTTTCCCAAGTATTCTTTTTTATTATAATGGTGTTTCTTTCTTATTTTCACTCTGGCCATTCTCAGTTCCAGGAAACTCTTTCAATTTCTACTTATTTGTTGAATTGTTTCATTCCAACATGTGTTTGATTTTATTGTCTGTATTACCACTTAACACACACACAAAAAAAAACCAATGGTGCTCTTCAGATGCAATTTATAATTATGATAATTTTGCTGTGGCTTTTTACTTTCAATTTCTGCCCTATTTAACAAGTCAGAATGCGTGACTTCTGGTACTTTGTGGTAACAGGATGTTCTTCTATATGGAACATAAAACTGGTCTTCAGAGTGGAAATTTTTCAACAGTAAAATAAAAGAAAAATTATGGCAACTGCTTTTGTGGGTTATATTATTTATTTATGAGCCATCCCATGCCTTTTCTCTCTTTATTGGAGGGATTCTGAAAAATAGCAGGAGTTATTGTTGCATGTACAGAACTTGTTGGTTTTAATCTAATTAGTTCAGGACTAGTGGCATTGAAGTAGTGGTATGTTATTAGATTCACCAAAGAGTTATTCCTTCAAAGCTGCTGCATATCCTGAGGTTTCTAGTCCAGTATCTTCACCACAATGAATGGAGTTCTACATGCAAATCTCTGCTCATAGGGAAAAATAAGGCTTTTCTGGCTAATGGCTGTTAAAAAGTGAGCCTAGAACTTAAATGTCAAAGAAAATTCTTTCTAACTCATCATCATTTCTAACTAGTAATACTAGTGAAAGATCATACAATTCACATTAGCAGTGTTGAAGTTGCAGCCTGAGCCAGCACAGAGGGTCTTTACTGATAAGAGAAACCATCAGCAATACAAAATCTGTGAGAACCCTGGGATGTTCTGGAAAAAGGAGAATTAGCCCTCTGTGGAGGAAAATCAGATTAAGAAACATTAAAACAAACTGGGCATCCAAAACTGGATAGGATCTGATGGGATAAACCCACAAGTGATGAGGGGTCAGGTCATACCACCACAAGGCCATTCTCAGTTATCTTCAGAAAGTTGTGGTGATCAGGAGTGGCTCATGTGAGCTGCAAGAAAGCAAATGTCACTCATAACTTCAAAAAGGGCGAGGAGAAAATACAGACTGGTCAGCCACACCTCAATCCCTGGGAAGGTCATGGAACAAAACATCCTGGAAGCTGCTTCCAGCTATTTTGAAGACATGAAGGTGACTGAGAGATGGATTTACAAATGGGAAAATCATGCTTAACTAACCTGATACTTCTCTGTAATAACATGGCTCTCTTGGTGGATGTGAGGAGATTAGTGAATAAGTCTCTTGACTCTGTCCATCATAACATTCTCTCAGACAAATTGATTAAATACAAATGAGGTAAGTGGGAAGTGAAGTGGTCTGAGAACTGTCTGAACTGACAGGCTCAAAGGATTGTAAATAGCATTTTGGGAAGGAAGTAATAGTAGAGTACACTGTACATTCTAGCCTGAGGATGAACAGTATGGAATACTCCTCTGAATAATGCAGAGTTCTCTGGCAGTTAAAAACGTGAACTTTATTCTTCCCAGACATATTACCATACATATTAGTCTGTATTGTATTGTATTGAATTGTATTGTGTTATATTATACACAGGGTAAGAGAAGGTTAATGTGCTGTGCCTATTATTTAATCTTAATTTCTTTACAGAGTCATACACAAATTACTGATTTTATGAAGTATCGGGGAATATCATGAACATCAGAATTCAGATTCATTCCACCTAAACTTCACCCCCTTGACTTTGGTGGACTCATTTAATAGTGCTGTCATAATGTTGTCCCAATAAAATCAGGCTAGAGGAAAGATGGGCACTCTTCCTTTTGTGCCTGAGCATGTGCAAGTAGCCCAGAAGGTGGTGTTCTGCACATCCTGAGTCAGCCTTGTTTTCAAGAGTTTGGGTGTTTTGCTGTGCATTGGAACACATCACCATTGTGATGGATCTGTTAAACACTTGTGCTGAGATTCACCTGCCTGAGAAAAAGCAGTAGAGCAGTAGTTAAATTGGGAAGGTAGAATGTGACCATTACAACAGGTGACTCAGACCACAAGTGACAGTGATCCAATACCCCCAGAAATATTCTCATATGTTGTCCAGGCACTTAAGGCTCAATTCGTAGTTTGCAATGGAGAGAGTCAGAAATTTACTGCTTGATATTTGTTTAGAGAAGCTTTTCCCTCTAAATAAAAATCTTCACATTTTTAATGGATATCTGACATTTTGGTTTCTAAGCAAAATACTTTTACCATTAAAACAGAAGAAAAGGCATGGAGGAAATATTTATTCATTTTAATTTCTCTCACAATTTTCCTCAGTAAATCCTTGCCCATCTGTTCTAGTGATCAATATTTATAATACATAATGAACATTAAATTACTGGTGAAGTATCTCCAGGATTCATTCAGTATTCTGTAGATACTCCTAATTTTGACATATTGATGTTATGTGGTTAACTCTTCTAATATACAGGTCAGTCTAGAGACACTTTCATTTTGCTTTTTCCAGTGATGCTTTAATTCTTTTCTTCTTTCTCTTGAGTCTATTAATGCTTGGCTTTGTTAAATGGATATAAATCACAGCACAATATTACATTAAAAGCAATTCTGTGCAACTGAATTTTGAACTGAACTGACTCTGTTAGATGTTCTCCATTTCGTCTTACTCATAAGAACTGTTAAAATGAGATCAGATTGGTAAAGTAAATCAGGAAAAACTGTGAACTGATTTAAAGAAATGCAAATAACTGTGGAGAAAGTGTTCCAGGTATTTCATCACATTAAATGAATAAAAAATCACTTTGTAGGCCCTTGGTACACAAGTATTTATCTGCAATCCTCAGAGCCCATGGAGTTTTGCCATGGTACATAAGCACTTTCATTGTTATTTTTGAGCTTCCTTTCTTGCCATTCTCCATTGGTGCAATTCTTGCAGAAATTGGTGGGAACTGAGAACTGATATAAGGAAAGTCAAAGTCTTGGACAGAGCAGGGTGCACTAAAAATAGAAAGGAACCCAAAATAATACAATGCAGAAAAGATATGCAACAAATTGTCTTTTTCCATAGAGCATTTCCAGCCCAATTCAAATGTCTCCTAACTGTATGTTCTTAATTACTTTAAAAAGCACTAGCAATCCAAAATAAGCTCCAGGAATATCATGTTTGATTCAGGTTTCCAGAGTGACACAAATTCATTAAATCTTCCATACCAATCCGCTTTGTTACTTTTGGCATATCTGCAATTTTTTGTGTAATAAAACATTGCATAAAGAGTTTAGTAAATTGAATTTAGCACTATGCCAGCAGTGTAGCCCGCAACCCTAAATGCTCCTGAATTAAGCTTTTGTCTTTCAGATTTGTAAGTATTTAGCAGAGATCTCTCTAGGCATAAGTGTACATACTTATCTTATACATCTACATATATATGTAGGTGTGTGTGTGTATGTGAACATATGTGTGTTTATATCTGATATATATGAAAGCTGACAGGTGTTGCATTTGAAATACAAGTGAGGCTTTACTTCTTTGTCACTTCAAAAACCATACAAAATGAAATGGAGAAAAAATCCCCAACTTCATAAACAATTTCAACTTTTGGAACTAATGCTAAAATTGTATTGGGAGGATACTTTAGAGGAGAGCAAAAGAATTCATCCAACCACATGGAACATAAATGAGTTAAAAATGTATTTTCACCATCTGCTGCTCCCATGAAATCTCAGGATTTGTAAATGGCAATTTTGAGAAGGAGTAAATCTGAGATTTGATGCATTTTCTTCAGAGATTGTAATCTTGATACGATGTTCTTCTGTCTTAGAAATACACTTTGTACATTTTAGATTATGCAAAGTATCTAAAAGTCTGTGAGAGGTAAGTGGTCTGAGCAGATATCTTTGTCCTCCTCATTTGTACAGTACATGAATATATAAACAGCTGTGGAGATCTGGAAGTGTATCTTTGTGAGAGTTGAAATGGTAATTGTAGGTAGTCACAGACAATACTCCGGTCTCTTGCTTGAGATTCAAATGTTCCCTATCACTGCAAAATATTATCCCTTACAATTGTAAGCAGATGTCTTTTAAAACAAGGCTCACACTGGGGCAGTTATTTTACTCTGTTACGAGAAGCTACCACATAATCTGCTATGTGAAGTGGCTCATTATATATAAGGTTTCTGTTTCTGTGCTGCACAGCCTCCTGCACGTGTCCTGGAGAGAAGCTGCTCATTGTTCTGAACTGAACAGTTTTATCTGTTGCAAAACACAAAGGGTTCTAGAAGTCCCTAACTTTATTTTTCTCATGTAACGTCTCTGTGGTAATGCTGGGAGCAATGACAGCAGTTCCCAGTCACGTTTCTGCTCAGAAGGAAGCTATTGGCTTCCTAGGAATTATTTATGCATCTTTCATGGCAGTTAAGTGTTATGCAGTTTAAGAATCCCTGGTCCAAGCAAAGGGATTTTACTGCTATTCATAAACTAGACATATTATTTGTACTGTTGTTTTATTGTTGCATTGTGGTGTTGTTTTATTGCTGTATTCCTAACCAAGCAGCATATTTGCATCCAAGAACTGTTTTAAAAGTACAATAATCAAACCTAAAAATGTGCTAAAGGGAAACCAATACAAGTCCTGCTCAGTCCAACTGAGAAAGAACTTTGACACCTGTGGGGGACACACAAAGAAGAAGGTTCTTGATGACAGTGTTTGAGATGCAACCTTCCCTAGACCTTGAAGTAGCATATTTCATGGACCATAATGCAGTCCAGATAATTTGGGATTTTATGACTGCTCCAGAGAGAAACTAGCAGGGAAAATCTGCTGAAGTGGCCATTAATATTTCATAAACTTTATGGCATCTGTCACTCAGAGGAGTTTCCCGGACATCTGCTCCCTGATTTGGCATTCAGTTTGGTTTATCTACATGAGGTATGGATCAGATACCAATACTATTGGTTCACTCTTCAACACTATAAATAACCCTGCGTGCAAGAAATTGCTTAAGCTTTCAGCAGTAACATATGTGACCCTGTAAAGATTTGACCTCTTGTCTATCAGCGTAGTATCAGCTGTTCCCATATGTTTCAACTCAGCATTCTGAAGATCAGCTGTAAAAGCCAGTAAAAGGGCATTTATATTGAAAGGACTCAGAAGCTTTCCTGATTGCATTAAGGTAATTAAGGTTTCTGCTTTTGCAGATGATGTAGTTAAGATAGATAACCACAGTTACGTGCATATACAGGCTTTTTCTTCATCTAAATTGCTGAAGTGGAAGCTTATAAACTGGTAAACAGGAATTGTAATGTACTTACAAATATAGTGAGAGGGTGGTCCAGTGGAAAAAATTTAAAATGTCAGTCTTCCTGCTTCAAGACTAGTGGAGAGCAAAAAAAAATAATTTTGTTTTTCATTTCAAGTTTCCTAATAGGCTGTTAATCGAATGAGATCCTTTAAACTCCTTTCTGGCATGGAAGATGTATAAAATAAATACATTTGTCACATTTTCATTGTTTTGGAAGAACTTGTGCAAACAAATGTCTTTCAGGATGGAAAAGAAGGGAAAGTCAGTGATTTGTTGGAAATACAAATATGATGTTTGTTAGAGATGTGGAAGTAGGTTAACAGAATTTATACTGCAAGCAATTGAGCTATAAAAACCCTGGGTGTCTAGACCAGTTTACTCATCTCAAATCTTGCCCTTATCTTTGAAAATTTTATTTTTTTCACTGTGAGGAAATGAAAATTATTATTAAAGTGATAACACCATTCTCATTCAATCTAAGGGTTTTTTTTGTCTTTCTTACTATTGCAAAAAGTTCTCACATATATAAATCATATACAGAATTAAGTTGTCATAGAAATAATAAATCATATTTTTTAACCACCTTAAGAGCACTTGTTGCTACATAATGCCCTGAACTCATAAAGGCTCCCATTCCCTGTACAGACACTCATGTAAAAAACCAATAAGGTAAATAATATGTGATACCAAGCTTCAAATGGTAAAGACAGTGTCCCTGTCTTCCTATCTTTCAATTTTATTTATTGTGGTCATCTAGTATTAAGAATAATCTAGAAGGAGATAAGAGTCTGCCAATGGTCTGCAAAGAGCCCACTTCAAAGGGAACTGCATTTTTCCATCAATGCAATGTAAACAGTAGTAAATGATTAATTATAAGGAAAACAAATTATCCAATGCCCCAAAGTCATGCCATGCAAATGGGCACTTGGGAGAGGCAACCCATCTGGTTAGTGCTGACTATTGGTCCAGTGTGGTATCATTTCCAGGATCATTTAAGAATTGATAATATCAATGCAAGTCCTTAGACTATGGCCAGCAAACCCTGAGTGCCTGTGTGGCTGTACATGACCAACAATAACCCACCCCATCTTGCATTCCTACGTAAGAAAGAGCCAGCAAGATGCTGTGATTTAAATGGGAACTGATCTCTGAAAGTTTATCAAATGCCAGGCATAATTAAGTGATCCTTGTAAGACCAATGTGAAGTTGGCAGCTACTGAACAGTAGTTTTTATGTTGAAGTTTTATACAACAGGAAATTTATAGCTAAGAAATGTGAGGACATAGGCATGATATTCCAGAGTCTTCCCCAGGAGCTCTTTGCCATTTGTCTTGAAAATTAAACAGCTTGTATCTAGAAAGGCCACCCGGCTTTCAATTTCAGGACCTACCTGCAAGTTTTGATAACTCACAGGTCATCAAAGCTTCAGGCGATAATAATGCAGAACAACAAATTCCTTTCATAACTTTATTCCTGTAAAATTCTGATATGCTTAATAAATACTAGAAATTCTTGTATAAAGTAACTATGCCTATATGTTTGATGCTTTTCTTTTCTTTTCTTTTCTTTTCTTTTCTTTTCTTTTCTTTTCTTTTCTTTTCTTTTCTTTTCTTTTCTTTTCTTTTCTTTTCTTTTTTCGTTTTCCTTTGCTGTCATATGATAAATATTACTGGAAGAAATAATGAATTATAACTGTTGAGACAGATTTCTCACTGAAAAAAAAATCAAGTCACTATATTTCTGCTCCTATAATTCTATCATGACAATTTTTTAGTATTTCAGTATGAAGCAATGGGGTTCTTACATCTAGGCTTACTGTAGTGGTAAGATTTTGAAGCATATCTTGATGCTTAAATTACTGATCAAAAATGTTTACTGATAGTATGCACAAGTATATTCCCTGCAAAAGCCCCCAGTAATTACTGTGTGCAGGAGAAGAGTGCAGGAAAAGAAAACATAAGAAAAGCTAAAGGCTCATTCATTTGAGCTGCTTTAAGATACATCAGACCGGGGTAGGATTTTATTCCTGACTCCTGCTATACTTGGGTGTTTGGCTCCTGAAGTTATGAGGATTCCAAATGAGTTCTGTGCACCTGGATAAGGATTTGTGCACTGCAGAAAATATGCTAGGCCAGGTGTAGTGAATTCATTCCCAGCAGACACAGCATGCTGCAGTTTAATCCCTTGTCACCAATGGGCCAATGTTTACGTTGCTTAAGTGCTAATATGCTAATTCCAACTTCTGGTATCAAGAGGTTAATATGATGCCTCTGCTTTTGTGATTATTGCTTAAGACTGACTGGCACATTAATGGAAAATTGATAAAACTCTTTAGGAACTGTAACACCCTCTGGAAAAAAATATACAATTCATTCCTAAAGTAAATTGGATAAGCAAATAATTTAAGTCATTTGTCAAAATCAAAAGCAATTCGCAACTCCAAGATAAATATTGCTTTTCTTTCCAGCTACAAAGTTAGACACTAAATGAATTTTAATAAAAATCCAATGCTTGTAATGGAGAGGGGATTGCATCTTTTCCTTTTGACAGGGTGTTTCAGAACACATTTTTCTGTGATGTAGAGATAAAAATCATAAGCTCTTTTCATCCCGGAATCGGTGTGAAACTAGCGATCCTACTAACACTGCTGACGTTTGACATTTTCAATGCAGCTTTATTTGTATGTTTTGATGTTAGCAAGGGTGTCCATTGAAAGTATTGAAAGACTAACAGTGAGTGGAAGGATCACACAGTGAAAGTACCTCTGTTTCTCACTTTCTTTACTGGCACCATTTCACTGTTTGGCTCTCTGATTTCCACAGAGAGAGATTTGGAAACTATTCCTCCTTTACGATTTCACATGCCTTTAGGGGAATCTCTTACCCAAATCATGCTGCTCTCAAACAAGCCTCCTGCAGATAAAAATCCATAGAAATTACTGTTTTTCTTGCTGAGTTACATATAGCAGGCTTCCCCCAACAGAAGCATTAGATATGTACAGCAGCACCACACAGTTGCCATATGAGTGCTTTCTGGTGTAAATCAGATTCGGTGTCAGATTGGGGCTATAAAAGGTACATTTGAAAGCGTGCTGGTGATAGGGATGAAAATGTCTCTTCTGGCTCAGTCCAAGTACACAGACAGGCTACTCAAAAGTCCCTTCCATTCCAGAAGTGTCAGGAGGGGCAGTTGTGCAGAGGTGGAGGGCATGAGCACATCTGGCCTAAACATCCTTGTTCCTGCTTTTAGACTTCACTGTTCTGTCCATATTATTCTCCTGGAGTATATTAGCAAGAATATTGATCTCATCTCACTCAGAAGTGATTTTGTGCCTCCAGAAAGAACCTGGAAGTGAACCAGGATATAGAAACGAAGCAGGGAGCTAATTGTTTGAGCAGAGATGTATCCATAAATGGTGATGTTAGGGCTGATGGAGGATGTTGTATTTCCTTCAGTCATTGTAATATAATCCCAAAATTCTAAATCCTATTTTCTGTCAAACTAGGTTCCCATTTTCTGTCTTAATGGAAATATTTCAAAAAGATAACATTCTGTAATATAAACAGGACCTCAAAGAAAAAGAGTGTTTTCTTAGATGCTGAAAATTCAGTTCAGAAATCAAGATCCCAAATTCTGCAAAGCACTAGAAATATTCCTGTGTTTTGACTCCTTAATCTCCACATCACATCCATTTCTCCATGTTATATGGCAGTAAAAGCAGTAGTGCCAGTTATTTCCTTTCAGGCTAACATTAACTGTTATGATGTCAAATGTATTGCGCTGAAGGCAACAAATCACCTCTGTCCCATTCCTAGCCTTCTAAGGAGCATGGGACAATGACAGGAACGTGCACTGTCATGCCTGCAAAGATAAATCATCTTGAAAAAAACAAACCTCGGCCATGCTGTTGTGGTGTTTCTATTAATAGCAGTGAAATACTTCACTGTCAGTGAGCTCCTAGGTATAGTAAGTCAGGTATTTCCCCATAAAAAATGTATTTATAATTATACAGCTCACAGAAAATTAATTGGACATAAAGGACCCAGAATAAAGCAGAAGCAGTTATAATCTGTAAGATCAATAATTAATAATCCTTTTGAATGTAATACCTGTATGTTTACATGTCAGAGAAAACATATGTAACAGTATATAGTAATATTACATATATTCCTCATACACAGTGGTTCCAGTTTATTCCAGGTGGTACCTGAATAATATTGTTTTCTTCCAGTGCTGTAATTACTAAAAGCCATATGGTTTTGTCACAAATATTCCACAGTAAGAGATTTTTCAAGACTATTTACTTTGTTATTGATTAGCACTTCTGACTTAGTAACAGCACAAACCTTTTTCTTCTTTAATTACTCAGGCAGTTCTATCCCTTATCATAAAGATCATGCAAAATAAAGAATCACATTGCCCTTCCAGCAAACTTTTGAGTTTTTGGTGGTGGGTGTGGGGGTTTTATGTGACTTTCAGAAGTAGAAATATATGTAATTAGTGTGTAAATACCCCAAAGACTCTGTTCCAAGACTTTATCATAGATTGCCAGATCCTGGCAGTTAAAAGAAAATATATATATATGTATTATGAAATTGTCAGCTATGAAAGATACTTCCTGATGCATAGCCAGAGTATAATGTATTTGTTCCATGTTCAGGGGTTCTTTGAAGATGAATTTTATTGTCCATAGGCTTGCTGCAGATAGCTGCATTATAGCTGTTTGTACCTGACAAATTTATTTCCAGGCTTATTTCTTGTCTTAAGCCTGATTGAGCTGTAGAAAGTCTGCTGTAGCTGCAGTCATGGAAACCTATGGGGTTTCTGTGGCCTGGCCATCAGTTTGACAACTAGGAAGATTTGACAGACAGTTTGGTTCTTCTTTTGAAACTAGGCAGCACTCATGTCCCCTTCCACAGTCAACTCCTCAGTGTTCAGATATTTGGGGAAAAGCTGTATTTAATAATAAACCATTTCAGGGTAAGGCCTGGTATTTCTGCTACATAGTGTTCTGCTTGGCTCCCAGAAATGGCCAGCCTGGTGGAGCCAGTGCCATGGGACTGAGGACTCACACTGGCCATCTCTGCCTCGCATTACAGTGCATTTGGAGCATACATTGGGCTAAAACATAGCTCACCTCTGGCTCCACTTGACAGTAGGAGAAGCAGCCACAGTGGGTGGAAGTGTGAACACACAGGGCTAGTCTGTGACATGCCTTTGGCTGTAAGGAGCATGCTCCTTACAGTTAGAGAAGTTCTGTTTTCCAACACTGACAGGGGTCTTAATGGAGGAAAAAAAAAAGCCCCAGCATACTGTTTGTTCATGTGGGAACAGCTGCCACCTAAAAGAGGTGACCTTTTTCTTCTCTAAGATTATATGCTTTTTTTTACTTTAATAAGTATGTGGCACAACAACAGATCCTAACAGTTTCTGTAGGGATTTCTAAAAGGGAGCACCTGACCAAGATGGAGCAGCCCACAAACAAAAATTCTGACGCAGTTCAGGGCTCAGTGTAGAACCAGTCTAGTATTTTTCTCTCTGATTACCTAATCCAGGATCTCAAATATAAAGATATCCAGGAAAACAGAGACAAAAAAAATAGTCCTTAAGTTTTTTAATGTGTGGACAACTGCCTTAAGAGAACAATAACAAGGCCAGGAAACAACTGATGGAAACCTATCACATTCTTAAACAATTACTAAAAATCAAAAAGTTGTAAATTCTGAAATAATCTTCATTTTTCATATATTTACAATAACAAAATTTTAATATAATTTTTAAATTGCTGATCTCTGCTGTAGAGATTTTAGAAAAACTGTATATATCCCAGATTTTTTTTTCAAATTTGGAAAATACAGAAGTCTGAATTGAATTGTATCACAATGATATTTTCAGTTAGGTGCAAGAGTTTCAAATTATCTATATTACTACTCCTGATGCCTATAGATGCAGAAATAATATCATCTTATGCATTTGTGAAGTAGAGGAGATAATTCTTCTATCACAACCTGGAATTTCCTGAGGCATTGTGTAGAAATCAAATACTCCATACTGTTCTGTAAGCTGCTTCTGTGAGCCTTCCCATGGGATAAAAAAATATGTACTAAATTTATTACATTTATTTAGATGAATATCCATAGAATCTCACCAATTCCCCTTTTGCCCTCTTAAAATCCTATGGGGCATTTCCATAAAGATGATTTTCAATATTATTTAGCAGCCAGATCTCTCACCAAAGCTTCTGGGAGCTTAGGTTAGTTAGGGTATGCTGAGAGCATTAGGTTGGCATTTTTGCATTCACGTGTATTCATTCCATGGGAAACAAATGGTTCTCTTACTAAATATGTGTTGTGACAACAGGAACAGTGTGTCCTTGTCAATGGCTGCATGATAAAACAGAGACATCTACTGGTTAAAATATAAAATAGGAAAAATATCAAAATTTATGCAGAACATTAGACAAAGCCTTGTCAGACTGCCCTTCTTTGCTTCCCAGTACAGCTGACTAAAATATTCAAACTCCACTGGTGCATTCTGGTTAAAGGCAACAATAAACCTCCCTTTGATTTCATGAGGAAAAACCAGACCCTGTAACACTGATTGACCCTAATTTTCATAGACTATGAGCATAACAGACATTTATTTGTGACAGAACAAAACCAGTCTTCTGTAGATCAGGGAATAGTCAGCCCTTCTTCTGTCCAAGTCACAGTTTGGGATAAACAGACATTCCTTGAACAGCTTGTTCAGCACCTGCCTGAGGTATTTCTGCTAAAAGCAGAGTCTGAATTACAGCCCTGAACTGGAATGTTGCTGTAATTTACGGGCATTTTCTCATATACTGTCGTCTTACTCTGAGCTCACAGCAGCATGAGCAGTACCTATTAATAGTATTTTAATAATGGATAATATATTTTGTGAATCAGATCTGTCTTCAATTACAATTTGACCTTCCTAAATGTGATGTGAGGACATTTACATATTTATTGAAGAGCATTGGTACTCCGAGTGTGTGTTACAGCATACATCACACCTTAATAAGGGTTTGAAACTGCAGTATTACAGGTGAAGTTTCAAAAGTAATCCTGGAGTGACATCTAACATAAGGAAGTGACACTTAAGATATGCAGAACTTTAACTACTGTATTGTAAAAAAGACAGCAGACTGGATTCCTTTCCCTAACAATTTCTCTTATTCTGCAAGTTTGGGAAATAATGGCATAACCTTTACATAAAACCATAGATTAATATAGATATTTTATATAGAACCTTCGTTCTGAAATTTATATAGAAGTTAACATGAAGCCAAGATAGAAAAATTATTTTAAAAGTGTGAATAAAGGATTTTGGGCCTGTCATAATTTCAAATAAGTCTGATGGATAATATCAGCCCTCAGGAAGACCATTCCTACTCATTGTGTCATATGACTAAAAAACACTCTTATTCAATGGTAAAAAGATGATAAAATGACAATAGTTCAAACAAAATCTTAATATGTTTTTCAGCAAATTAGACTCAAGTGTACCATCCTGTTTAATAACTTGAGGTCCCAAGTGAAAGCAAATTCCATTAAAACTAAATGACAAATGGAAACAGTGAGAACCAAGTAACTTCATTTCCAGTTTTAAAAATCGGCTACATCCAGCTTTCTGCTTTAACTTGAATGCTAATATCAAAATAGGTAGCGTCAGAATAAATCTGTATATCAGGTGTGCTGATTTCCCCCATTAATTACATTCAACAGCCTATGCAAAAACTCCTTAGAGCTAAACAATTGGGGTTTGATTTTTCATTACTCCTGCTTGTTTATCTCCACCGTGATTTGCTGGGAGTTAGTAATAACTTACTAAACGGCAAGCGGAAAAAGAAATATCTCACCTCTGGTGAGATTCCTGCCTCCTCCAATGGTATTTTTTCCAAGAAACAAATATTATTCCAGAGCTATCTTTATTTTCCCAGACTTATCTTTTCACACCGCATCATTTGCATACCTTCCTGTAAGTAACGTGACAGAAAGAAGGGGGTTAGAGTGAACATGGGCTCAGCACCATCTGCCGCCTCCGCTTTGCCGGGCCCCGCGTTCAGCACCGGGCCGGGGACAGCTCCCGGCTCCCACCGCCGATCCAGCCCCGCTCCCTCGGCTCCCGGAGACCACCTCTCTGCTTGGGTCTGCAGGCTGAGCTGTGTTGCTGTGGAGTTTTGTCGGTTTTTGTTTGTTTGGGGTTTTTTTAATGAAATTCCTGTAATGAAGCCAATGTTTTTGTGAGCGAAGTAGCACAGAACAGATCTTGCATATGGTTTGCTACGCAAAAGGATTGGAAACTGCAAGCTCCTTGTCATGACTTCGATGCAAATTTTGGAGAGTCTAGTACATTCATCTGAGTAATAATACTCAGCTTTCACTACCCAAAAATTAGACAGCTACTGCAAAACACAACCTAAATGTAAGAAATATGTCAAAGGTTTAGAAAACTTCTGAATGAGGGCAGGCAGGAGCTTTAATAAAGACATCTCATTCATTTTTGATAAATGTTGGTGACTTTTCTTGCAGACATAAGCAAATGATTCCATTTAGAAATAATACTTAGGAGGCCAAAAAGCTATATATAAATAAAACCTTTAAAATTACTCTTTAAGTTTATTTTTTGTGATCATCTGTAAGGCAGTTAAATCTCTAACTTTGTTATAGAGCAAAGAAAGCATTAGCTATCTAGATAAACTTTTTATTTTCACTATAAACTATCTTACATTAAATTATTTAATTGATTAAACTAGCCACACTATAATTTCAAGCAGGTACTATCTCTATTTCTGTCAATATATGACAGTCAAATTCATGGGCTTATCCAATTTCATAGTGAAAAAAAAAAAAAAGTAATTCACCTACATATACTATGATCTGCCATTTCAACTACATTAATTCCTAGGGGACAGTTTGCTATTTTTCATGAAACAATTGATTTCATGTCTCCAGCTGAAATAGCTTTTTGCTGTTGAACCACAGCAAAAAAATATTAGAGCTGACTTGATATGGATCTTAATATGCTAAAAAAATAATTCTTATTAGCTCTGTGCTGATTCAGTATTCAAGGTTGTCTCCACTGATGCTAAACAAAATACATTTGTCTCTTCCCAAACTATGAAGACTGTTTTCATCTGTGGCTACTTAAGGTCCCCTATCGTTGCCAGTCCAACAGATGCCCTCAGTATTAAGCTCAGCTTTTTGCCTATAATGAACCACAGCAGGTTTTGTCAGGGCTGTGCTAAAGATCAAGCTGATAGTCCCATTTGCAATCCATTGCCTATTACTTGTGCATATTGCAATTTCTCTGGTATCCAACATCACTTTTTGATTGCAATATTTAGTAAATACATCCTGCAAATGTTTGCAGTGTTGTACTTAGTTTTCTACTGCGTACCTAATGTGCCCCTAGTGTTCTAAGAGACTTGAGTGGTTCCTGTGTTCAGATTCACAGAGATTCAGTCCATTCCCAGGGTTCCCATTTGCCATATTACCCACAGAGTTGCCTTATAAAAACCACTTCGATACTCAGCCATAATCAAATTCTCAAACCCAAACTAATCCATATGCTGAAAATCTTGATGGTACAAACCCCAAGGCCACCCTTCCCTAAAGCAATAATCAAGTCATTAAGTAAATATAGTTAGCTCACTCCAGAAGGCAGGAGGGGTGTATTCTATTACTGTTATCCTAATAGCATAAATACAATAAACAGTAATCTACCTGCAACAGATTGCAGGACAGATGCATTTTATTACTGTTACTTTAAACCAGAAGGATGCTTGCTAATCTCAAAGAACAAAACATCCTTTCCTACACAGGTTTATTTCCTCTGAGATACCAGGTCTTCTAAGGCAAATATTCTTCTATGGAATGGGGAGGTCAGCACAAAGTGTTGGAAAGGCTTTGTGAAAAAAATGGAATTTATACAGTGCTCTCAAGTAGGAAGTATATCGGCTACAGAGAATGGCTTTATGACTGCTGAAATGAAGGTTTTGCCAAGACAGAAGCAGTTTCTCCAGTCACATAGACCTACCTTAGCCAGTTTCAAAATACCTTGCTTGACTACAGCTGTGCTTGGAGAAGTTGGAATTAGCTAGTGGCCAAATCTGAGGTTTAATTACGTGTTATCATGCCTTCCACTAGAATTACCTTGATTATGATCCTGCTGATGTTATCATCGCTGGTCTGCCATGCACACCGGAATTGGCAGGCAGCAAACTCCTACCTGCCTTAAATCTCCTCAGACAGAGACTTAAAGGATGCCACATTACAGAAACAAAGGTGGTCCCACATGTTGGCTCCCAGTCTGGGTGAGCTTGATAGGACAGCACATCCCTGGCCATATGCCACTCCTTAGGTAAAGTCACCACTGAACTTCATAGAACCATGAATAAACATCTAGAAGCACTTGAGTTCACTATCTTCATAGGAACTTGTCTGTCAAGCTAAACTACAGACAGAGCTTTTTCATCAACTGATGAACTAGTAGATCATTCTCATATCTAAAAATATGATGAGTGTTTATGGAGCTGGTCATGAAATCTTTAGTGAAAACCTCCTAAGTTAGTATTTCTAAACCAAGCTTTTTAAGTGAGAGTCATCCCAGTGCAAAGAGACCAAAAGCAAAGACTGTGCCTCACTTAGACACTAGATAAATACAACACTGAGAGCTTAACCTTCATGCATGTAGTTAATGTGAGGCTTAATGAATATCCCTGAAAGAGCAATGAAGAACAGTCAAATCAATTCCTTAAAAATATTAATAATAATACTAATCTAGGAAATAGGGGGAAATGAAAGGTCAGAATTCTAAATAATGTCATCAAGGAAGGAGATCGAGAGCAGTAGAGAGAAGCTGTTCAGCGATCACATAGGCTGTCAGAGTTATTATCAGATGTGTTCCTGAAAGGGCAACAGTGATAGAGCTGTAAGCTGCACTAAATTTATGCTTTCTGTTAAATTATTCCCCTTTCTTATTTTACAAAAATTAAACTTTTAGTAACTGGAAATTAATTTTTCCATCACTTAAAACGAGGAGCATTTGCAAACATGTACTTCTATTCTTAGATAATTCTCAGTGTTGCAGGACTACTGAGATTGGTTAGATTTGGCATGCTTAAGGCTTGCCATAGCTCCATTGTGTTCTAGTTTGGAGTAAATCCAAGTAGGATTTGTTTCTATTTGTCTCCTTTTTTTATGTCTCATGGCTAAGGATGTATGTTAAAAAAGAGCATTAGCCAGTAAAGGCCTGTAGCAAAATGTCTTGCCTTTTGTTTAACTTTTTCAGTGTGGTCTATTGAAACCTTAGATTCAAAATAATTTTAAGTCTGTCAGACTGCTCATGATGTGATCTATGGCACACTGATACATGGGAATGCAGAATTACAGGTGTGAGCTGAGCACAGTCCCCTCTGCAAACTGTGGCTCAGAAGCAAGAGGCGATGCTTGTAACCCAAGGGACACAATGGAGAGAGAACATGGGGTGACCAGGGAGCGAGATGTTGTATCATGACCTTCTTCTCGTCCTTTGCATCACATAAGAATATTTTAACGGCCCCTTCTCCTAAATGTCTACAGACTGATGTCCTGACTATAAAATTCCTCATGTAGTAATAGTTATAGTTGCAAGGTGACTCAATTTGTAGAGTTGTCTTTGCTTCTCCAATGTGCATCTCTTTTGGATAGTCCCAGAGATCAAGAACAGAATGCAAACAGATTTAGACAGATGTACAAGACAGCACTCTTACTGAGCAAGACTTTTTGTCCATTCTGTCGCAAACTCAATATCACAATCTTAAGACACCTGACAGCAAAGGATGCTGCTGAAGTAAACTAATTTCTACAAACTTCTCATCAAACCTCCCAAAATGTCTTCTACTGTCATGGGCTTACTCCCTCAGAAAAATGAAAGCACCCATTATCTAACCTTCTGCTCCTGCCAGTGTGGCTATGAGTCTGTGGATTGCCTGGCCAGAGCTGAGAGCTCTGTGCTACAAGCTAAGGACGCTTTTATTGATGCAAGGCGACCCCCAGCCAGGGAATAACGTGCTCTGACTCCATGATTCAGAAGGCTGAACAATTACTTTATTAACCTATACTATATTATATTATATACTATACTAGTACTATACTCTAACTATACTATACTACTCAAGAAAAACCCATGACCCTTACCAGACAGTCACGACACAGCTTTGACCAAATTGATCAATCAATCCAAACAACCATCACCAGCGGCCAATTAACAAATCCCTTTTGGTAAACAGCCTCCATAACACATTCCCCATGTGCCAAACAACAGGAGCAGCAAATAGAGACAAGAATTGTTTTCTCTTCTCTCTCTGAGCTTTTTCACTTCCTTTCCCCAGGAAAAATCCTGGGAGAGAGAATTATGTCTCTCTCTGTTCAAAGAGTATGTGAATACCACACACTTCCATGCAAGATCCAGCATGACCTGCAGGCTACAGCACTTGGTAGCTCTCAGGTTGATCTGTAGAATCTAGATCAACTCCAGATATCTATCTGCTCAAATTTACTCACCTCTTTACCAAGAGGAGATGCTTTAGAGAATATATAGCTAAGTACCCAAGAAAGTTGATACAGTTCTCCAGAAGCCTTTTAAAACCTGAACAACAGCAATTTTTTCTGAGATTTTTTTCTCTGAGATAAAGGCAGAGTTGAAGATACTGCCAGGGTATGTCTTATGTGAAGACAATATCATAAATTTCAATGCAGAAAGGGAAGAATATATGACAGCCTGATAATTTTCAGTGTCTGTGGAGGCTAGAAATCTCAAAAGTATGCGACTGTGCTGCTGTCTATTATTTAAATGGTCTAGATCCTACCCTAGATCCCACCCTTGGAAAAAAAAAGACTAAGGAAACTCGATTGCGAATACAGTCTTAGTCAATTGCAGACTGAAGCCTGTATTAATCAAACATACTGTACTGGCTGATCAGGGCTCAATGGAAATTCCCCTCAGCAGCTATATTTTAATGTGAACCTGATGCATACTTTTTCTCTGCTGCACATAAAAATTACACTGGCTTGTCAGTTATAGCAGAAGCCTTTTCACATGTCATGTCATATCATATCATATCATTTCACATATTGTATCAGTTGTTGCAGAGTAGCAAGGAACAATTTGAAGGCTATTCCATTACACCTTTATTTTCTGCCTCAGTTGTATGCTCATTTTATGCAGAATTCCTCACACTTCTGGCAGTAATAAGCAATGAGGGGGTGCACAGGGGAAAAAGGCCATTTTTTAGTGGCAATTTAATACTGGGAAACAACTAAATTTTCAGGAGATTTCTACCAGTCCTTACACCCCAAAAATTAAAATAACAGCATCTGGCAGAGGCTGTGAAGACTGCATCATTAACTCAAGGAATGTTTTACTATTCATTGCATCAAGAGATTCAAATGCCTCATATCCAGTCCATAGGAAAAAAATCTAAATTTGTCCATTCTTTTAGAAAAAAATTGTCATTTAAAAGGAAATATTTTTAAAGATTAAGAGGTCTGGATTTTTTTATGTGCTTTTGTAGTACCATTACTAAATGACACAACCTGCCAGAATCTGTCATTTAACAGAGTATAGTCTGAAATTCAGGTTAAAAATATTATGTCAAGAACTGGGGTCATAGATTAATTACTTGGAGTGTGCAAATTTTCCAGGCATTTCAGTCCAGAACATAGTTTAAAAATATTAGGTAATAAACAGGAAGTTCTGCTGGAAAGATTCAGTCAGTGGTGGTTTCTTTACTTTTCTATATCAGCATAAGCAGCCTAGCAGTTTGCTACAAGTCTTTCTTATAAATTCTGTGCTTCTCTTAATACAATCTGCATCTGTAATTTGAGAATAATATTTGCAAAGTATTTTTTATGTAGACTCAGAATAGGGAGTTCTTTTTGTCTTCTTTTTCTCATATCTGCAATTGTTCTTCCAACTTTTCCCCTGGCATTTTTTTGCCTAATGAGTTGTGAAATCTAATCAATTGCAATAATTAAAACATACTATGTGTGGAATGATGCACTGCTTTAATTACACAACAAAGTCCCAAACAAATAAAAGCTTGAGATTCTTACATTAGAAGAAACTAAACTACTTTACTTTGTTGTAATTTTTTTTTCACTAAGAACAGACTCATGCTTATAGATTATATGTATAAATCACTTAAGGTTCCAGGCTTGCTGTACTGCATATTTTATTAAAAGAGCTGGGGGAGTTCAGGCTTGTGTTAGCAGCACATGAAGGAATGGCTGGAACAAAGAGATGGATGCTTGTTTTCAATAAAACACCCAAAATGCATGGAGTTTTAGCAATGTCACATAGTGCAAGAGGGGGTGCTATTCACTAACTCACCTCTTTTCTAGGATCTTTTGTATGCTGGGAGACATTTAGGCATAAAATAAATCCCTTATGACAGACTGAAATGCCAGTGGTTCCTAATTAAAATCAGTTCAATCACAGTTGGGCAGATACATTATTACTTTTTTTTTTTTTTAAGTACAATGCATGTCAAGTAATTTGGTCCTGGTATTATACAGCTTTTTTCAATCCTGTTATTTACATTCTGATTCTGGCCCCAATAAGGCTCCATCAGCTTGACAGAAACTGCAAGCTCAACTATTCAGACCTATGCCTTGTTCATTTGTTCTGTAAATTCAGAAAGTATAATTATGTTATGGAGTATTTTAGAGAAGTCAAGCCTGCATTTGCTGTTTCACAGTCATTTAGGTGAATTGGATAACCCAGTGCACCTCTTCTAAGTTTCCAGCTTTAAAACAGAAATCTGATACAGGCAACTTTCACAGTTTGAAAGGTAGCTATTGCTCTCCTATGGTGTTGTCTTTAGTCTGCCTCAGTCCTACCCACAAATTTCATTAATCAGCCCTGCCTTCAAATGCACTTTTATTGCCCTCATTCTTGACTAAGATTGGCTTCTTTTGCTGATATTGGTAGCGGAAGGTTTAAAGGAATGTATAGCCCTCCTAAATAGGATAGATTAACCTAAGGATGTTTTCTGAATTGGCTTTACGAAGGATGAAGACAGATGGTCTAACTCATTTGGCAGAAGAAATGAATGGATCTTATTTCTCCAATAAAAATAGTTTGGAAAAAAAGGACAGAAGCAACACTGATAAAGATTCACATAAATATGTTTCGATACTTTAGAATATGAAAGGTGATACCTGCATACCTGTTCTGTGCTATTAGTAGCTGAAGAAGGCCAAAGATTGTACATAAGTACAACATAATGCCAAATACACACCACACCATGAGCAATTTCCATTTGTGCTTAGAGAGCTGAATATCCACTTGGTAACCCTTAGATGAAACAAATTTATTGCTGTTTTTCTCAAAGATTCAGTGAGATGGCCTTTCTGTCTCTATCACCACTGTGATACATACACTGCATACACTCTTCACACTTGCATTCTTCTTAGCTTCATTTCACTCTTCTTGGGTGTTCCAGCAATTTTGTCAGACCTAATGCATTGTTGGAACGTCACCAAATGGATTTAACAGTTCCATTTCTGAGAAATGAAAGTAAATGCTTTTGTGAATGAGCTTAAACTGAACATTAAAACAGAAAACTATTTATTTTATTATTTCTAATAAAGACCTGGATTTAATTAGAACTTCCAACCAAAATAATATATTTTTTCCAAGTGTTATAATAATTTTTATATCATTTTAACACTTTGCTCACTGTCTCAAAGTTGCTCATATTCCTTAGAGTGTAAATAAATAAACTTTCTGGTAAAGCCGTAATGCTTGCTGATATTCTTTTTTTTTCTCATAGTATTGGTTCTATAAAAGACAATGACCAGCTATTCCAGGCAAAGTAGAAGGCCATGAGGTACAGAGATGCCTGAACTTCATCAAAATGTCTTTTTTCCATCATAGGGCAATTTTTACAGAGCCAGGCCTGCAGGAGACAGATGGGGGAAAAAGGAGGGAAAAGGGGGGAAAACAATTGTAGCAGGACTGATTGATAGGGCTTTAAACTAGGTTTGAAGGGGAAAGACAATAGGACCAGGCTCACTAGAGATGCGCCTGGGGGGCGCATGCCGGTGCTGGGGGTGAAATGAACAGCCCACCTGAAGTGCTTGTACATGGCTGAACACAGTCTGGGTAGCAAACAGGAGGAGCTGGAAGCCATCGTGCAGCAGGAGAGCTATGATGTAGCTGACACCAGGAGAACACTCATGTGAATGGAGAGTGGCAATGGATGGTTATAAACTCTTCAGAAGGAATAGATGAGGAAGGAGAGGGGGGTGGGGGGGGGGGGGGGGGAATCTGTACATTAGTCAGTGTTTCAAGAGTGTAGAGCTCAAGAACAGACAAATGGAGGTTGGCCAACATGACACACATCTACAAGAAGGGTCAGAAAAATGGTCTAGGAAACTACAGGCCACTCAGCTGACGTCAATGCTATGGGACAGATTATCTTAAGTGCAATTGCACACCATGAACAGGACAACCAGAGGATCAGGCTCAGCCACAATGGGTTTAGGAAAGGCAGGTCCTGTCAAACCAACCTGATCTTTTTTTATGACCAGGAGACCTGCCCAGGGGATGAGGGAAGGGCTGTGGATACTGTCTACCTTCAGTAAAGCCTTTGATACTCTCTCCCACAGCATTCTCCAAAACTGGCAGCCCCCAGCTTGGACAGGTGCACTCTTCACTGGGTTCAGGACTGGCTGGATGGCTGGGTCCAGGGAGTGGTGGTGAAAGGTGCTGCATCCATCTGGCATCTGGTTTCTACTGGGGTTTCCCAAGTCTCAGTATTGAGGCTAGTCCTGTTTAATATTTTTGTCCATCATCTAGATGAGGGGACTGAGTGCAGCCTCAGTAAGTTTGCAGACAGCAGAATGCTGGGCAGGAGTGTTGATCTGCTGGAGGGCAGGAAGGCTCTGCAAAGGGGAAATGAACAAGCTGAATCAATGGGCCAAGACCAGCTGTATGAGGTTCAACAAGACAAAATTCTGGGTCCTGCACTTTGGTCACAACAACCCCATGTAGTGCTACAGACTTGGGAAAGAGTGGCTGGAAAGTTGTCCAGTGGAAAAAGACCTGGGAGTGTTACTCAACAGCAGGCTGAACATGAGCCAGCAGTGTACCCTGGCCAAGACCACCAACGGCATCCTGGCTTGTATCAGGAATAGTGTGGCCAGCAGGACCAGGGCAGCAATCATCCCCCTCTACTTGGCACTCATGAGGCCACACCTTAAGTCCTGTGTTCAGTTCTGGGTCCCTGACTACAAGACTTTGAGGTGCTGGAGTGTGTCCAGAGAAGGGCAACAAAGCTGGTGGAGGGTCTGGAGCACAGAGCAGCTCACAAGTGTTATGATGAGCAGCTGAGGGAGTTGGAGTTGTTTAGCCTAGAAAAAAAGGAGGCTCAGGGGAGACTTTATCACACTCTACAACTGCCTGAAAGGAGGCTATAGCCCTGTGGAGGAGAGCCTATTCTCCCAGGCAACCAGTGGCAGGATGGAAGGATATGGCCTCAAGCTGTGCCAGGGGAGGTTCAGGTTCAATATCAGGAAGAATTTCTTCACTCGAAGGCTTGTCAGGCATTTGAACTAAGGCTGCCTAAGGAGTCAGTAGGTCTTGAAGCATTCAAGAAAGTGGTGTGGCACTTAGTGCTCTGGTTTAGTTGGCGTGGTGGTGCTCAGTCAAACATTGGACTTGAGGGTCTCGGAGATCTCTTTTGACACTAATGTTTCTATCATTCTGTCATTCTGTCATTCTAAGATTCTGTGAAAGTGACTGACAAAATATATTATAAAGCCTATCTCCTTAGACAGAAAGCAAAACTTTATTTCTTGGAAGCCTTTGTCTACTCAGACATTTTAATAATTATGAGAAACTCGGTTCACTTTCATACTACTTACATTTTAAAATCTTGCTCTCAACCTAATTCAGGACCAATACCTTCAATTCTTGTCGCATCTGAAATTTGTCCAGACATGAAAATTTAGCAGGACTAGTCTCCTGAATAGTGCTTCCTGTTTATTCTTCTTAACTTTTTCTTCTTGACTTTTCAGCTTGTAAATGTATGCCTGTCTAGAGAAGTGTGCAATATGTAGTACTGAATTACTGTCTTACACATGGTATTCCCAAATCAATTCTCCACTATGTAAAGTTTTACATAATTACAATTAATGCAGAAAATTCATCGTGTTCTTCACATTAGCAGGAACTATATATCTTTCACTTGGTGACTTGCAGTGATAAATACCATTTCCTATTGTAATTTTAAAAATGGTAAGACCAGTCGTGGACTGCTTTCTGAGATGAATCAGCTTACTGCAGGCAGTAAAGCAATCAGGTTTTGATGATGTCTAAGATGAGTCTAATGTTTTCTCTGTGCAAAATTCAAAACAATGAAACAAAATAATGAATACAGCAGCGAAAACAGCTTCTACCATTCTGTGTTTATTTGACACGTGTATTTGAAAGGACTCAATCAAACTCTGACAAGCACACTTGTATCAGTCTAACCAAAACATTTTTTTATTTTGTTTTACAGATTTTGGCCATTGTGTCCATTCTGTTCATCGTCCTGTCCACTATTGCTTTGTCTCTTAACACACTGCCAGAACTTCAAGAAATAGATGAATTTGGGCAGCCAAATGACAACCCTCAGCTAGCACACGTTGAAGCTGTGTGTATTGCTTGGTTTACCATGGAGTATCTTTTGCGTTTTCTGTCCTCACCAAATAAGTGGAAGTTCTTCAAAGGCCCATTAAATGTTATTGACTTACTGGCTATCTTGCCGTACTATGTCACCATTTTCCTCACAGAGTCCAATAAAAGTGTCCTGCAGTTCCAAAACGTCAGACGTGTGGTTCAGATATTTCGAATTATGAGGATCCTAAGGATTCTTAAGCTCGCCAGACATTCAACGGGCCTTCAGTCTTTAGGCTTTACACTCAGGCGGAGTTACAATGAATTGGGTTTGTTGATATTATTTTTAGCCATGGGAATAATGATATTTTCAAGTCTTGTATTCTTTGCTGAAAAGGATGAGGATGCTACAAAATTTACAAGTATTCCTGCATCATTCTGGTGGGCAACAATTACTATGACTACTGTAGGATATGGTGACATTTATCCCAAGACCTTATTAGGGAAAATAGTTGGAGGACTTTGCTGTATTGCTGGAGTGCTGGTCATAGCCCTGCCCATACCAATTATTGTGAACAATTTCTCAGAGTTTTATAAGGAGCAGAAAAGACAGGAGAAGGCAATTAAGAGGAGAGAAGCACTTGAGCGAGCTAAAAGAAATGGCAGTATTGTCTCCATGAATCTGAAAGATGCCTTTGCTCGCAGTATGGAAATGATAGATGTAGCAGTAGATTCAGGAAAGCTTGGAGAACCACTTAGTCCAAAGGAGACACCTGATAACAGCCACCTGTCCCCTAGTCGCTGGAAATGGGCCAGAAGGACAATGTCTGAAACAAGCTCAAACAAATCTTATGAGAACAAGTATCAAGAAGTTAGTCAACAAGACTCCCATGAGCAATTAAACAATGCTGCAGCATCCTCCAGCCCACAGCACCTCAGTGCACAAAAACTGGAGATGCTGTATAATGAAATTACGAAAACCCAGTCTCAGCCTAATCTTAATGCTGGTTACCAAGACCAGTCAGCAAAGCCACCCAGTTATGAAGAAGAAATAGAAATGGAAGAAGTTATGGGTCAGAGAGATCTGTTGCCAACGGGGCCTGCGGACATCGTAATGGACATGAGAAGCACATCCAGTATCGACAGCTTTGCCAGTTGTGCAACTGACTTCACGGAAACAGAGAGGTCTCCACTCTCTCTGTTTCCTGGCTCTCACTTGCAAATGAGATTTCCAACTGATGCTGTTAACCTGGAAGAAAACCAAAGAGCAAGAAGTTCTCAGTTTATACCATTTGCAAAAGACAGAGGATTTTCTCCAACTGATGTCACCTTTGACTATAATCCAATCAACAGAGCTGTTATCAGTGATGGCAGTGGGTCCCAAAATGTTTCACATGGTCATTTTCATTTTGACACTGCCATGGAAAGCCCCAAAAGCTCCCTGAAAGGTAGCAACCCATTAAAATCTAGATCTCTTAAAGTTAATTTTAAAGACAATAGAGGTGGCGCTCCACAAACTCCACCGAGCACCGCAAGGCCACTGCCAGTGACAGCAGGAGCAGACTTCCCACAGGCCACCCCTCAGCACATCAGCACCATTCTCCTAGAAGAAAATTCTCCCCAAGGTGAACGGCCTGTACTTGGTGCTGACGCACCTGCACTTTGTCAGGGACCTGCTAAAAAATCATCCCCTCTCTTTCCCAAACAAAAAATTTTCACTTTCCCTTCAAAAGAGAGGAGGAGCTTCACTGAAATAGACACTGGAGAAGAAGAAGAGTTTATGGAGTTACACGGTATGAAACATGAGAAAAAACAGGATATCAAGACAAATTGCTGTGGGGATAAACACAGTGATGGCAACAATTTACCAGGGGAGCCACAGGTCAGCTCTTCACCCAAAAGCATGAGCCACAACTGTACTCAAGACATTTACCATGCTGTGGGTGAGGTAAAGCCAGACAATAACCAAGAAGGTCACAAAATGGAAAACCATTTATTTGCTCCAGAAATTCATTCGAGTCCAGGAGAAACTGGTTATTGTCCTACACGCGAAACTAGCATGTGACTAGTTACAGAAGCAATAAAAATATCTTTTCTTAAAACACAGTTAGTAATGCCTATGAACTAAAACATGGAAAGCCTCAACAAAAGTGCATAAAATGTTATTTTTGCATGGCATGAAGAGTTGTTTAGTTTAAATACTGTTTAATTAAAAAAAAATAAAAGACTGCTTTTGTAACAAACTGAAAAAAACAGGGAAAAATTACTCAAGAATTGTGAATACAATAAAGAGAGCTTTATTAGGAGCCAGTGGTCTGCAACATCTGACATTTTTGATCCTTTCACTAATGATTGTAGACAGGTTTTGAACTCTTCAAACTTTTTTTTTTTTCCCCTCAGTTACAATGAATTTTAGAATTTGCACATGAAAGGATGAAATGTCAATGCATGCATTCATAAGGATGTGAAATAAGGTGCTTTGAGCTTGCAAAATGCATATACTTGTAAATAGTTTGGGGTTGGGGGGAAAGTTACTGTTAACAAGGATTTATGGAAAAAGCATTTCCTGGGACACAGGTACTTCCTTCACAGCGTGCTGCCTGGAGGTTTTGTACAGACTTATGTTGCAAAATTGCAACTTCTACTTAAAGCATCTCACGTATCTTGCTTTCTGTTAAAAAGCTCATGAGTATATCTGTTAATTAAGGACTACAGTATTTTAGTTTATCTGTGCTATAAATCATGATGGTTTGTTTTTTTTTTACTTGCAGAACTTCAGTTATTGCATTTGTCAGTTTAATTAATGATCTTGTGAGGGAAAGCAAAGATTTAATGACCAGAACTTGAAGCATTTGATATTTTTATAGAAAATTGCCAACATTTCATAACTGAGGAAAAAAGTTCCATTTTAAAATTTAAAAATCATAGTTATTTCTGTGGCAATAAATAGTGCCAAATGGCTATTCAGATATACCCAAAAGTTTCCAACCTCATAGACTACACCTTATTAAAAAAAAATATTTCCCATACTCTTATTTTTCCTTTGATTTAACACTATTTGCTCCTACATGATCTTTGATCTTTTACCTTTTGTTCTCCATGCAGTGCACATACTTCAGTAATGGTAATATTGTTGAAGCTGTTAAGGTGTAAGGACATCAGAGACAAGGTTTGTAGGGGAAAGTGATAGCTTTGTTATCATAAATCATATAGCTGGAGAAGAAAAGGCTTCACGTACATGTGATTTGCCTCAGGTCTTCCATACCCCAAAACTTGTTTGTGTTTTTCAGTTCAATCATTTGGACTGACAGAAGATACCACTTGACTCACCAACTTTGCCTCAACCCATCCTTCCATAGCTGTTCTGAAATGGAGTACAGGATTTCCACTCTACTTAAACAAAGGAAAATGTCATTCCACTGACAACTGCTAAAGCATTTTGCATTTATCTGATCTCTCCAGCCTTGTAAAAGAAAGATGCTGAACCAAAGCCTTCATTACGAATAACCCATCTTACCACTGTCTCAAAAAAGGCTATTTTTATTTTATCCAGAATCCATAGCTCCTTATGCTATAAAATATTTTTTAAAGCTTCTAGAGTGCTTTAGTTCCCTAAATCATAAAAAGTTTATTCAGTCCATGGATTCTAATCATAAGCAAATGTATGCAGTTACATGGACATGCCCTAGAAAATGTTCCCTTTTGTTTGGGTGGGGTTTTTTTGGGGTTTTTGTTTGTTTGTTTGTTTGTTTGTTTGTTTTGGTTTTGGTTTTTTGGGTTTTTTTATAAGGAAGACTTAAAAGTACTTTAGACCAATCAATGCATGTTTTGGAACAGCAGGCTTCTACTTACCATAGGTTAGTAGGTTAATTTTTACTTATGTCTTTTTCTGTCACTTGAATATGTAACAATCGGGCACCTAATGCATTTAGTGTAAGGAACAACCATTTTTGTTACAACGTGGCCCTTTGCTTAAATGGCTGGGCCAATGCCACAGACTTAGCCTGGCACATAGAAAAGAGGCAAGTTTGAAGAGCCCCAAAATATTATCCTGGTAGCTGGGCCAAACAATGAGCACAGCACAATCACTTAGGTGGGTTTTTTTGGTTTTTTTTAAATTCTATATTTCCATCAGTTTTCTTTTTTCTGTAACAAGATAATACTGAGGTGTCTCTTCAGTCATTTGAATACCTGAAAATACAATGTCTTTGGTTTTTTTTCAAACAATGTCTGGTCATTAATTCTATCAATAATTTTTTTTTTTTTGTCTTTAATTGCAGTTCATTTTAACTTGTTGCTGCATTCAGTTTTATGTATTTATATTGTATTCTGAGTGACACTTTTCAATCATGTTGTGTCTCACTGTCCCTAAACTTCGATCTTTAATATTTTATAGTCCTTACTCTTCTACATTTATTTTTTAGTTTCTAGATATTTTCAGTGACTAAAACTAAATGCCAGTCAATTTTTATATGCCTGAAGTGTTGGTTTGTATTTTCTATGTGCAGTTTTATGAAATCACATGGGCCTGTTTGATCTGCCTTTTCATCCTAGTGAACTATTGAAGTCCAGATTAAAACCAAATGGGACCTGGTCCCATGCTCTGGATCCACAGAAAATTCCCATTCAAGACAGTGATGTTCTGGCAAGACTGAGGTCTGTCAAGTTCCTTCTGTGTGCTTTTTTCTCCCAGGTGACCCTTACACTTTGGAAAAGCCCCTTAGACCTATGACACTTGATGGAAAGGGAGGAGTCCAGCCATTGGGAACCTATTGCAGGAACAGAGATTTCATTCCTAAAGCTCTCCTGAGCTAAAGTTCATGCAAACCTGATGCCGGCCCATTAAAATCACTACAAATTCAAAAGGAATAAAGTCAAGGCCTCGATTCTTGCGCAAATGAATTTCCCCTGAAACCAATGGGAGTCTGGTGGGAAAAGGGACTGACTGAAATCTAATGAGAAGAACAATAGTCTCTCCCTCTTGATGAAAACTAACAGGAGCTTTAACTATATAAACCAGATGAAAAACCAGGCCCTTATTTGCTGCTGTATTTTAAATGTTTCCAGAGAAGCACATTTATTTTGAAAGAAATGCAATTCACTTTATTAACAGATGTTTTATTTTTTTGAAATACTGGAAGCAAAGTGATTATGCTTTAGAAGTGCTTTTGGTATAATTTGTTATCTACTTTTGTCTATGCTGAAAACTATTTCCAGAAGCACAGGTTTAGAAATGTGGTTTTTCCAGTCTTGACTGCATATACAGGATCCACCTCTGAATACCAAACTTGTATAATTCCTGATTAAAACATCTTTTTGAGCAGTTGCAGGACTGGATATAGCTTTCTACCCAGTACAGCAGGTATAAGAAGTGCAGGCCGGGATAATTTCATTCATCATGGGTTGATATGCAGCAAATTATGCAAAATTACACAAGTATATTTTTCTGGTTTTCTAAAGCTTTTAAGCCATTTTGGACTTATTACCCATTCACCACAGCAGGGGGAGAATGTGTCTGAGTTCTGGAGTCAGTCTCTAATGCCAACTGTGCAATGTCAAAACAACTTAAGGAGTCTCAGGAAGAAGTGACTCCTTTGTGCACCTGAAAGAGGTCTGACTCCTAACATCACTGGAAAATGAAGAATGTTCAGGGAGATAGCTTTGCAATTGATATATTTTTTATATTTTTTACTAACTGCAGAATCGTGATTCAAAGTTTTAATTCCTTTTCAGTGATGAAACCAAATGCACATATTTAAAAAATGTTCACAGAGTAATTAGAAGAGTTTTTGAGTAATAGTCACATTAATCCTAATCTGGGTGGGGGGTAGAGGGTAGGGGGGAATAATATATCGCACAAACTGCAAAGGAAGTTCCTACAGGAAAGCTGTTTACAGGGGAAGTATGTAATGTAAAGAATGTAACAAGGTGTAGGAAGTTTTTGCACTAACGAATTTATATAAAATACACTTTTTAAAATGAAAACACAAAAGGCCTTTTAATGCTACATTGTATAGACTATAGAAGCCTCTGTGCTAATGCAGCAATCTAATGCACTGTGTCCTCACTT